>NC_137870.1:39098371-39168371 GCF_963924005.1 Protomyctophum bolini | reverse complement strand
CGCACACATGCACGCACGCACATACACACATACACACATACACACACACACACACACACACACACACACACACACACACAGAGCTACCTGTGTGTTATTATTAGCCGTGTGTGAATGGAGACTGACCTCTTAATAGTGATGTCATTTCCTCAGCTCGTTGCAACCCTTGACCTCCCTAACTGGTTTGTCACCATGTCAACTTTCTCACACACACACACACACACACACACACACGCACACGCACGCACGCACACACACATGCATGCACAGAGAGAAGATTCTCTGTCATGAAGAGACTTTTGGCAACTTTAACTTTTCGTTGTTGCCAGGGGTGATGACAATCACATCTTTCCCTTTTTCTGACATCTCTCTCTCTCTCTCTCTCGCTCTCTCTCTCTCTCTCTGTCTGTCTCTTGCTCTCTCTCTCTCTCTCTCTCTCTCTCTCTCTCTCTCTCTCTGTCTCTCTCTTGCTCTCTCTCTCTCTCCCCATCGCTCTATCTCTCCATCCCTCCATCCCCTACATGGAGGAGAGGATTGTCTCACTGTGAAAACACACCTGGCTTCGTAATAACAGTGCGTGCACGCACGCGCGCACGCACGCACACACGCACACACGCATCGCACACACACACACACACACACACTCTAACACATTGCTAACGATGGAAAAAAGCATGCACACGGACGGACGGTCACACACACACACGGACGGGGACACACACGCACACACACACACACACACACACACGGACGGACACAGCGACACACACACACACACACACACACACACACACACACACACACACCTCTCCGGTTTTCCTCCAATTAGTGATGACCTCACAATGATGTCACATTGTTCCCCAATTCTTAATTTCTTTTTTTCCTTAAGTTTCTAAATGGTATTGGTTATTATATATCATGTTATTATATATCATGTGTACACATGTGTATTGGTTGTTGTCTCCACCAGGCCGAAGGCATGGGGAGAGAGTATGTGTTGCACTCCGTCCGTCCGTGTGTCCGTGCATGTGTGTCCGTGTCCGTTTAGTTTAGTTTAGTTTTATTCACACAATAAAAAACTGTACCAAAAAAAAGGTAACATCAATAAAAGAGTAATATGTGCAGGTGAGAAAAGAAACCCATGGAGGGCTTCAGGGCTTATAAGTGGTTCTCACCAAAGATAATATACAAATAGTAAGTAGACAAAGTAATCAAACATATCTGTCCGTCCGTTACCAGCTAATCTCCGGCATTTTACTTGGAGAGAGATGTTCATCATAGTACTACTGACTGACTGACTGACTGACTGACTGACTCACTCAGGGGTAGAGCGGCCGGTTGCGAACAGTGAGTTCAATCCTGGGCTCTTTAGTATCCTCGCTGAACCCCTAATTGCTCTCGATGTGCAGGTTGGTGCCTTGCATGGTTTCCCCCGTCATCGGTGTATGAATGTGTGTGTGAATGGGTGATATGAATGTAATGCTATGTAAAGCGCTTTGGACAAAAGCACTATATAAATGCACAATATACAGACAGGCAGACAGACAGACAGACAGACAGACAGACAGACAGAACACAGAAGGACATACGTAGAAGTAGAGCAGATAGAATCCTTCTTCCTGTTGATCAATATCTTTGCTCAAAGGCACTTTGCCAAACTAAGCAAACGCTGCATCTCAGCCGAACCATCTGCTTACAGATCACAGTCTTCATTTCCATCCTGGCATTTTATATGAATGATCATTATTTTCATCACATTACTTCAACTGAACAGAAACGGTATACATTTCCATAAAACATGGCTCCTGTGAAGTTGTAAGGATTTTAGCTGCTATATTATTACTGAATTCATAAATCATTATTAGACGTTACCTTGACATAGCTTACAGTATGATTATATAAAACCATGTATTGACATTGATAACACAGTCAATAACATAACACACTAACCACACCATAAGACTCCTCGGAGCACAGATCTCCACCAGGTCAGGAACATTTGTGTGATGCTTGGGCCAAATGTTTAGGAGTAATATATATATAAACATGTGTTTCTTTGCATAGATGTGCCTCCTGGTGGCGTCCCTCAACATAGTGGAATGTGCAGGGACGTCGCTGCAGGCCATTTGGTTGCCCTACTCGCATATATATTTGTGCTGGTCGGCCTGGTGGAGACAATAACCATCACCATCATAACACAACAAGCCAACGGTGCCGGAGATTTGACGGATGGACGGACAGACACACGGACACACACACACACACACACACACACGGGGGGGGGGGGGGGTCTTAATTCAACAACCATGCAGTAGTACATTCAGAAATGTAGAATCAGGCTCTGTAGAGGCGGCACAATTGTATTGAGGGCCCCCCCTGACCTTTGGTACCCTGGGCTTATACGCCAGTGGGTTGGTATAGGTATAAAGCATTTACCATCGTCCTGATGGCATTAGGTGATATTGAACGCAGGGGGAAGTGTTGCGTCATTAGAATAGTTTTCCCCTTTTTTAACAACTCAGGTCTCGTGCATTGACGTTGTACCCCATGCTATCTTGCTGGAAATCGTTGGCGATTTCAGAGAGAGAGAGAGAAAGAGATGCCCCCTGGCTCCTGATTGATGTTGTTTTAAGGGCTGTGATGTCTATATCTGAGCTGAATCATCTGACAGCTTCCTGATTGAATACAGTGATTAAGTTTTATGAGGTGAGAATAGAGAAGAGAAGAGAAGAGAAGAGAAGAGAAGAGAAGAGAAGAGAAGAGAAGAGAAGAGAAGAGAAGAGAAGAGAAGAGAAGAGTTAAGACAAAAAACAATGTTTCAGTTTAGGAACAACAATCTAAATCATAACCCTTCAAACATGTCAGATGTCACCCATCCTCCATCTTTGCACTCTCTACCTTTCACTTTCCCTCTCTCTATCTTTCTTATTCTCTCTCTCTCTCTCTCTCTCTCTCTCTCTTCCTCCTCTCTATCTCTCATCCCAGGAGGACAGTGATGTTGAAATAGAGATGGAGAGAAAACAGAACAGAATGAGATTTTCTCACAGGAAACTGAAGTCTTTAACACCTGCTTCCCCGAGAGACCGTCTGTTATTTGTCTTTTTGTGTGTCCGTTTTTTACTGTTCCCGTTTGAAATGCATACATCCACACATACATATGTCATGTTACAGTAATAGAGAGGGAGGTTGGTGTGGATGGGGTGAGAGAAACGGAGAGGCAGAGAGGGAGAGAAGGAGAGAGAACGAGAGAGGACCGGGAGATAAAGAGGGAGAGAGATTTGAACACCTGCCTAAAGTTTCATTTGGGATTCAAACATCACTTTCTCCACACGCACACACGCACGCACGCACGCACACAGATACACACACACACACAGACACACACACATGCAACACTGTCAATCTGTCATTTCCTACAGCAGGTAATAGCTGTTGGCCACTGACTCACTGTGTGAGAGTGTGCGTGTGTGCATGCGTGTTGTAGTGGGAAAGGAGCAAAAAGGCAGAAGGTTGGGAGCAGAGGAGAGATGGAAACAGAGGTTGCTTCTTTCTCTGTGTTTCCATCTCAGCACATGGGAGGTAGTAGCGCTGGCTGGAACCTCCTCAAAGTAAAAGTACTGGAAATTTGGAAATACTCGAGTAAAGTAAAAATAACTCAAAATTGTACAAAACTATACAGTACTTAAGTAAATGTACTTATGGTAGTTACTAGGCACCACTGTGCACCACCTCACCTGCGTGGAGGTCGGCTGGGTCTTCACTGTAAATATTTCCTCATGATTCTACTGAGCTTTGCATTTATTCCAATATGTTCTGTCTTGTATTTCTAACATGTTATGTGTACACTAGAGTGTCCACCTTGAGACTGGGAGGTCAGGGTTTGTATTGTATTTCTACTGTATTGTATGTGTAGAGTATGCCCGCCCTGAGACTGGGAGGTCAGGGTTTGTATTGTATTGTATGTGTAAAGACTATGGGAGGTCAGGGTTTGTATTGTATTTCTGTATTGTATTGTATGTGTAGAGACTGGGAGGTCAGGGTTTGATCCCCGGCCGGGTCATACCAAAGACTCTTGGGGTATACGTCCCTGCGACATGGGGCTTTTTGTGTTATCCTTTTCAGCATAACTAAAGGGCCTCCCACACCGTCTGCGAACGCCGCGCGTCAAAACAGCCGCCTCCGTTATTTTCAATGAACCTATATCGCACACCGGCGGCGTCCGACGCGCGCTGGCGCCTCGCCTGACGCACCGATAGAACCAGTTCTATTTTCCAGGAGTCGCCGCGCGGCAACGCGTCGCGCCGCGTCGGACGGAGCCGGTGTGTGTGTGTTGGGCTTTAAGTGTACTAGCTGTACTGTTAATAATCCGATTAATGAAGTATTCAATCAATTAATCACCTCTGACCATACAATTTTCCCCAAGAAGGCTGAGGGGGGCCGGGGGGAGACTGGGGGCAGAGCAGCTCGCAATTCATTTTCAATGGGAGTCACTGGGTTTCACAGAGCAGCTCTGCTCCACGGCTGTGTTCTGCCCTCCTCCCCCCATGGAGCAGAGAGCTGCTCTGCCCCCCCTCCCCCCCCCCCCCCCGGAACAGCGAGAGCGTTTTAATAGTGTGTCAGGCGCCTGGGAAAGGCCTTGTCTCATGTCCCCTGTCCCCTATGTCTTGTCTCATGTCCCCTATCCCCTATACATGCCTTGTCTCATGTCCCCTGTCACCTACAGTATATAGGCCTTGTCTCATGTCCCCTGTCAGCTACAGTATATAGGCCTTGTCTCATGTCCCCTATGTCTTGTCTCATGTCCCCTATCCCCTATATATGCCTTGTCTCATGTCCCCTATGTCTTGTCTCATGTCCCCTATCCCCTATATATGCCTTGTCTCATGTCCCCCTGTCACCTACAGTATATAGGCCTTGTCTCATGTCCCCTGTCAGCTACAGTATATAGGCCTTGTCTCATGTCCCCTATGTCTTGTCTCATGTCCCCTATCCCCTATATATGCCTTGTCTCATGTCCCCTATGTCTTGTCTCATGTCCCCTATCCCCTATATATGCCTTGTCTCATGTCCCCCTGTCACCTACAGTATATAGGCCTTGTCTCATGTCCCCTGTCAGCTACAGTATATAGGCCTTGTCTCATGTCCCCTATGTCTTGTCTCATGTCCCCTATCCCCTATATATGCCTTGTCTCATGTCCCCTATGTCTTGTCTCATGTCCCCTATCCCCTATATATGCCTTGTCTCATGTCCCCTGTCAGCTACAGTATATAGGCCTTGTCTCATGTCCCCTATGTCTTGTCTCATGTCCCCTATCCCCTATATATGCCTTGTCTCATGTCCCCCTGTCACCTACAGTATATAGGCCTTGTCTCATGTCCCCTGTCCCCTATGTCTTGTCTCATGTCCCCTATCCCCTATATATGCCTTGTCTCATGTCCCCTGTCCCCTATGTCTTGTCTCATGTCCCCTATCCCCTATATATGCCTTGTCTCATGTCCCCTGTCACCTATACTGTATATGCCTTGTCTCATGTCTCCTCTCCCTAATTGTCTCATGACCTCTATGCCTTGTCTCATGTCCCCTGTCACCTATGCCTTGTCTCATGTCCCCCCTCTCCCCTGTCCCCTATGCCATGTCTCATGTAGGCCTACCCTGTCCCCTCTCCTCTCCCCTGTTCTCGTGTACTCTTTCCTCTGTCTCCTCTCCCACTACCCAGAATTGTAGCTTATTGTAGTGTGTGTGTGTGTGTGTGTGTGTGTGTGTGTGTGTGTGTGTGTGTGTGTGTGTGTGTGTGTGTGTGTGTGTGTGTGTGCGTGCGCCTGCCTGCGTGCACTTGTGTGCGTGCGTGCGTGCTTGCATGTATATGAGTGATTGGCTCATTGCTAAGTAAACAAACAGCAACACAGAACACACGCGCAGTCAGCCAATCAGCACAAAGAAAACACGCCGTACTTCCTTTTTCCCAGAATCCCCCGGGACAGGAAGAGAGTATTTGCATGGTAAAGGATAGCATGTGCCTGGAGGCTTGTTTTTATAATGTCACCAAAAGACCACCGCTTGGAATCCTGGCCTGTCATGATAAATCATGAACGCACGCACACACGCACGCACGCAGCACGCACACACACATGACACACGCACACACACACACACACACACACACACACACACACACAGTGACACACACAGTGACACACTGACACTTCTATGGGCATCAACGTTTTTGAATGGAAATGTATGTCATCCAATATGCCATAAAACAATGCCATGCATCACTATGTCGTATAGTAGCCTACTGAGGCTGTTAACCACTATAGGCCTACTCCATGATTCATTTAACCCTGTCTTAATCGGTTGCCATGACAACCACGCAGCTATAATTTTCCTCAATTACACAGATCGTTTGTGGTCATTCTAGCCTAAAGGGTTTGCCACTTTTCAGACCGTGGTCCGTGACGTCACGTGACCCCCGCAAAATGTTCCTTTTTAAACTGTGCTTGGAAGTGCTACCCTTAAGTGCAAGCACTTGGAAATGTAGGCGTTACATTTAGTTTGACTCACTAAATATGAATTGTGAAAATAGCCGAACTACAAGCTCATATGGCCAGATTTTTGGGGCCTTTGAGTAGTCCTCAAAGGTATTGTATTGAGGACCACTGTAACCTACTGTTAGATGTGTTCGATCTGGTATGTAATATTTTTCTCTGCAACATTCTGAAACCGTTTGGTTGAGCTTTGATGTGACTCCCCAATCACCCATATTCAGGACAGCCTGTGACACCTGGCTGCTGACTGAATAAAAGGGAGCCACACCCGGCCATCAGGGTAGCTGGCTGGCTTGTTGTGGTTGCCTGGTGGTGTGTTGGGTCTAGGTGCAAGGGAATCATTGATGGTATGCAGTATGCACAGTTTCATGTGTTTTGATGAATGTAAGTTTTGAGCAAAATCTGAATGTTCCTTAATCTCGCAGGGCAGGCATTGACAGTGGGTCCCAGATTCCCTGGGATAGGCTGCTAAACAGGGCTGCCAACTTTCAGCAAATGGCCCTGATGGTGAATCATTGGTGGTCTGAAGTCTGAACTAGACTTTCCAGTTTCCACCTCTAGATTGTTACCATTGATTGTCCAGTAGAGGGCGACATTATGCAAGGAATGTGCACATAGGTCATTATGCAGAAAGAGAAGCCAGCTTCTATGGGTTCAAATAAAATAGTCAAACTATTTATTTATGCACGTATATCTGACTGTAAAGATGTAGCAAGCAAACGTATCTTCAGTCATTCAAGTTAATGACATTTTTAAAACTAGAAATGTTGCATATATACCATATGTGAATTATGGCCTACTTGTGCAAAGTAGAGGGCTCCATGAGGTGTGCTCACCACTGCTGGTACGACTGCTGAGTCCTAAAAGTATCTGCTGCTGTCTGGGTATGACTGCTGCCTAGCGCGTGTGTCAGGGTGGAAATCCGCTGTGATTGGCTGAGCATCGCATAACGGGTGTGCCACAGGGGACCCCCATTATGTGGGAGAGAGAGGGAGCAGAGAAAGATGGGATAACGAGGTAAGGATTTGAGGATGAGGATGAAGTTTGAGGACGAAATGCGTCCGCAGATATTGCACTCTGTGATTGGCTGGAAGGTGTGCCATTCTGCGCTGCGATTGGCTGAGCATAGTATTGGGGAAATAGCCACCCGCTTCGACTGTTATCAATGGACAAAGACCGCAGTTATCAGTTCGGATCAGTACGATTGTTTCGAGGGCATGCTCTGCCGACCCAACGGCTCAGTCAGTTGTTAAATGCGGTCTTGTCCAGTCGAAGCGGGTGAAATAGGTCGGCTATTTTACAATGTTTGCCTTCTTACGTAATATTTCACATTTGATTTGTCCAATATCGTCGGCATACTGTATGTTGGTTTGTTTACTGTTGAGTGAGAAAACAATGTTTCACATTATGCTAATCATCTGGGGACCCCCAACATAACTTGGGAACCCCCCCGGTGGTCCCAACTCCCAGTGAGCTGGGAACCACTGGCCTAGTCTACATTCCAGTGGTCCCATGCGGGAAGTTGCAACTATACACATTATATCTTATACTATATGGTCTTTATTACCTTAGATCTCTCTTATAACTTTGACTTTTTATACCCTTTCTTACGTGCTAAATGTTGGACATTGCTTGTTGCATAGTCTGGTGGAGTCTTTCCACCAACTGCACATACAGTACACATAGGACTACCGGTATGTGGCAAATACAAATCTTTCAATGTATAACTTTAAATCTCTGGGATAACTATAATCATTATGGCTGTATTTACAGACAGTAATACAACTTAAGTGTACACAGTGGGGCATTGCTTGTCATGCCTTCATCACACATTTGTGATACAACAAGGACATGGGAGAGCTTAATTTAGTGTCCAACGAAAACTGTGGATCTCAATATGGACCGGGGATTGATTGATTGATAATTAAAATAAACATATTCAAGCATTGAAAAGGCACAGCCCACCCATATAACCAACTATCCGTGTTAAGTGAACCAACCAGTCACGAATAAAGTATAGAGGGTTTACTCTATAAGTATTTTAAACCATGACTGACATTGTTAGAAAACAAATGTATTGGCCTGGGCCGCTCAGCGGTCCAGGCACCTTGGCTGGTAATCCAGTCTGGCAGTTACGACCCAAAGGCCCGACGGCCTTTACTGCATGTCACCCCCCATCTCTCTCCCCATTTCCTGTCAGCCTACTATGTGTCCCTCCATACAAAGCATAAAATAAAGGCGAAAGCCACAAAAAAAAAACCATAAAAAAAAGAAAACAAATGTATTGGCTCCAGTTAACTTCATCGGAAATAATATGTGAATCCATTTGTGGTCCCAGCAGGCAAGGCACTAGGGCAAGTTATTTTGCAGACTGCAGAGTAGGCTGTACATTTATAACGCTCAACCCTATACTTTGTTGACCGGAGTCCCCCAGGGCTCTATACTAGGCGCTCTCCTGTTTTTTGCTCAACACTAATTATCTTTGTAGAAGATGGCTGTTCTCCAAGCTCGCAACGCGTCACAACGTGACATGTTGTGAGCATCTATAGATCTGCAATTTCCAGCAAACCTTCAGCCCCAGAAGGGACGCTATGGGGTTGCACGGTTTAAAGGTAGAGTCAGTGATTTCACTTAATTCAAATATCACTTCTTTTTTTGTTTTGTTGTGATAATCCTCTCTACTATAGAGTGTACTGACCATATAAGGAGTTCCTCCCTGTCCCCAGTTAACCCCTGGGGGTAAAAAAAACCTTAGGTTTCGTTTTTGTTCTCTATCCTGATTGGATGAAAGCTTGTGTCCCAAGGCAAAAACGAAACCTAAGGGTTTTTGACTGAAATCACTGACACCCCCTTTAAACCACAAGGTGATTCAAAGAGTTTTACACAAAACAATAACACATTAAGACAGAGCGTTACAACAACATTGGTGACATTGGTCACACCCAAATACACATATTATAACACACACATGCACAATATATAAACCCCACAACACAATAAGCCCAACAAACACATTCCCTCACACGTACTGTAACAAAACAATAAGCATTTACAATAATAGAACAATAACGTAGGCGTATATCCCAGAGGCATGCTGGGAATCCTTCCTCAGCCACTAACAGCCGGGGCGGGGGGGACACTACTTTGTCTGTGTATGATTGTTGAATTGGATGAACTGCAAACATTTGGCAAAAATAGCCGATCTACAAACTCACGAGGCGTCTTGAAGCATTGTCAGTTTGTGTATCGGCTATTTCTAGTACGAGCCCTGGGGGACTCTGGTCAACTAAAATAAATATGTTCTCCAAACTTCATCTGAAATAATGTGTATCCATTTCTTCCTCCTATTCACTGTTTGTTTTTAGGTTTGTGGCAAAAAACAGCAACATTTTAAAACCGATCACATCGACACGTATTTGAATTATTTTGAAAGGTTTTTAAAAATAGTAAAAAATGGTAAATAAGTTTAGGGCTAAGGGGTAAGGGCGCAAGATATAACCCCGGGAGAAGTATGGGTTGGCGCCCCAGCCTGCATCCTCCGTGAGGAGGGCCGTTCGAGCAGCAAGCGGGGCCTGCAGCACCACCATTGCCCAGATGGAGCCTGCAGAACCTTTGTGGCTCAAGAAGAATCCACCACTACTGAATGAAGTGTCTGGTCCTGGGAGTCTGGTGCAACATACAGCCAGGTCCTGGACCTGGTGAGACCTAGAAGGGACCCGTACAGGAGTCATCCCACAGAGCCTAGTCCAGGACTCTGGCGTGTGGAAGGACTAGTAGTCCTTCCACACGCCAGAATGGTGCCTCCCAGTTTTGGGATACATTACTGAGGATACGTCCCATCCATGCAAGGTATTTTTGTTCTGAGCTTTTCTGGCAAAATTAACATTGCATTAAGACTCAAAACAATAAAAGACTAAAACAGTAAACAAATTTCAGAAGACTAAATAGGACTAATACTTAACCTCGCCTCACCAGGCTTTCCACCGCCTCGGAGGAAAGCCTGGTCTCTGTTTCAAAAGTCCGTATGATCCGCGCTGGGGCCGGATGATGTGGTTACGTCATGTTGTAGTATTGTTTTGTAGTCGCCAGACAGGATGAACAGGCGGCGACAACTTCCTTTTCCCTCTCAACAAAAGCTCTCGCTTACGAGAGCTTTTATTGCTTTTATTCAAATAGGAAGCAACAAACAGCTTCCTGTTTGTTGTAGGCAAACCATTGCCTACAACATGACGTAAGCATATCATCCGGCTCCAGCCCGGATCATATACTGAAATGAAATGGTGCCCAGGCTAACTAATACTAAGTTCAGAGGCTGAGTCTGATGATGTCATGATGATGCATAACATAAGGCCCCCCTTGGAGACATCAAGTGGGCATGTTTCCAGAGAGGTCAACCGCCAACCGTTAAGTAATCAGTGTGAAAGTATAAGTCGTTATTCCTCGGCCAATGTCAAACCTCTGCCTTATGGTGTATTTTTGTGATAATTAGGCACAGAGGCTATGATAGGCCGCTACACCCACCACCAGGCCACTTTTTGCCAAGTTAGTGTGAAAACATAATCGTTCGATCTTCCTTGGCAGTGTTGGCACATGACAAACCTTTTCACAAAGTTGTTTGTTTTTGTAGATATAGCCTGCCTGTTAACTAACAGACAGACAGACAGACTACCCATGAGGCAGCAATCATCAGACTTATGAATAATCATAATCCTGTCACCATGTACAGTACAGCCTTTTAATCTGTTAATAGTTTTATTTTACCCAATGCTCTTTTTAATATATTTAAATTACCCTGCATGACTTTCAACCATGCACACGTGACACTGTGATTTGATTTTATGAACCATGCTACTATTTTGTATATGGCTTTTTGAGTTCCTTCCTCTTTCTACTTTTTAGTCCCTCTTCCCCATTTGTAACTCTTCTTTTAACTGCATGCAACACTGAGAGCTTGCACTGAAAGTATCACCCTCTCTTTTCTTTTCTTTTCAAAATCGTAGTCGTATTAAACAGACGTAATAAAATATAAAAAATAAAACTCAATACCGTATCCCACCCTCCCCTCACCCACAATCCCAAGGATAGTCGGAAAACAGTCTGGAGAGAATACAAAATAAATAAATATATATACACATATACACAATAATACATGCATACATAATTACAAAAAAAAAGATCATAGCAGAGCAGATTTTGTTTCTGTTGTGGTTTGGCACTGGCCGAGGCATAGGCACGGAACACTATGCAGTTTGTGTGTTGTGGTAGAATGTCATAAACGAGCCCCAGGTCTTGTAAAAAAAAAAATCTCAGAGCCAGCAATTGAAAACCTTAACATCTCCAACTCGAGACAGGACATTATATCACGAAGCACGGGCGGGGCAGCATCGTTCCATTTGAGCAGAATGGCACGCCTAGCGAGCAATAAGGCAAAGTCGACCATACGACACTCTGTGCGTGTTAAAGGAAGGTCATACCTGTGTATGATATGTGACAATAGTATGATTGATTTATCATTGATTGATTGATTGATACCACTACCTCTATCCAAGTTAACACTAACAGGATCTTGTGGTTTGTTATATTTCATATTTTATCTGTGTCTGTGTTTCATGTGGTGCAGCTCAGGAAGCTTGACATTTGTAGCTCAGTGGTTCTCAAATTGGTGTCCAGGGACCCTCTGGAGCGCTTGAGGGGGTTCCAGGGGGTGCGCATTTGTTTCAAATATGAAATAAACTATATTTGAACTGCAGTCTTGGTGTGTGCGACCCACTACCCTTTATTTTGACATGGTTCCAGGGGGTCCCCAGCAAAACGTTTTAATATAGCATTTAAACACATTAAACCCTATGTCATCTATTTGAAAATATTCAATTTGAGAGCAGGCTCTGCTGTTGGAAAAATAATAATAATCGTGAACAAGCAAATGGACAAATTTCGAATCTTTTTCAAACATTTCAACAACAAACATTTTCTATGGTTAGTCTGATAAAGCACTAAATCTGTCTGTCAGCCTGGCTCATGTCCTGTGTGTGCGTGTGAGTGTGTGTGTGCTGTGCGCATGCTCCCCATCGTCCCCTCAGAGCATCAGAGTCAGTGCTAGCCTGTTAGCCGCCTGCCCTGCTAGCTAGCACCGAATAGTGGTGGCTAGCACTCTCTAGCACCGCAGCCAGCAGCAGTTAGTTAGTTACTAGTGTAATGGCGGCCTCGGTGCTACTGGGGTCTGCGGCGGACAACAACAACACGGGACCACCGGCCTTCACGGTACCGGGAGCGAACGTTCTGGCCGCCAACAGCAGCAGCAGCACCGGCCTGGGTCACCACCCCGCGGCGGCACAGGGACTGACGGGCCCGGCGTCGTGGAACCGCTCCCTGGACCGGGCTCTGGACGAGGCTGCGGCCACCGGCTGCCTCAACCTCAGCGGCAGGAAGTTGAAGGAGTTCCCCCGGAGCGCCTCCAACCACGACCTGACCGACACCACCCGGGCCGGTGAGTCTGCTTCACTGAACTGTTCGGTCCGAGTCGAGACCCGCCGGGCCCGGTGCGGGTTAGACTCAGAAGGACCCCCACACACACGTACACATACACGCACTCAATGGAGCCGCTGTGGTGTTTGTATGTTTGTGTTTTTTGGCTGAGTTTTGAAGACAGTTTTGGTGGAGAGAGTCTGGGAGTCTGCACTGCAGTCCGACCGGGGAGGGAAACATTAGGCCGTGAAGGCGGTTCACGGTCCGGGGAAACTGACAGGGGTGTGACGCGGAGCACGGTGACCGGTCGAAATCTGTGACTTCAAATATTGTTTCAGAGGTTTTCAAAAATAGCAGCTATATTTAAGAATCGGTTCTCATACAATCAGATGATCGAATGCGGTGGTCTGCTTATGTTTTGACTGCAAAAGGCTGGAGCTTTGCTAACGTTCTGAAAGAGTTAGATTTTTTTTTACTTTGCTCAATCAAATGTGTTATACTCTTAATTGTTTACAAACATCAAAAACATGCACAAGCCTAGAGCGGCTACCCCCCCCCCCCCTAAAATAATCTGTCAATAGGCTACCATCTAGATTCTAGAATAAAACAATTGTTTAATATTGTGAACGAACAAGAGCATTTGAAATTTGACCCACTTTAACACTGCTCTTCAAACGGGACAGGGTTGTCTTTGAGGATGTCAACGTCGGTCATACATACATAAATACATAAATCAACAATAATTCTACCAGTTCACCTGATATCCCAACGCGCTGACAGACAGGGTGTCATCGCTGTCATGGTAAATAATAGAACATGTTGTGCCATGGCATGGGTCTCAATTGTCATGGAAAAGTAAACCATACACAGAAGATGTTGATGATGACTGAGGAGAGGGGGGGGGGGGCCGGGGGTCACATAAATCGATAGGGCGTCGGGGTCTGTGTAACAGCAGTAAGTTTTGGAACTGTGTCAGTTGGTAGAGCGGGTTTGTATTGGACCTTTTCCTGTTGTTTATTATAATAATAAATAATAGTTATTCAACGTTAACTATGTGAAATCAAGTCCAGAGTGTTAACTTGAACCCCCGGCACAACCAATGACCCAAAAACTAACAAAGCTTGAGGAATAGAAGCCATAGATAGCGTTAGCTTCATCGGTCGTCTGGAGCTGTTCGGTTAGCAGACGGCGGCGCCCTCCTCCCCGGAGCACGTCGGGGAGATGATGTACTTGGGTTGTTTAGAAACGGTCTCGGTACTTAAAGTGGAAGGTATTACTGTTAATGCTTTAACGTGTGGGTGTGTTAATTAAACACGCTGGTTTGTGTAGTTTGTTTGTAAACTCCCGAGACCACGTTAGAATGTCCCATCAGAAAGCTCAGTGACGTCAGTGACGGTGGAGACAAAACAAACGCAGCCTGCTGCTGTGCGGGTGTGTGGCACGACAATGGCGCTACGTAGCATCTGACACTATATATATGTCTAGTATCTTCTACAGTAGGCCTATATGTCTGTCTATGTCCATCTATATTGTCTGTCTAATCTAGCTCTGGACCAGAGCTATGCCTTATCTATATTTCTATCTGTGGTTTTGTCTATCTATGTCTGTCTGTACTCTGTATTGTCTGTCTATGGCTTAGTATCTGTCTGTCTGTCTGTACTCAGTATTGTCTATGTCTGTTTGTTTGTCCATCTGTGTCTGTCTCTATTGTCTGTCTATGTCTATATCTGTGGCTGTCTACAGATCTGTTTGTCTATAGTGCAGGGGTGCCCAAAAGGTAGATTGTGATCTACCACTAGATCACAAACTAAGGCTGTGCAGGTAAACCACATGACAATGACATGCCCGTAAAAAGATACGATTTAAATATATAAAAAGGAAAACATATATATTATTTGGCATCTTTTACTTGAATTAAGGTGACTTGATTGATTGACATAAAAAAGGGCCTGTTGGCTGAACCCACAATGCAATACTTTGTTTTCAAGAGTGTTGCACACAAACATCAGTAGCATTACAAAATTATAAACAAGAAAACCACCAATTACATTTCTCCCTGTTTATTTCCCATTCCAAGTCAGTTTGTCTTATATGT
The DNA here is from genome assembly GCF_963924005.1 of Protomyctophum bolini. NCBI lineage: Eukaryota > Metazoa > Chordata > Actinopteri > Myctophiformes > Myctophidae > Protomyctophum > Protomyctophum bolini. The sequence goes on along the minus strand of NC_137870.1, from coordinate 39,153,265 downwards.
AACGCCATCCAAAGCCCCCTCAGCTACATTTGTAAACTAGCAATGGGATATTTTTTTTTGTTTGTGGGTAGATCTTGTTGGGCTGGTCATTTTGAAAGTAGCTCTCAAGTGTGGTCACCCCTGGTCTAGTGATACGTCTGTCTTTCTGTGTCTCTGTCATGTCTATATTCAAGATTCACAATGTTTTTCTTTATTGTATCATCTTATATCCACGTACATAAGAGTGTATTAAAGTATATGATTTGTAGCAGCAATACAAAAAAAAGAGTAACATATGTGCATGTTTTCCCTGTAGTAGCAAAGTTAGGTAAAGTTTATGTTCACATTTAGTTTAGGAAGGTGCAAGTGTGTGTGTGTGTGTGTGTGTGTGTGTGTGTGTGTGTGTGTGCACTGTTATTACACAGTATGTATATTGATCATACATTGGTACATGATCGCTTTTGAGGTGCTTGCCTTGAAAGTGCTGTGTGCATTATTCCCACTTATAAATGTACTCTATTTTTATGTGTGCACTGTGTGTACTATAAATATCTAGTATTTACGTGTGTGTGTGTGTGTGCACGCGCTGCAGTCTTGGAATACATAGTGTCATCGTGTGTGTGTGTGTGTGTGTGTGTGTTTGACCACTTGAACCCCAGCATCTGGAGGGAACGTTTGACAAAAATAGCCGATCTACAAGCTTAAACTTTGTGGCAGGGTTCTTACGGTTATGAAATTCCTAGACATTTAACAAAACTGTAGCGCCCAGGGTTACATTAGACATTTGACACTGGGTGGAAAACAATGGGTTTCAAAAAGTTGTGATAAAATGTAGGTAATTTCTTTTTTTATAGAAAAACATTTCCAGGCCTGGAATAGGTTTGGAAGTAACCAAATGTTTTGGAAAAATGTTTGTGTATATACAATACATTGTATGTCCCAAATCATGTCTTAATACGTGTGGCCTAATGTACTACAGTACCACCATACGTTGTTGGCTTTCTGTTCTTTTTGTCACGTTACAGACAGTACAGTAGTGAATGCAAAACCTTATTATTGCACTGAAATTGAATGGGGTAAAAAGCTCTGTAAATGTCACGGTTTGTCAATGCATTGTTAAGTGTGGGAAGTCTGGGCTATATTTGGCAAAGAGATTTCATGTAGAGAGAAAAAAATAGCGTGCCAAGTGTAGTGGTGCTGCTAGTGCACAATTCATCCAGAAAAGATTGCAATTTAGAAGATACAGACACTTATGCAATCTAATTTCAATATTTTAGCAAGAATCGTGCAGCATTGGTTGGCTGTCCAGTTCATTTTATGTTTTTGCCACAAGTTTAAAGCCACAATAGTCGGCTTTTTGAATGTTCAGCAACTATAGACTAAAGAGAAATATTTTCATGGAAGAAATGAGAATGTATGAGAATCGTGATCTTAATTCTTGTGGAGGAAAATCAAGATTCACATTTGAGCAAGAACCGTGCAGCACTAGCCAAGTGCAGTTACACAGTAGCTTCGGAAACCCAGACGTTTTTATTTTGAGGGAGACAAAAAAAAGTCTGGGTCCGAGTCCACTTCAATTCAGCATAGAATAGCGCAAACGTCGATCACTCTGCTGATTTCTGATCGTCTGCACCTTTGTTAAATTGACGCACACCCGTACACACACACACACACACACACACCTCTCTCTCTCTCTCTGTCGCTCAAATTAATTAGTCTCATGTCCAGCAGCTTGGCACAGCTTCTCCCGGTGGATACTGCCGGGAGCTGCCTATGCCAGAAAGCATAGGTGAGTTCCAGGCTAGTTAACTCAGGTCTGTTTTATTTTAAGTATAGATGGTTTAAGACTAGTGGTTAAAACATTAAAGGCTTTCTCTAAACATTATGTCTGTCTGTCATCAGTAGTGCTTCGACTCTTTGACTGGGGTCGTCCCCCAGGGGTCTAATCCAAAAGCTATGCCCCCTTGCTTTTTTCCCCTACACAAAGTCGCTTTGGTGAAATGAGCAGATCTTCAAGCTCACAACGCGTCGCAATTAGGCCACGGTTCTTTCAAGCTGAGCTGCAAGGGGTTGTTGATGCTTGTACACTTCTTGCAGAATATTGCCTATTATTGCAGAATGTGCACATGACATGACATGCCCAAAATATTGATTCTAGGGTTCACATGGTTTAAGACGGTGACACTCATAACATAAGCATTCACTGTTGTACGGTGGGGCAATAATATGTCAGCACAGAGGTAGAGCATTCACTGTTGTATGGTAGGGCAATATGTCAGCAGAGGTAGAGCATTCACTGTTGTATGGTGGGGCAGTATGTCAGCAGAGGTAGAGCATTCACTGTTGTATGGTGGGGCAGTATGTCAGCAGAGGTAGAGCATTCACTGTTGTATGGTGGGGCAATATGTCAGCAGACGTAGAGCATTCACTGTTGTACGGTGGGACAATATGTCACCAGAGGTAGAGCATTCACTGTTGTACGGTGGGACAATATGTCATCAGAGGTAGAGCATTCACTGTTGTACGGTGGGACAATATGTCACCAGAGGTAGAGCATTCACTGTTGTACTGTGGGACAATATGTCATCAGAGGTAGAGCATTCACTGTTGTACGGTGGGACAATATGTCACCAGAGGTAGAGCATTCACTGTTGTACGGTGGGGCAGTATGTCAGCAGAGGTAGAGCATTCACTGTTGTACGGTGGGGCAGTATGTCACCAGAGGTAGAGCATTCACTGTTCTACGGTGGGGCAATATGTCACCAGAGGTAGAGCATTCACTGTTCTACGGTGGGGCAAAATGTCAGCAGAGGTAGAGCATTCACTGTTGTACAGTGGGACAATATGTCAGCAGAGGTAGAGCCGTCTGGGAATCCTCGGTTCCATTCCTCTGCTCCTCCAGGCATTGTGGCAGGCTTTATTGTCCCTGAGTCATACTGTACAGTGTACAGCACTGGTTCCCAAACACTGGGTCGGGACCCATTTGTGTGTCGCGGACACATTATGGGTCCCCTTAGTTTGTCTTTCATACATTAGTTTAATAATTATTTCAAAGTAATTTTCCAGTAATTTCATGAAGAAATACCAAAAAAAAGTAAGAAATTCCATGAATTAAATAAACATAAAACAAGTATTTAAGAAGTGAAAATAGCCGATCTACAAGCTTGCAACGCATCTCTTCGCGCCCTGTTGTGAGCTTGTAGATCTGCTATTTTCACTAGTTTTAAGTCACTGATAAGTGCACAATCCCTTAAATATCTTAAATCTAATTTCAGTTTGGGGTCACGGGCTAAAAAGTTTGGGAACCACTTCTGTACACCATAGAAGAACGTCATAGACTCACTGGACACAAGTCAGTTTTCAATTAAAGTTTTAGCAAATGAGAATAGAAATATGAGTGTGACAGCCCTAGTCTAGTGTACTGGGTCTGTGTCTCGCTCACTCCGAACAACCGCACACAGAACAGGATTTTGGTCGGGCTACTCGTCGTGTGTACTTACCCCATTATGTCATTTTCTCTCAACTCTGCTCGACTTCACAACGCTGTAAAACTTGCCTTTGCAGTTATTTAATACCACTCTAAATATGTCGCAGTAGCTATTATACTTATACAGTGGCGGGAATACTATATTAAGTAGGTTTAACAATGAGATCATTGTTCACCCATATCTATGTTGTAATGTGTCTTCCGTGCGCTTCATAACCACGTGAGTCCTAGGAGCATCTCTATTCTGTGGTAAACTGAACTTTCGTCTAAAAATAGCAGAATACAAACTGTGAGCTAATAGATGGGCTATTTTGGGCAACTATAGTTATTTTATATAGAGTAGAGGCAGAGGGTAAAAAGGAGGAAGGGAGGCTAATATACATGGACCCCTAAACTAGGGGACTCCGCTCAATTAAATCAAGTATATACCACGGACCGGTTTAAGTGGTGGTTTTATTTGATGTCCCCATTTGAGTCTTATTCTGGTTTCATTTTTATTATACTTATGGTTTTTCATTGTACAGCAGTTTGTAATTCTTGTTTCAAAATTCAGCACTTTATAAATGAAGAATGTACCTTACTGTTGTACCATAACGTAATGAAGCTTCAGCTGTCTGTTCCATTCCATTCCCATTCCAGTCCCGGTAATTATACTGACATGTCAGAAAGAGCACCATAAAGGCAGCTGCAGCTAATTAAAATGATAATAATACGAGCTTGATTCAGGCATGTCAAAAAGCATGCACTGATAATAGTCGATGATATTGCCAGTACTTGCTAACTAAATCAAACTGTCCCACTAACTAACTACTTAAAATGTTATCAGCTGCAGCTGTGTTTAACATTTAATAAAATGTCTGTGAAAAGAGTCCATGCATGGCACACACGGAATAGTGCTATAAGGCAGTGGCTCCCAAACGTTTTAGCCAGTACTGTGAACCCAAAAAAGAAATGAGACATTCCCATAGAACCCAAATTCGCGCTGAACATAGCAGATCTACAAGCTCACAACGCGTCGCTTCGCGGCGAATTGTCTATTGCTATTTTCACTACTCCTTAAACATTTGTTTTCTAATTCATGTCATTTCTGAGATTCTTATTTGATTTATTCATGAAATTAATGGAAGAAAAAAAACATTGAATTTGTTTTTAATTCATGAAAAAGATTGCTTTTTTTTTGGGTAATACACACACACACACACACACACACACACACACACACACACACACACACAGTAGCCTACAGTATCTGTGCCTACTACAGACTAGCCTACAGCCTACTTAACGGGACACACATGGACCATTGATATGTACGAGTTGTGTCTGCAGCTTTTGTAGCTTGGTAAAAGGTGCAAAGGGGCAGCCAATGTATCAGCGGAGCAGATTTATTTTCTCACCTCTGTCTTCAGGCAGCCTAGCCTGGGCAAGAGCTCCATTTGACTGGGCTGCCCAACAGACTGTATACGCTTCTGTTAGGGGAAGCGTGCTAGCGTATACTATACTATACTATATGCCAATACCTATGTATGGGTGTACACACTGTAGGTAGTTGAACCAGCAGTTCTGGACAACCGGATCTCTCTACTATACTTAGCTCAGGTAAGTAAAGTAAGTAAGTAGCCTTGCCGAGCCATGAGGCCCATAGGGTAGGAGCCTATCTCCTGTTTCTGTAGCGTGAGGCAGCTTGATGTACAAGTACACCCCCTGGACATGACGCTAGTATGTCACAGGGACTTACCCCCAATCCAACCCTTGATGCTGACTCAGTGCAGGGAGGCACTGCCACTGGGTCCCATTTTTTGAGTTTTTGGTATGACCCGGCCCGGGGATTGAACCCCAACCTCCCAGTCTCAGGGCGGACACTCTAATCACAAGGCCACTGAGCTGGTTTAGCTCAGGTCCATAGCCCTAATGCCCTTTGAAGCCGTTGCATTAAGGCTATGGGACTGTTGTCTTCCTGCCCTCACATGAAATGCAGACCAGCCTCTCCTCTGTTGCAGAAATATAAAGAAAGTTTGACCAACTCACCAATACAAAGGCGGCTTGTGTTATTAGAAAGATTACTTTCCTTAGTGGATACACTCTGAGCCCCCCACCACAAGTATGAATTGCACTTTTTGGACAGGAAGGCCACTGTACCCTCCACCGATATTGCCGAGAGAAAATGTCATGGACAAGATTTTTCCTTCCGGTGAAAAAAATCCCTTTCTGTCCAAAAAGTGCATTTTATACGTGTGGTGGGGGGCTCAGAGTGCATCCACTATAAGGAAAGTAGGCTTTCTAATAACACAAGCCGCCTTTGTATTGGTGAGTACGTAAAACGTATTTCCGCAACAGGCGAGGCTGGTCTGCATTTCATGTAACCTCGCCTCACCAGGCTTTCCACCGCCTCGGAGGAAAGCCTGGTCTCTGTTTCAAAAGTCTGTATGATCCGAGCTGGGGCCGGATGATGTGGTTACGTCATGTTGTAGTATTGTTTTGTAGTCGCCAGACAGGATGAACAGGCGGCGACAACTTCCTTTTCCCTCGCAATAAAAGCTCTCGCTTACGAAAGCTTTTATTGCTTTTATTCAAACAGGAAGCAACAAACAGCTTCCTGTTTGTTGTAGGCAAACCATTGCCTACAACATGACGTAAGCATATCATCCGGCTCCAGCCCGGATCATATACCGAAATGAAATGGTGCCCAGGCTCCATTTCATGAGAGAACAGTCCCATATCTATACTATACTATACTATAATATACTATACTATACTATCTCTGGCGACCCCGAAGGTCGCCAGCTGTACAATGTCAGATGCTGTGACACTTTGTGGTACTTGAATAAATGTTTCATACAATATGTTGTAATAATTCTGACCTTCTATTACATTTGTTTTTAGTCTTGTCCATTTTCTTTTATTAATATTTCAATTTAGGGGGGGCGTGGTAACATTTTGATAGACTTTCAGCCATTTTGGGCTAAGGTGCGCTGCTTTTCTTTTCTACCTTTCATTACACAGTATCTTTTATGTATGAAACATAAGCTTTTGGCTAAATGTACTACTGTATGTGTATGTTTCATTGTGCTGGGTGCCATCACAAAGTGTTTTCTTTAACAAATGTGCTACATTTCATGATTCACATATGAGTAAACTAAGGCACCAATTCTTGTTTCAGATGTTGTGTATATGTATTTATGACATTTGAGAAAGATTTTGTGTTGCCAAAATGAATTAACACATTTTACAAGCAAAAACAGCAACACAAGATTTTCGTTTTTTGGTTATATACATTTCTGGCCCGTGACAAAATACTGCAGGATATTAGGAGTAGAACTTTTAACCCAAAGTCGAGAAGGGTATTATCTATGCAAAAATGCATTGAATGAGTAGTGCCCATGACGCGGGAACGAAACTGAGCGAAAAGGGACCTCACAATATGGCCTAACTGTACCGTGCCGTGCCATACCGGCGAGTGTGCATGAAAAAAATATTGATGATACCATGACCACACCGTGGTCATGCGGGCAACAAGTGTGACACCACTGGACAAAATGTAATTTTATTCATACAAAAAGTGACATAGTTCAGGAGCAAACTGACTTAATCACCTGTTAATAAATGGTCGTTTGTCTGTCTGTCTCTCTCTCTCTCTCTCTGTAGATCTGTCTAGGAACCGTCTCTGTGAGGTTCCTGTAGAGGTGTGTTTGTTTGTCTCTCTGGAGACATTGAACTTGTATCAGAACTGTTTGAGGACACTACCAGAGGCCCTGCTCAACCTGCAGAACCTAACGCACCTTAATGTCAGGTAAACACACACTCACTCCTAACTAGTGGACTAGATTGGTGTCAGAATTCTTGTTCATATTCGGTTTTTGGAGAATCCTAGATCACCAGTCATTAGCATATTAACTGCCAGGTATTAATGAATTCGTTTTTACGTCCCGTGTTTTCCCGTGAAAACCCTTGTTTTGAAGACCCACGGGACCTGACACCGGGTGTCGGACGATCATCTTTTCTTTTCACCCAGATTTTTATTTTTTTGTAATCGCAATCACCCATTCTTTACTTATGCAAAGCTTGTTTTGACCAAAAACTCAATCTGGGAAAATAATCTCTACTTCTCTACCTGTCTGTCTCTCCAGTCGTAACCACCTGTCTGTCTGTCTCTCCAGTCGTAACCAGCTGTCTGTCTTGCCACCGGTGGTGTGTAGTCTTCCATTGAAGGTGTTGATCGCCTGCAACAACAAGCTGGTTTCTCTACCTGAGGAACTGGGACAGCTCAGACACCTGACTGAACTGGTAACCTGTCTGTCTGTCTGTCTGTCTGTCTGTCTGTCTGTCTAAATGAGTTAGTTTTCTTTTTCAGGTCTGGAAAGGTTTTGAAAATTCTGAACCCCCATTCGGGGTGGTGATGGTGGTCAGGAATTTCACCCCTACACCATCCAAGCACCTAGGATAAAAATAATTGTACAGATATTAAAATTATTCCTGATATGTTGTTTCATATTGTTGCTGGTGGGCAAAAACCTTGTTATCTCACCATTTTCACAAACCTTTCTGTAAATGAACGACCTTCTTGATCATCCTACAACGTACATCTACATGTTACGAAAGTAGAAGATTCACAAGCGACTGCTTTTGAGCTTGTAGATCTGCTTTTGCTAGTTTTGAATCCGGTGAAAACAGTTTCGGACATATGAGGTTTACACCTCATGTGGAATTATTTCCAAGTATATGAAAGTGACAACAAAATTGCCATTTGGTATGTGTTCAGATCGTTGGATATATCTCTCCCACACATGTATTGCGGTGTGTAGGAGCACTATATCTTGGACAGAATAATCACAGAATCATATTTGGAATCATATGTGAGATAATACTGTATATTGCAGCCCTTGCTGTGTTTCCATGCATACCTGTACAATACATGGAAATGTTTCGTGGTAGTCTTTGGTCATGAACATTTTTTTTATTACGTCCTTGAAATGTCCTGAAATTTAAAGTTCAAAATGTGCATAAACCCTGTGTTTTTTATATCATATTTTTAGACTTTGATAATTGTACCAATCTTTTCATGTGAGTATTTGTATGAATATTAAAAGTGAAAATTGTGTTTTATGACCAATATGCATTGTGTTTTTAGGATGTCAGCTGTAATGAGATCGATACGTTACCGTCACAGATTGGCCAGCTGGAGGCGCTACGAGACCTCAACATTAGACGCAACTACCTTGTTACATTACCCCCAGGTACACACACTACCTTGTTACATTACCCCCAGGTACACACACACACTACCTTGTTACATTACCCCCAGGTACACACACTACCTTGTTACATTACCCCCAGGTACACACACTACCTTGTTACATTACCCCCAGGTACACACACACTACCTTATTACATTACCCCCAGGTACACACACACTACCTTGTTACATTACCCCCAGGTACACACACACTACCTTGTTACATTACCCCCAGGTACACACACACACTACCTTGTTACATTACCCCCAGGTACACACACGCTACCTTGTTACATTACCCCCAGGTACACACACTACCTTGTTACATTACCCCCAGGTACACACACACTACCTTGTTACATTACCCCCAGGTACACACACACTACCTTGTTACATTACCCCCAGGTACACACGCTACCTTGTTACCTGGCCCCACGTGTTGTCAGTTAATGGCTATTGGATGCATTTAGGAATATTGTGTATTATAGAGTAATAATGTAACGTAATTGTGTGTGTGTGTGTGTGCGTGCATTGATTGAAGTTCTCAGTCACCATGGCCCATGACTGATTTCAGTCATTTTCAGGAGCATCTTCCATAAAACCATAATTGTCTCAAGATATTCCCTGAAAGTAAAGGTTAATGCTGGTTGGCTGTGTGGATAATACCTAAACATCAACATTGTACATATTGTGTTGTGATAATTCTTTTAGGAAATTCACATATCGCCGATTGGGACGTGGCCTGACAAAAACATGAGAATTGCTTTTGCTTTATTGTGTGTGTGTGTGTGTGTGTGTGTGTGTGTGTGTGTGTGTGTGTGTGTGTGTGTGTGTGTGTGTGTGTGTGTGTGTGTGTGTGTGTGTGTGTGTGTGTGTGTGTGTGTGTGTGTGTGTGTGTGTGTGTGTGTGTGTGTGTGTGTGTGTGTGTGTGTGTGTGTGCGCGTGATATCAGAGTTGGCAGACCTGCCTCTGGTGCGTCTAGACTTCTCATGTAACAAGGTGAGCTGCATCCCAGTGTGTTACAGACGTCTGCTCCACCTGCAGAGCATCATCCTGGACAACAACCCCCTGCACAACCCACCTGCACAGGTACACACACACACACACACACACACACACACACATTTTAACAATTTATTTATGTCCACACAGAGGGAAATTGCATACAAGGACATAAATAGTTCAGGTGCAGCAACATCAACAAAATCAAGGCATATATGTCCTCAGTCAGGATACAACAAGCATGTCATGTCACCCAGCAGCATTCCATGGGCACAAGTAGTGTAGGCATCCTAAGTTCGAAACCCCCTCCAACAACCAGTCCGTCGGCGTGGGTATGTCTCAGGCTGGACCGGTCCAACGCCTCTCTTCTCTTCCCGGTATAGCTGCTCATGGGAAGGGCCACCAAGCAGCACCGGCTGTCGGTATATACTCCGACGGTGAGCAGTGCCTTGTATAGTATGCAAGCTTGCGATCGTGTTGAAGCACACAGTCCACAGAGGTCGGGTTTTTTAAATCTGCACCCACTACATTAATGGTTGTAGTTACAACGGAGCAGTTTTAATGTTATGCTCAGGACACTGCACAACCCACCTGCACAGGCACACACACACACACACACACACACACACAGTGGCGGTTTCACTTTCACAACAGGTTTGGTGGGCCTGGGCTGTCCTACCTCTCCAGGCACCTAGGCTGCTAATCCAGCCTAACAGCGCGTCGCAGGTTCGACTCCCGATCCCGACGACTTTTGCTGCGTGTCACTCCCCATCTCTCTCTCCCCCCAATTCCTGTCAACTTACTGTAAATACTATCAAATAAATAAATAAATAAATACCTTTAATATAGAGCTATTTAATTATTTTAACAAATGAAAATCACCTTTACCTTTAAACTTCCTCATTATGAAGGTGTCGTGCAGAGACAACAGCTGGTCTTGAAGCTCACAACTTTTAGCAGATTTTAAATATGTACAGTATATTGGCTTAGAATGGTTACCTAAATTATTTGAAGAAGATGTTTGTATGTTTTTGGCCTAAAGATGCACATTTGCTAGAGGAGGTTGGAATGTAAAGCGTCGTCGTTCCGTTTATTCACTCCCCACACTGGTGATGTTCTTTGTCCTCGTATTGTAGCCGTCAATCACCGTATCCTACTTTTGAAACTCGCGTGACAGTTTTGTCCAAATTAAATCCATATGATTGATTGAACATTTTGTAGAATGGGTACAGTTCAACGAAAGTACAGGTCAATACAAAAACTGCTACGAGGATGAAACCAGAAAAAAGCACTAAGACTTGTTTACATCACACATCAGGGTCCTGTATTTTCAATTCATCAGAATATTTAAAGACAACAAAATAAAATAAATGCAGCTGTCTACAGTAATGATTATTTTCACAACATATAGAATCATTTCATTATTATTTTTACAAATGTGTCAATTGGTGGTCAAACAATTATTATTACATATGTAATTGTATTAAAGTTGTGATGTTTATTATTTTTTACAGATCTGTATTAAAGGGAACATGTGCTCTTTGTTGTTTTGACAGATATGTATTAAAGGGAAGGTCCATATATTTAAGTATTTGAACTCGGAGGCCAGTAAAACGACACCTGATCTTCCAGAATACGACAGACGACCTCTGAACTTTAGTTCCTGGTGAGAACAAGGTTTTCTAGCTCTCTCTCATTATCATTTCCCCCTCTCTCTCTCTCTCTCTCTCTCTCGCGCGCTCTCTCATTCCCTCTCTTGCTCTCTCTCTTTCTCTCATTCTCAAAACAGACGTCATGGTGTAGCATTACAAAAACGTACAAAAAAACAACAGCAAATGACTAAATGACAACTCTACACATAAAGCCCATTACTCTAAACCCACAACACATTCCCATACTCTATTAACAATGAATTAATAAACACAATAACACAGGAATAGAGCTTCCTGTGTCCCCGGGAGTGTTCTAGCCATGTTGGACCATACAGTATTGACCCTGTTCTCTCTCTCTCTCGTTCTCTCTCAGTACTGAGGACATGTACCTCGGTCGTCCGTATGGAGCGCTGGACTCTGGTTTTAACAGTGTAGACAGCGGACACAAGCGATGGTCTGGGAATGAGGTGAGACACACACACACACACACAGCCCATTCTTCTCCTGCCATCATTCAGTATTCATTCTAAACCAGTGTTTCCCGAACTCTTTAGCCCGTCACCCAAAACGGACATTAAATGTTCGCCTGGGACTCAAACTAGTGAAAATAGCAGATCTACAAGCTTGTAGATATTTTTTACAGTACTACTTAAATATTTGTTCTGATTTATGGAATTTCTTAATTATTTCTCTTATTTCTTCATGAAAAAAAATCATTGAATTTAGTTTTTAATTCATGAAAAGTTTAGCTTTTTGGGGATTTTCTTTTTCTTTTTTCCTTCTTTTATGTTTTGAAATGATAATTAAAAAAACTAAATATAGGAAACAAACTGTGTCCACACAAATGGGTCCCGAGTCCCGACCCAGTATTCTAAACTACTACATTGTGTGTGTGTGTGTGTGTGTGTGTGTGTGTGCGTGTGTGTGCGTGTGCGTGTGCGTGTGTGTGCAGCCGACAGAGGAGTTGAGTGAGCGCGTGTCAGAGCTGAGCAGAGAGCAGAGACAACACCAACGCAGAGAACCAGGAGGTGTGTCCCTGCAGGCCAACGGAACATGTGAGACAATATGATAAACTGTGTCCGTTCACATGTTGTATGAAACAAAACAATGTACTTTATGCACACAAACATTGAAGGACGGAAATTTGTGATTGGCCAGAATGAGATGATGTATGATGATAATAGCGCCCCTCACTTCACACGGGTGTGATTTTTATATCCATGCTTACACGTCATTTTGGAAGGAACGATGATACCAATTGGTTAAACGGAGTCAGGGTGCTGCTATTGTGCATGCTGGCTCACTGTAAACACAGCTGCAACACCAGTGGGTCTCAAAGTGTCCGTGAGTGGGTTCCAATTGGCCCTGTACAGGTCTGTGTAACTCAAATGGAACCATTTGTACACTCTCAGAGTTATGGGGGTCTTTGAAATTAAAAAGTTTTAGAACCACTGCACACTAAATGGAACAGAGTCTTAATTTGTATCATCGGTAACACCTAGTAGGGAAGGACCCCGGAAGTAGGACGAATTATTCTGTGTGCGCAATGTGCATAGAGGCTATTGTAAATCTTTCTATGGACGATGATGACGCTGCGATAATGACATTGATTCCGTCCTCAGTGGACACAGAGCAGGAGCAGATAGACTTCATAGACAGCTGTGCTGGAGAGGAAGAGGACGACGAGGGACGCAGGGGAGGAAGAGCCAGCGTCAGCCTCAGCTCTCAGTTCATGGCGTATATAGAGAGACGGATTACTAGAGAGGTACACACACGCATACACACACACACACACACACACACACACACACACACACACACACACAAACACACAAATTCCAATACCCAAATATCTGCTTGTGTCCCAAATGGCTTGCCTTTTGGAGGAGCCGTCACTGAAGAGAGAGTGAGCTCCCCCCAAGCCGATTGGAGCAAGGAACAGCGAGTGTACAACAAGTGTTAACTTCAGGGGGTTTCGCAGAAATATTGACTAACTATCCGTTTTGTTATTGGACGGATCGAACCGTCTCCTCTGGCTATGGCATGGAAACTATGTTGTCTGGGAGATGGGGTCTAAAAGCCACGAGTGGATTTAGCAAGTGTGGAAGTTTTGTAATGTATCTATTATTATTATTATTATTAGATTTTTAATTAACTTTTTATTGAATTTTAATCAAACAAACAAGACTAAGACAATACATGCAACACAAACTATTCTATAGAGACTAGTATTACCAGGTGAACAGACCCTTAGTGTTGTCTGAATAGTTCTTGTTTGTTCTTCGTGTGTGTGCACGTGTGCGTGCGTGCGTCCCCAGGGTTCTCCAGTTAAAACCAACTCCAGAGACTCCAGAGCAGAGGATGCAAGGAGACACAACAGGTACACACACACACACACACACACACACACACACACATACACACACACACACACACACACACACACACCTGGATCTGCACAAGAATCACATACGAAACACTGATCAGAAGGTCAAACCAGATACAACTGGATCATGCACATGATTATTACGCTGTTAAAAGATAACACATTGATGACTTACCAGCAAGACGCCCTGAGGGCGAGAAGCGTCCTCACCCTTGCGTGCACACATCCGCCTGGGTGACGGCAGACTGCTGGGCAAGTGCTGGCGCTTAGCATGGGGGGGTCAGATCAACATATGGAATGAATTCTGTACTAGCCTCTGGCCATATATGGAGCGTGTCATGAGAGTACAGGGTTTGATGAGGTCAGATCAACATATGGAATGTCAGAACAGGTCAGCTCCATAAATGTAGATCTAAGGGTGGTAGCGGGGACATTCTCTTGACTGTACAGGGTTTGATGAGGGCCCAGGTAGGGCCCTGGCCTTCATTTTCCGGCCTGTTGAGAACTCTAGTTTTCGCCGGCTGCCGGGCGCAGCTGCACTAATAACTTCGGGGCGGCCCGTCTAGAGTTTGAATGGACAGGTATCAGTCAAAATGACAAATAACAATTCAGTACCCCGTTTGAGACAGATGCAGCCTATTGAAGACACCTGTTGTACAGCTGTACACATTCATACAAATAGTCTTAAGATTATAAAAACTATCAAATATTAAAATAATGATCCAAAGATGATCTTTATATCTAATAATCAATGTTTACATTGTATGAAATGAGTGTAATAGCCTACCATTTAACATCCTCATAACATATTAACTTACTGTCTGTCTGTCTGTCTGTCTGTCTCAGGAGTGTGGTTGATGGTGTAACAGCGCCCTCTATCGCTCATAATCAGGTACCCCACTCTGTCTGTTGCTGTGTTCACATGGGCAGATGCAAAGCTACAACAGTCTACCATTCATTGTCAATGGAAGCCAGCGACATGAGGATGCATCAGACGTTTGCAACAGCTACATGCACTGTGTAGCTTTGCGTCTTTGTATCTTTTGCATCTGCCCGTGTGAACGCAGCATGTCTGCTACTAATTAGGGATTTTATTCTAGATTATTCTATTGATTACTTTTGGATTCATCAAATAAAAAGCGTGTTTTTTTTCTCCAATGTATCGACATGAAATTAATCACATTAATGTATTTACTTGAACCTTTAGGCTGATTAATCACTGAAGCCCTATTTTTTTACTTCATTGTAGATATAGTTAGATATTTCTATTTTAGAATACGTTCGTTTCCTTCATGACAAAATATATATAAAAATAGTTTTTTTTTATCGATTAGTTCAATCAGCTGTTGCGCCACTATTACTAATTGACTCACACACACCTGTCGGTCTGTCCGTCCGTCAGAGAGGCGGTGTGGAGCGTGTTCGACGGGAGGCCCAGCTCGCCGCTCTGAGGTACGAAGAGGAGAGACACAAAGCACGACCTCTACAGAGAGACTCCTTGAAGGTAGTTAAACCCTGCCAGGGCATATTGTCTCTATTCGGGTCGTTTCATTTCCTCCATTGTAAAGATAATAAAATAAAAATAATTTACCAGAACCATTATGATTTGAGGGGGGGCCACAGCTGAATGGTTAGAGAGCCTGTTTGGGGAGCAGGAGTCTCCAGCATATCCAGTGTAAAAATGTGCTTAAAGGGATAGTTCACAATTTTTCAACTTAAGTCGTATGAAATACTTGCCATCAATATAGTGGTTGCAACTGTATTAATTGATTGCCCGAGAGTCCCGTGGTGGGAGTAAATTAATCCAACAAACTAACGTCATTTGTATTGTTGACATATTTCTAAAATATTAGTGCAACTTTCGTTCAACTTTGACCCCTCTATCACGTTAGTGATATGGACACAAAAAAAATGTGTCAAATGACCGGTCAAAGTGTCCTTTTCACGGGGGAGGGGGGGGGGGGGAATTCAATCGTCATTGACTGCTACAGTTTCCCTTTTGTTTCCTTTTTTTTTAAATGATGATTTAATTGTTTTATTTTGTCATTGTTTCTCTTTCATTTGCATCTTCCAACATGTAGAATAGTGACACGCCCACTTTGGTTCCCAGTTCAGGGCAAGAAAAATATATAATGAAGTCAATGAGGTCTATAGTATAACTATAGTGCATGTTTAAAAGTGGTGAATGTACAAATACAGAGATGCCTTTGATTTCAACGTTGAAATCTCACCAAATTAATCTAATCGTTGTCCTGTACATGTGGTTTGTCTCTCTGTGTTTCAGCATAAAGCAGCTCAGAGCCCCAGTAAATCCAGTCCTACAGACAGTGAGGTGGGTGATATACATGTTGGATTTATACATGTATTCCTGTAAAACTGTGTGTTTTTATGGAAATGTTTGTCATGTTGTTAGCTTTTGTTTGTGTTTTATCTGTGTGTGTTTGTGCGTGTGCGTGTGTGTGTGTGCTGTTCAGAGTGTGCATCCCGGCAGACGCTCTACCCACACAGATGACTCTGCTCTCTTTATGGTAAGAGCTTGGCCATCCGAGAATTTGATGAACACGCCTCCAAAAAGATATACATTCATATTATATTCGTGCCCCGACAACAGAAACCTGGCGAATTAGGGCAGTCAACAAATATTCCAGGTTCAAATAAATGTTTGAATGTGAAACTTAAAAGCTGCAAGTTAAAATAAAAATAATAATCTGCTTTACAAGTTTCAGTGAGAACCTGTTTGCACAGCAATGGTTAGCCCCGGCTTTTCTTTCTGCAGACAGAATGCTGCATTGAGTGCACACAGGAATCACTTTATATGAATTGATTAAAAACAACGGTCAAGCTCAACGGGCCATCCATATGACCAGTAAGACGCGCAAACGCGGGAAGCGAACGCAGCTGAGACCCTGCAGATCATGTCTGTCTGTCTGTGTGTCTGTCCCGCTGTTACTGTATATGTGGACCTGGCCCCTTTTGTGCCCATATATGTAGCTGAGTGGACCTGGCCCCTTTTGTGCCCATATATGGAGCTGAGTGGACCTGGCCCCTTTTGTGCCCATATATGGAGCTGAGTGATTGCTGATGCAACACACTCCATATTTGGATAGCGGGACAGACACACAGACAGACAGACACACAGACAGACATGATCTGCTAGGTCTCATAGTAAGTGCTCACTGCATTCGCAATAATGATGGCAGACAAGTTCACAACCAGACTCGACCACAAACCCTGTTGGGGTGGCATTTCATCCCAACCCGCACAATTGAGACGAGAGCAGAATGGGCCCTGTGTGAATGTCTTGTCTATTATTTATATATTGGTTTCATTATCATTTCCTGTTTAAGGTCTAGGTAAATGTTGCTCAATCACAGGACGTCGCTCAGAGCGATGCATGCCCATTCTCTGTTGAAACATTTCATTACCTAACCTTATTAAAATGATGCAAAAGAATAAGATGTGTAACATGTGAGCCATTCGTTTTATCTGCAATAGAGCGCCTTTCTGAGCACTAACAATGGCATAGAGAGAGAGAGACAGACATTCTGAGCATGAATGGCGTAGAGCAGGGATTCCCAAACTGTGGTGAGCGAGCAAGTATTTGGAGAATTACAGTACATTTCAAGCACAATTCAATACAAAAACTGTTAAACTGTAGACGACACCATGAAGCATTACACTTGTTTACAACAGGGACCACCATTTTCAATTCATCAGAACATTTAGATATATACACTTCTATATACTCAAAAACAGGAAAATCATCATAAAAGGAGGTAAACTGGGACATTTTTAAACGGTGAGGGGAAAAGGGGTGGGGGGGTGGGATTCAGAGGTTACGGGTGCCAGTTTCGGATTGCAGCCGTCCGTAGGTGCACTTTGAGAGCGTTTTTTATGGAGTCAAGGGATTCACAAGTCTTAATGACTGTTTGTAGGGCGTTCCACCTGAAAAGGTGGTGCTATGGTGTTATTTTAAATGTCTGCCGGGGGAGGTGACAAGCTGACATATTGAGTCTACGACACCCCCTACTACCTCCTTCATCTTCAGTAGATCCCGTGATCTTTTGTGGACAGATTCCTGGGGCCTAGTAGAACCATAGAAAACAATACAAAATAAATCACCATAACATTTTGTAAAAAAACGAAAGAAAGCAGCAAATGAAAAGAATATCGACACTCACCTTTTACTTTCTCTAATAACAACCTAAAACATGAACCGTGGTTGAAAAAAACCTAAAGTTGTCCTTTAAGCCCTATTTTATACTCACAATGGAGAGGTGTCAACAAACATCACCTCTCCTCGGCCTTAACCCTGTGCATTGTACATTTAATACTTTCTTTTAAAGGAGGTAATCTCCTCTTAATCTGTTCTTGTCTTTACTTGTTGCTTTCTTTCTCTATACCCCCCTCCCCCCTCTACACACACACACACAATTCAATTCAATTCAAAGGGCTTTATTGGCACGAGAAAACATACGTTTACATTGCCAAAGCAGAAAGAACAATACAACAATACAGCAATACAATCAAAACAAAAATTATGTACTTTGAAGGTCAGAATCTTCAATAGATCAACTTCTGTGTACCAAGATAACTCGATGCAGGTATAGTGCAGGAATATACACAATTATTAGTCTTTAGGGTGGTTGTGTTCCATTTGATATCCTTCTCCTATCACAGCAACTCACAAATCTTGCTGCTGTGCACAGCACACACACACACACACACACACACACACACTTTCAGTCTGTTGGAGGGAGTCTCCTCCTGCAGACAGCCCCCCCTCCTGTCTGCTGCAGCTACTGCATGCTTTAACCGCTATGTGTTCTGTCTGGCTCTCTGAGAGCTCTATTTTTTTCCATGCTAAACTCCTTATCCCTAAACTTCTTACTATTTTGAAAAACATTTTTGAATAGTTAAAATAGCCAATCTACACTATTCAAAAATGTTTTTCAAAATAGTTAAAAAAAAAAAAAAGTAGTTTAGGGATAAGGGTTTAGCATGGATGCAAATTGAACCCTGAGTCTCTGTCTCTCTGACTGAGTCTCTGCCTGTCTGTCTCTATCTGAAGCCCAGTCCACTACTACACGTTGCAACTACATTGATGATTGATTGGAAAGTTGCAGTGGTCTGAATTACCCCGTTGCAGGTCTCTTGTGATTCAACCAATCACAAACTAAAAGTTACGAAACGCATTTCTGGTCACAAACATGTTGCTTACACAAATCTGTCATTGTAACTAACGTTGCATGACGCATGTCCACCGCACGCACTCACTCACTCACTCACTCACTCACTCACTCACTCACTCACTCACTCACTCCTGCCCACTGTGGAGACTAAAAGGCCTATTCATAGTCCAGTTTTAGGTGAAGAGCCAGAGGTGACCACCAAAACGGTGGTTGGTAAAAACAGAGAGATGTGTTGTGTGAGCGTGAGTGGTGATTGACCACTGCCGCGTGACGTCATGTTGTAGTTTTCTTCCATAAATCCCTAAAAGCCTGGAATATTTCATAAAAGCAAAGGTTAAAGCCTCAATCTGTGACTTCTTCGCCTGGTTGACAGTATGTAGAACACCAGGGAAAATATTGCTAAAACATAATTTTACATAATTTGTGTCAATTGTTTAGGAAAAAGCCCTAGTGTGGAGGACTCCTTTCACACGGTTTCACAAACGTTAGGACTTGACTTGGGCATACAAACATTTTCAGTCGTGAGATTTTTTTTTTTTCTTTAATCCATGGAACCATTATTGGGCAGCATTGACAGGCACTGTATACATGGTAGGGAATAAGCATATTGACACAATTCTCAGGAGGGGAAAAAAAGAATGTGTTTGTGTCTAAAACAATATTTGTGTATCTGTTTATGTTGTGTGTCTTCAGGGTGAAGACAGAACAACAGCCTTGTCTCCTACAGGTAAGATTACAACTTCTGACACCAGTCACACCATGTCCTGTTGTTACTTCACTTATTGTTTTATTCTGTATAAAAATTAGCTCTAAACAAGGTTTAAGATGGTCATTATTGTTTACAGCTACACAAAAAGTAAAACATTATTTTAGTATGGTTCTTCGGGCATTGTAGCAACATAGTAATAGTTTCAGTTCATCTCTCATTAAAACCCTCTTATTTTCTCCTTCTAGCCAACCAATCCAATCCCCTTGCCTCTGGGGGTGTGGCCTCTTGCCGGGGAGCCAATCAGAGACCAGAGAGCTATCTGTATCGCCTCAATCAGAAAGAGGACCAAAGGAGAGGTAAGATTATATCCTACCAGGACCTCTAGTACTGCTGGTTTTATCTCCTACCAGGACCTCTAGTACTGCTGGTTTTATATCCTACTGCTGGTTTTATATCCTACCAGGACCTCTAGTACTGCTGGTTTTATCTCCTACCAGGACCTCTAGTACTGCTGGTTTTATATCCTACTGCTGGTTTTATCTCCTACCAGGACCTCTAGTACTGCTGGTTTTATCTCCTACCAGGACCTCTAGTACTGCTGGTTTTATCTCCTACCAGGACCTCTAGTACTGCTGGTTTTAAACTTTTATCTCCTACCAGGACCTCTAGTACTGCTGGTTTTATATACTACCAGGACATGAAGAATGTATAAATGACTCATAACTTGCTGTTGCTCTCTTCCAGTAGAGAGCCACCCAGAGGAAACCAGACCTCCTCCACCTGTTCTGGGAGGGGAAGAGGCAGAGCTTGTGGAAGAACTCCGCAAAGTCAGTTGCCTCATTAATATTCTTAACTTAATCGGATGAATTAAATCAACACGTGCGTTAACCTCTATATCTGTCTGTCTTTCTGTCTGTAGAACATTGAGGCGCGTCTCAAGGTGTCGTTGCCCAGCGACTTGGGAGCGGCTTTGACGGACGGGGTGGTGCTGTGTCATCTGGCCAATCATGTGAGGCCGCGCTCCGTTCCTAGCATCCACGTTCCCTCCCCCGCTGTGGTGAGTGCAGACACAAGGAACTCTGGGAAATGTAGGAGCCAGGGGAACATGGGCGAGTGTCTCGTCTCAGTGGATATTTGGTCATTAAAGACTGCAGGCGGCAACACTCTTACATTAAGCAGTTAAATTACTTTACAGTTTAGTGACAGAAATGATGTAACCTAACCTAACCGGTTACCATTCCTGTCGCCCGCAGCCCAAACTGACCATGGCCAAATGTCGACGGAATGTTGAGAACTTCCTGGAAGCCTGTCGAAGGATTGGAGTACCTCAGGTAAGACAGACTGCAGATACACACAGACAGACTGACTTACTGACTGACCGACTGACTCATTCAGAGAGACACTAGCCTGCCCCAGCCAGTGTGATTTCTGGTCTCGAGGGGAGGATTCACATTTTCTGGACTGACACAGACTGACACTTTCAGAGAGAGACAGACTGACGCATTCAGAGAGAGACGGACACACACATGACCTGCTGATCTGGGATTAGATCCTACCAGAGCCTTTTCAGCTGTCCTACTGTCTGTCTCTCCTACACAGTTGTCCTACTGTCGGTCTCTCCTACACTGTCTCCCTCTCAGCTGTCCTACTGTCTGTCTCTCCTACACTGTCTGTCTCTCAGCTGTGCTACTGTCTGTCTCTCCTACACTGTCTCCCTCTCAGCTGTGCTACTGTCTGTCTCTCCTACACTGTCTCCCTCTCAGCTGTGCAACTGTCTGTCTCTCCTACACTGTCTCCCTCTCAGCTGTCCTACTGTCTGTCTCTCTGGATAAGAGACAGCTGTTAAATGTCTCTTCTAGAGGTAATAATTGAGTGGTGCAACCACTCCTATAGACAGCTATATGTGTCCCTGGGTCAGTCTGTCTGTCCGTCTGAGCACGAAAATAGGTGGTTTGGTTGGTTTTCACAACCAAGTGTCACTGTTGCACAACACACACATATTAACTACTATATATGATGACTATATATGGGTGTTAAAGTACAGTACAGTGACCCACACGGTATCTGTCATTTCTCAACCATTTTGGACTCGGGGCGGCTTGCCGGAACCGGGCCGCCCCCCTGCGCGCGTTCCTGCGGGTCTGGATGTTTTTAGGACCCCCCCCGGGGACCCCCACACGGTAACTCTGTCATTTCTCAACCATTTCGGTTGTGGGGCAGCTCGCCGGAACCGTGCCGTGCCGGCGCCCTGGGCACGTTCCTGTGGGTCTGGAACTTCTGGGGACCCCCACACAGGGTTGCACCACTCACTTCACACGAGTGTGATTTTTTTTCCTCACTTCAACTAACATGTCTCCCTCTTCCTCCCTCCATTTTTCCCTCTGTCTGTTGTATCTTTCATCTTTTTTAATTGAACCCGTTTTGTTGAATATTTGTTTTTCCACACACACACACACACACACACACACACACACACACACACACAGGAGCATCTCTGTTCAGTCGATGAGATTGTAGAGGGGAAAGGGGGCGTGGTTTATAGGACAGCCTGTGTTCTACTCTCCTTCGCCCCGCCCGGCATTGGCCCCTCCCCTCCCACCCAATTGGCTGGCTTTGCCTTGTTCTACCTGTCACTCATGTCAGTGTTGTGTGTGATCTACTGCCACCTTGCGCCTCCACCAAGCGAATGAATGGAGCATGATAACCATGTGACCATGTAACCCCAATAGTCTCTATGTACAGCAGCCATATTGGAAAGAAAGTGGGCCTTTTCCTTACATCCTTCCCCGTCTGGTGTTATCAATGATACTAGGGATAGGAATTATTCACTAATTGATCATTTAAGTTTTGATAACCTTATCGATCGATTAACTGGTTAGTTGATAAGCGGTGCTTTGTTATTATTCTTTTTTATCTGAGAATCTTAATTTATGTCTAACATAAAAAATCTACATTTAGCTGATAAACAGAAAGAATACAAAAGGCAGACGGCATTACATTCACAGAAAACCGCCTAATGGTGGAACCGCTGAATTTTCGATTAATTGTTGACTTAAATTTAATTGACGCATGTCTTAACCCTGAATAATCAATTAACTATTATCGTCCCTAAATTATACTAATGAAGGCTCTGTTCCATGACTCTGAAAGTGCAACCAAATGGACGTGTACAGGTCTAGTGGTCCATTTGTCCACGCAGAGTTATGGGGCGTCCTTGAAATTTAAAATGTGTGTGAACCACTGCTACACTAAATGTAACAGAATGTAACTAAATGTAACAGAATGTAACTAAATGTAACATTAGTATCTTTGGTAAGACCTTGTGAAGGAAGTAAGAAAGAGGCTGTTGTGCATAGAGCCTATTAATTAGCTAAGCACAAGTACCGCACAAGTTAGCACCAGTCTAAATCCCTTTCAATCCAGCATGAATGACATCAATGACCAAAAAGTCTTTCTCCTCCTCCTGTTTCCCTTTGCCTTAAAGTGTGACTTCATGTTGTGCAAAAGTGAACCTGCTAAATTGATCGGTGATCAGTAATCGGCAGCTGCATGCTACTGCTTGGACACACCAGACACCAGCTGTCATCCATTTGGAAGTAGAGTAGAGAGCCCAGTAGTAACAAACTATCGTGTTGGAAATAAAATTAGATTAAAGTAAGTAGGCTTTGGAAGCAACGGTTAACGTGGCCATGTGGCGGCTTGACACCACAAATACCGTGCTCTCTCTTTTCTCTGTGTTTCGCCCAGGTGGGCGTGGTTTTTAGGTTAGGTTTAGGCATAGTTTCTGTGAGGTTAGGGTTAGGCATAGTGTTTGAAATGTTAAGGTTAGGTTTTCAGGTTAGGATATAACCATGCCCACATGGGCCTGAACACCAAAGAAAGAGGGAGTCCCCAACACGTTTATCCCGTGGACATGATGCTAGTATGTCGCAGGGACTTAACCCCCATCCAACCCTTGATGCTGAGTGCCAAGCAGGGAGACATTGGGTACCAATTTGATATGACAATAATTGGGGGTCAAGTCCAAAGGGCATAAACTCCTTAAAAGTTTTCCTACAGATTCCGCACATTTTTCGCAGTTTGGGCAGTTTGTTTTCCATGGAATTTGGCAATATGGCAGAGGATTGTGGGAAACGGTCAAGAAACTGAAGCCCACAGTCATTCGTCAAAGGAATCTCCCTATGAGGCAATTATATGATTTGCTCGATCCACATTTGACGACGTCAAGAAAGCGACGTCAAAGAATGTCGTGGTCTTGTTAACCACTCCCCGTTGAAATCACATTTCCATTCATGCGCGTGGAGTCTTGACCATCCATGCTAATGCATGGTTGGCTGCGGGAGTACAGCGTTGACAGACAACCCCTTTAGCCAAGCAGCGAAACAAAATAATTAACGTCATCTCCAGTCTCCAACCAGCTATTTAAAGCGATAATTTGTTAATGGAGAGTGGTCTTATTTCTCTCAAGTTCTCTCTATGGCTCATTGTGCATATTGCATATAGGTGTTTTCTTTATTGCTTTCATATAGCTTGACCCCGTCTTCATCGCTGCTTGCAGCTATATTTCTAGTTGAATTTCCATTTGTACACAAGATTTGCCATATGACTCATCGGGGGCTTGCAGTCAGGCTATTGTCATGTAACACTATCATGCAGCGAATGGGACACACAGTGCTGTTCATAATCAGTCCTTTTAATTCTCTTGATTTCATCTTTATTTGATGTTGTTCATTAGTAATTTATTTTCTGTTGCCATCATGGCGATTATCATTTTTTTTAGTCCACCCATTGACATGACCCTCCTTTCTGTTCATCCCCCCTCGTTTGTCTTTCTTTCTGTCCGTCTGTCTGTCTGTGTGTGTCTGTGTGCGTAGACTCAGTTGTGTCTTCCTGTGTGTATTCTGGAGGAGCGAGGGCTCCCCCAGGTGGCGGGAACGGTGCGCGCTCTGCTGGAGCTGGCCCCACCCAAACACGCCACCACCAGCGTCTCCGCAGCAACCACGCCCCTCGCCTTGTAGACCCGCCCCCACCACACTACGGGACGTTGCCTGACAACACCACCTATCGACCGACCCGATGAAAGACAAAATGACACGAAAAATCTTGTCTCCTCGAGTCCGCCATCGCATCGTCACAGGAAGTGATCAAACGTTTCCTTTTTTAAAGTTTTCTTCTTTACGAAAGAACATTTTATGATGTCAAATAGACCACAGACAGACAGTAACTTCCTCTTTTTCTCTGTCCACTGGGTTTTTATTTTATTTTGTACAGAAGCGAATTGCTGGGCACGAAAAGAGGAAATCATCAGTATCACGTTGTAATATGAAACGTGTATTGTTATAACGAGATGCTTTTCATGCTACACAAATAAAACCGCCTTGCCATACGACATGTCTGGATGTAGAGCAGGTGCGTGTCCTCTGAAAGCTCTTTGAGCAGTGGGTCCTCGGTCCTCCGTTGCCGAAAGACGCCATTGAAAACTAGCCACCCAAGACTGGGAAACGGCGTTGGTTTGTTTTTAAGGTGTTTTTCATGTTATGACATACACACTTGAACGCATAAAGAAGATGGTGCATGCACTTCCGTGGCCTGCCGTATTTCTTTTTTTTGCTGCTGTCAACATTTTCCCATCATCAGGGCACCTCACTGAGTGATTGAAATGTTGACGGCGATAAAAGTACAGCAGAGATTTTGCAGCGTTTCCAGTATTTCACATACGCAGTTATTCATCTCGCTATAATGTGAAACATTTCATGCTATAACGGAGTAACTTAGTAGTAACTTACGGCAAAACATTTTGTTATAACTTATGTTTTTATGTGAGGGAACTTCTATTGTTTTAAAACATGATAACTTGTGCTATATTCTTTTAATGTGATAACTTATATTATCTTAATGAAATACAATAGTTTTAACAATCTTATCACATTATACCATTTCACTTATTAATGAAATTACTTAAAAGCATCTTGTTATAATAAACTATTCAAACTTAACCCATTAGGACAAATGCCATCTAAATCACTTTTGTATTTGGCTGCGGACCCCCATCTGAAACGGTTTTGTGCCCAGCGACCCCCAGAAGAGAAACATTTAGTAAAAAAGAAAAGCCTTTCAAGATTTTTCTAAAATGTTCAAAAATAGCATATATACAAGCTTGCATTGCAGCACAAAGTGAGTGTGTAAATTTGCTATTTTTTTAGAACCACTGTCCTAAATCTTAAGAGTTATCTGAAGTGTGTGTGGTTAAAATCTAAAGTGACACAGATGCTTTGCCTGTTTTAATTGGTTAAATATTAGCTTTTCACGTTACAACATGATACTGATCTCATTGCTTCGTTCTTCTGTGGCAGCAATACGCTTTGGTAATTTTGCACCATATTAATATGCTATAGTTTATTATTATTATTATTTTCATTGTTGTCAGGTGATTTGTGTGTGGGGTCATGGAGAGGTCACACCAGCTGGCGGACTGCTACAGTCATAGCCCATCAAAGCAGTTTGAAGAGAAAAGATTATCATGTTTCCATCATCGTATCGGTAAATGGTGTCAGTGTACAGTGGGGTTCCCTTCGTTTATGCCGGCCCAGTACCCATAGTTACCTCTAGGTATTTAAAAGTAGTGTCAGTCAGTTGAGGGAGTGATGGTCGACCGGAGTACTGCAGGGCTCTATTCTAGTGTCTCTTTTTCTGTTATTGTGGGGAAAGTTTTCGCTGAAAGCCAGATCGACAAAGCTTGCAATGCGTCGACGCTTTGTCAATCTGCTATTTCCCCACAATATACGGATACTGGGGTTTAAGTGCTTAATACTGCAGTACACACAGCATTGATCCTGTTCCTGTCCTGCCCTGCTCTGTCATTTCCGGCCAGATAAAACGGTTAGCCGTATCCATGCGGCTTAATATATAAATAAACCACGGTGACTTTCTGTCTGAAGTTCCATAAACTCTCAAAAACGGATTCCTAGCTGCGCTACTGAATCTGTCGGCAGGGGCATTCAGAATGGTATGTACGTTGGGGATTAGTGGAATGAAAACGTAAGCGCCCCACCAGAAGAGGAGGGCTGAGGGCCGACCTAAAGGGCCATCATCCTCCACACGTTGTATTGGCCGGCGCCCCCAGAGGCAAATTCAAATGGAAACAAACAAGCAGAGGGTGCTGTTTATTGTTTTTCAGCGGTGCACACCGCTCCAATGACTGGCTTCGTGTGTCCCTATGTGTCTACAGTATGTGCCTATGTATGTCCGTTTGGGGTATGAACAGCTGCCGGGCATTACCGCTGGGTGACCTAAAGTGGCACTGTTCTTCAGCCTACAGGCCCATTCACACTGAGCACTACAACAATAAAAGTGTAACTAACAATAAAACTGTACCGTACAGTACAGTACCTATCACAAAAGTATGTTTTATTTTAAAAAAAGAATCCAATGCATGGTTCCCAAATTGGAAGTTCCAAAACTCGCTAACTAAATAAGTGCCATTATCAACTTCATAGTGTTTAAACGGTTTGTTTTTCAAATAATGGAGGAATGTTCCCCAATACATTTGGGACCCCCGGGCTGTTTTCATCTTGTCGCCGATCTTTGGTCAGAACTATGCCTTGGAATAGGAAATGACGGAGAAAGGTCATGTTACATGTGCAGTATATGAATACTATGCAGTAGACTGTATTGGACACCGTGTTGTATACTACGTAGTATGAAGTGAATACTGCATTTCTATAGCACCTTTTTCCAAAGCGCATTACATTCATCCTTGCAGTATGCAGTATGGTACTGTGCAGTATGCAATACTATGTAATTACCAGTATGGTTACTATGTAGTATGCAGTATAGATACTGTGTTGTTTAATAATTTAACGCCATACTTGATCGCACTACAGCATCGCACAAAAGTAGCAAATCCACAAGCTCGAAACACAGCACGAAGCGACGTGTTTTGAGCTTGTCGATCTGCTCCTTTTTTTCCATTTCAACCCTGGAGGGTAACAGTTTTGGACAAAAATATGATGAATGCAGAAACCATACTGCATACTACGTGGTATTCAGTATGGATATTATTACATCGTAGTATCCACATTCCACTCCCATTATGAGTGCACCAGTCCGACTATACGTATATAGCCACAGTGCCACATCCTATAGTTTTTCGTCTGTCTTGTTTGTTTCAACTCGTGTCGTTGGCGTGTAAATGTTAACTGTAAATATATAAATATATATATGACGCTGTTATTTTCTGTTTGTTGCCATGACGACAAGGCAAGGTCTCCCATGGCGACGCAGACAGACGCTGTCCCTATTCGCTGGTCAAAGGACAAAAAGATAACACTTTTTTTTTTCTCCTTTTTTTTTTTTTTGTAAGATTTCACGATGAACATAATTTGTGGCTGGCTTAGGGTGGAAGATTGTTCAAAAACCTGGTTTGGTGACCGAGGTTCCCCCACGTGTTCTAATGACGACCCCCAGCAATGACGGGGTTAGTTAGCCCTCTCTTGTTGTGGCCTAATGGCCGTGGCTAAGCAGACCATGGGACGCTTTGAATGACATGTTTTTTCCTCCTATCGCTGGGCTGTTTCACGGTCCGTTGCACACCGGGAATGTGACAAATATACCATCCGAAAACGCGCGCCTCATTCAAATCATAAGTTGGGTGCTTGTTAGTCACAGCGGAAAAGTTGACCTTGTTTAAAAGGAAGTTGCTTTATCTATCTATTGGCGTTATGTGTGTGGTACTCATGACACAAACCGCAGATTAAATCAAATAAATTAATGGCACTACATAAACATTCCCGGTTTGTAAGGACCTTCAAACGCCTTGCAATAGTTTTTTTTTTTTTTTTTTTTCATATGTAAGCAAAAACAAGCCATGTATTTTCCAGATGTCTGATACTTTTATCATTGAAGTTACTGTTTGGAGTTTGAAACGAGAGATTTGTAAATGTTTTTATTTTATTATTATTATTATTATTGGTGATCTATAGACATGTTGCCCCACCCCCCCTAAAGTTGTGATAAAACATGTGACCAGAGGTTCCTAACAACCACGGTTATACTGACTGAATTCCACATGGTCCACTGCCGGGCTCCCTCTTTGTCAAGGAGACATCTTTTTTATTATTTTCACCCTTGGTTTTTATGTCACAAAGGCAAGACAGAACATTCCGTATGTTTACAGAGATGCATTTAATAGACTGACTGACAGAACTATATCCCGCTCCAGACCTGCCTGCTTACAGCAACACAATGCCCTTTTTACATTTTTAAACTTTGTATTTTCACTATTTCTTGCTGAGAATTGTCCCTGGAAAAAAAAACACAAATAAAAACATTGAACATGTCTGGATTGAATATTTGGTGCATTGAATAAAAGTTCTAATTTGAGTCACTGATGTGAGCACGTTTCATACTTTTGTGTGTGTGTGTGTGTTTTGACATTTCCCACTATTCTAGGGAACATTAGCTGAAAATAGCTGATATAAGCTCACTGCCACGTGCTGCTTCGAGGCATTGTGAGCTTGTAGATGGGCTATTTTCAGCAAAGAGGTTTGATGTAGGTGGAAAAAAGCTGACCAAATGCAGGGCTAATACTTGAGCTTTTAACTGGTTAATTGTCTAAAAATCCATTCATGGATTAACGTTACTAAGATGAATCCAACATATTAATAGAAAAGATATGTGTAAACAATCAAAACATAAATGTACAGTGATTAGAGTGCTGTCAAACAAGTCTATGAAATCATATGAAAACGTTATTTTGCAGCAGAAGTTTATACAATATGTAGTGGGAGGGGGGTGGGCGGGTACCTGCTTCATCGCTCTTTCTCTCTCAGCTATAAGGGGTCCTTGAAGACCCCTGCTCTAGATTCGATCTGTGGTAAGTCTAAACAGAGAAACCATTTGGAATGATGATTAAAGGGTTTACTGTAAGAATAGATCAGAAGTTAAAACCTTTGGATTGATTGATTGATTTTATTTGGTGATAAAAGAAAGAGCAATATAGCACTTCAAAGAAATAACACACACAAACGTTTTTCCAAGGATAATTAAAACAGTAAGGAGAGCCACAGTTGAAGAAGTTCTGGTTCCAGGCGACAGAGATACGTTTCATTTCTTCTTCTTCTTTTCTTTTCTCTTGGTCTTCTCTTTGGCTTTCTTCCCCTTTTTAAAGGGTCCCAAACAGCGTCTGACCAGAGTTCCTCTCCACCACGCCTGTACCTGAGACAACATGGAGTCATGCAGGACGGTATCAGTACTCCACTTATTTTACTTAAGTAATAGTATCAATACTGCAATATAGAAATACTCCGTTACAAGTAAAAGTCCGGAGTTCAAAATGTACTTGAGTGAAAGTACAAAAGTATTGTCCTCAACATGTACTTAAAGTACCAAAGGTAAAAGTACTCATTGTGCAGAATGTCCCATTTCAAGTTTTCAAATGTATAAGATTCTTTAGTTTAGAAAATAGCTTATCTACAAGCAAGCAAGTACAACTTGAAGTCACACGGCTAGTCAGCCAATGGGAAGACTAGCCGTGGACGATGGATCAGATGAGGAACACTGAAGATTTCCTGCTGTTTCTTAATCTTTCCTCCAAAAAATCAATTTGCCATTTTTACAACACGTTAAAATCCATATTTCTTTTCCGGTTATTATGGGGATGTATCTGAGTGGTTACCATGGTAGCAGCGCTCCTCTCCATGTTGTCTTTCTCCAGCTGTCTGCGGAGGTTTTCCTTCAACACCCTGTCATCCAATACCAACTCTTCACTCTCCCTGTACTGACAGGTCAAAGGTCAAATCATTATTTTTAATAATCGTCCAACACCACCTCCTCACACTCCCTGTATAGACAGGGCAACGGTCAAATCATTATTACTATTAGTATTTCTACGAATCGTCCGACACCACCTCTGTAGTACTGACAGGTCAAATCATAATCATTATTATTAAATAATTCTCCTTCACACTCTTTGTACTGAGTAGTACTGACAGGTTTAAATCATAATCATCTAGGCAAAATATTGTCGGTTAAAGAGGGTATTAGTAGGGATGTCCCGATTACGTTTTTGTGCTCCCGATCCGATTTCCGATCATTTGATTTTGAACATCTGCCGATACGATATGCGTGCATGCTTGTTCTTACCTTGCTAGACAATAGTTGTAGTATAGTGACATTGCTGGTCTTGCTGTGTTTCAAGGTGCTTGCTTCCTGTTGTTTGCGTTCCATGTCCTGGTTATATTTCTCCAGCCACCACTCATCCTGCTCCGATAGTGTCTGCAGAAACAACCCAATAATAATAACAATGTGTAGCCTCGGTCCCAGGCTTACTTATCTGCGAAAAGAACCAGTCCACTTTTCACAGTCAGTTTGCACAGTCAGGCACAGGCAGGCAGACAAATATTGAGATATCCATGTGGGACACAGACAGACAGACAGACAGACAGACAGACAGACAGTTAAAATGGGTACTATGACAACGGGTATTGCATACTACAGAGATCTCCATATACAGTATGGCCACAAAAGGGACACAGGCGGATAGTTAAAACGGCTGCTATGACAAGTTGACAACGGGTATTATTACTAGGTTCCCAAGTTGCATCGTTCCCAAGTAGGCCGGTTGCCGACGGGCATGTACAGGTCTAGTAATAACAATGTGATATCAGCGTTATCATGAATTATGTCATTATAATGAATCGTTACCATCAGGTGGTCCTTCAGAAAGCTCTTCATGTGCTGATGAACTCTTCTCTCCTCCTCCAATCTGTCATTTAACAGCTTGACGGACGGACAGACAGACAGACAGACAGACAGTAAATCAGATTTAACCAATGAAAAACAGATATTTTGCGACACATTGACAGCTTATAGATTGGCTAGTTTCAGTAATAGCCGTTGTATATGGTTAAAGTGGTTAAATTGTGCACCCCACTGTGAGAAACCAGTGGTGTGGTGGACATACATGTATGTGTTGCTGCAGTGTGCTCTCGTTGTGGTTGTTGTGTTTGTGCGTCTGGTAGACCAGTTGTTTGCAGCTGCTCTTCACGTACTTCTTCTCCAGCGACGTTTTCACCTTCAGCTCTTGCAGCTGGTCTTTTAAATGAGCCGTCAACTCGTCACGACTCTGCAACAACACCAACATTAAAACACAAGCACGGTCTAAAAGCCTCAATGAGAGAGACGCCATCGTGTACAGACAGACAGACAGACAGACAGACACGGCAACATTATGTTTTCAGATTGTCAGCCGTCGTCTGTCTGTCTGTCTGTCTATGCCTCCAGAGACAGCTGTCAGCTAAGGCAGATGAAGGTCTGCAGATGAAACCTATCTGTTTTCGGTGTCTGGATATGTTTTTAATTTTATACATAGTGCGTAGCAGAGGGATACCTGTAGCTCCATGTTCTTCTGTGTGTGAAGGTCTGTCAGGTGTTTCTGCAGAGATCTGATCCTTCTACAACTCTCCTCCTCTCTAAACCATTGGTAAAAAACCCCAAAAAGAGCAAATGGAGGATTCATATTGCATCTGTATCACGCACGCATGCACGCACGCATGCACGCACGAATCACATGAATCGCATGAATCACATCTTGATGTCATCATCAAGATGTGAGTCACCATGTTAATGATTTTAACACAGCTCTATATTAATTTTTATTAATGACATAGTAAAATGTCGAAGATGAGTGGTATTCCCCTTTAAGTGTCTGTGCCATGTGCTGTTTACATTTCTGACTAATAAAATATTAAATGAATCAATCAATCCAGCACCAGCACAACATGTCAGTATAGAGTACAGTGCCAGTACGGCATAGTACCAATACAATATACCAGGTACACCTAATACCATGAGTAAAGTATGTCACCTGTTGATGACATCACGGAGTTGGGACTTCCTGTCGTTCTCCTCCTCCACAGACTCCAACAGACTAACAAACGTCTGATCGGCTCTCAGCTCCGCCAACAGCCTATCAATCACCTTAGACGCAAAAAGCCTGCAGAGGAAAGGAGAAAGTGAACAGGAGTACAGGCAGCTTAGGCAATTGGCACTGGGGGAGAAAAATGGTTTACAAAGATCGTGGGATAAAACAGTGAAGAGCCTTGGCTCGAGTGTCCGGGGTTATTCTTTTTCCTACAGTATTCACTTTCTAACCCAGCAGCTCCTTCAAGTGATGTGCGTTACGTATTCTATTAGTTTTTGTATAGGTTGCTAATGCCACTGTATGTTTATGTCAGTCTGTCTACCTGTCTGTCTGTATTTTCTTCATTAGTTCAGACTGTATGTGTCTGTCTGTCTGTCTGTCTGTCTGTCTGTCTGTCTGTCTGTATTTATTTTATTCAGACAGACAGGTCTACTGTATGTCTGTCTGTCTGTATTTTCTTCAGACCTCCATAAATCTGAGCTTTAGTGGGATGGTCCTTCCATGAAAGGTTCTGGACACGCATGAGGAGTCTTGTGTAAGACTTGTCAAGACGATCCAGAAACTCCTTATTCATTGTCCATGTTTCGGCACCACACAGGCTTTGAAGTTTGAACAGGTTGATCTTGGTATCTCTTGAGATGTCTGTTGTATGTGTCTGTCTGTCTACCTGTCTGTCTGTATTTTCTTCAGTAGTTCTGAATCTTTAGTTCTGTTCAGATGATGACTTTTGTCTGGCCCCGCCCCCTGGCTCTGACGGGCGTATCTCTGCTGGCCCAGCATCCCACTGCTGTCTGCCAGCACCTAACATACACACACACACACACACACACACACACACGCACACGCACACGCACACGCACACACACACACACACACACACACATACACACACACACACGCACGCACATGTCGCACATAATAATAATATTATAATAATAATAATCTGTAAGACACCTGAGGGCGAGAAGCAACCTCGCCCTACAGGGCGAGGTAAGAGAGTGATTCTCAAACATTTTCATGTCAAGGATCCCCAAATTGATATTTTGCCGAAGACCCACGTTTGAAAGGATTTTGCTCCAGGGACCCACATAAGAGAAGATCTGTGTTAAACATGTTAAACATTATTCAAACTAATTTTCTAAAATAGCCCAAAGCATAAAATCGGCCGTGAAGTGAAGTAGTTCAAACAGATTTGAGAAGTTGAGAAGTATAGTGTTGGAGAGAGTCACCACAGAGTGTCCGTGTGCTCCTCTGGCACATAGGATGTTCCCCAACACGTCCAGCTGGTCTGCAGTGTCTTCTAGGACAGCACACACCCCGAGTACCTCCTCTACACACAACATCCTGACAGGCACACGCACGCACGCACGCACACACAAAGAATGACAAAATAAATACATTGAACTGTAAGAGCTGCTCAAAATGTTACTTGTGGCAATGTGCTGTATACATTGCACAAGATTGATAGATTGATATTGGTATTGCATGACTGCTGTCTTCTTGCAGTTTACAATCCCCATTAGGCCTACTGTTTAAAAGATACCACACAGGAGGTTTATTATCACACCTGTCAATCATTCTACTTAAATTGTAGGCTACTTATCTTATCAATATTTATCTTTATTTCAACATTATGTCACACCAACATTGTCATTGGACATTTAAAGTCTCCACTCTCCATATATGGGGATATTCGTCTAGGACGTCGTCGGGCTATGACATATCCGACTAGCACGTTGGGTTATATGACATATATGACATGTCTAGTATGACAATCCCTATATTTGGTCCGGGTTGACCTAATGCTGATATCAGATCGATGTGGTAGAACCCATATAAGGATCTTATTGGCTCAGTCATCCTGACAAAGCATAAAGGATAATATATATATAGAGATCTGCTCAAGGCAGAAGGGGAAGCATCTTGGTTTAAGTTCTAGTTGGACACCACTGTAGCAGGTTGTAACCTAAGCAACCAGCAATAGAGCTTTTGAGCTATTTTATAGTTTGTGAGTGACAAATAAACCCCTCTTGATTTTTGATAATCTGAATTAAAGGTAGGCTACATTTCACAACAAATTTAAATTTGTAAAATCTCTGGTATTTATGTTGGAAAGAAAGAAAGAAAGAAAGAAAGAAAGAAAGAAAGAATTAATTCAGAGAACATAAATACATGAAGGGAAAATACTATTAAATAAATACATAATCATTATTACTCACGTTTTGGGTGGAACACGCGTTTGTCTTTTATTATTTTAAGAATAAACCATTACTGGGTGACACAATGCAGTATGCACATGAACTTCTCTTCTACTGTCTGACTGTTTATTGGTCACCGTGGCAACTAAATCTAGATCGGTCGTGGTTGTACTTCGTAGTACGACGGCGGTATCTTGTGTAGATCTACAAACCCACAACACACTGCGGTGCTACGCGGTGTGGGCTTGTAGATCAGCGCCGTGATTGGCCATTCAGTTGCCCGACA
Source organism: Protomyctophum bolini (assembly GCF_963924005.1). Classification (NCBI taxonomy): domain Eukaryota; kingdom Metazoa; phylum Chordata; class Actinopteri; order Myctophiformes; family Myctophidae; genus Protomyctophum; species Protomyctophum bolini. Next base: position 39,118,219 of record NC_137870.1, on the reverse strand, counting down.
ACACCGACAAAATAAGTTTTAATAACATAACATACACATAAAATGATAAAATAGTTGACTCAATTAATGAAGGTAATTATTCTTTACATTTTAAATGCATATCAAACTGCAGCGCACTAAACGTGTTAAATCATGTCTGCACGATTACTTTTCACCACGAATATTATATTTGTAATCAAGTCAACCGCTGTATTTTAATTACCCAGTATATTCAGCTAAATGTGAAATAATGTGAATATGTACAAGAATAAGAATAATACCACTGTAATAATACACGTTTTCTACCTTTTTCTATCAGGCATCTCATCGGCCACCCCACGTCAACAATAATTTCCCAGCGGCCCTCACGCACTTCCTTTTCCTCCATTTTTCATTCACAGTGCAGGTATGAGATGGAAACACCACGTTAAAATATAACTTTTAATCATTGTATACGTTATTAATCTGATCGATTCACATCCCCGCTCATCTAATCACATCTTACGTATGAAATACAGCTGGATTTATTGATGGATTTATAAAGATTGGAGTGATATGAGCTGGATGGAGCTGCTGCTAACCGCTAACTGACTCGCATAGCAGTACAGCGTTTTTCAACCCCCTGCGACTGTTATTATAATATTAGCGATACCAATAACAGTAACAACATAACGAACAACATGAACTCACTATGTTAACTTTACTGTGGAAACTGACTTCACATTGCTTGCCAAATAGCCGGTAGTAGCTAACTAGGAACATGTATAGCTAGCCAATGTTTACACCGTCGAACATGACGTTTTTACACATTTTAAACAATTTTCTTTATAACAATTTTGTTTTATAATGTGCATTCCGTCTGTGTTTAGCTGAGTTACTTTCAACGGTTCACGTGTACAAGTACATCCTATCTGACCTATCTGCTGTAGCAGCCATGATGAATGTAGCCCTGGTCCAATGCTTACAGCGAGTGTCTCTCTCACTCGCTGTAAGCATTGGACCAGGGCTATGATGAATGATGCTAACTCATTATAATCTTCTGCACTGTCTTAATTGATATGTTTGACAAAATGTATGCATACATCTATGCGTGCATATTCAAGATTTTACTTATTGTAGTCCTTTAGTTAGTGGTGATAAAACTGAATCGGGTGTATTAAATAACAACATGGTCTGAAGTTATCCTGGGCTGGCAAATGATACAGGCTCGTCTTGCATTAACTAAGTTGGTTTTGTCTTTTAGGTTTCACACCTGGAGAAGACTCAAAATGCCAGGAAGGTAAGATCTACAAACTCTTGACAAATGCATTTTGTGAGCTTGTAAATCCAGCTGTTCTCACTGTTTGAAGTCATGTTTTGACACACATTACTAGTTTGCATGGTAAACTTTGTCCTGATCAGAGATGTTTGATTTAAGCAATATTACACGAGAGGGTAATGCAGGCGATGCAGGCTGAGTTACGAAAGGCAGACTAGACATGCATTAATGACTGTAAATCACCCTTGAGTGTAATTGCAATTATACAACAGTTATGCTTAAAACCATGGCTAGAAAGCTGTTTAGACAATCTGATTGCTTTCCCCAAAACTATCTGTTGTATAGTTGTTTGAATTGAATGGTGTCTCTCTTGTCAGACTGTGGTCGAAGGCCATCTTTGCCGGCTATAAGCGAGGTCTGAGGAACCAGCGTGAACACACAGCTCTGCTGAAGGTGGAGGGCGTCTACTCCAGAGATGAGGTGGACTTCTACCTGGGCAAACGCTGTGCCTACGTCTACAAGGCCAAGAAGTGAGTTTCACTCAATGTCTCCCATGTATCTGTATGCTGAAGTTCTACCTCTGAAGTGTTGATCGACAGTCGTTAGGTTGAAATGCGGCTGTCAAACAAATGTTAGTTCATCATCGCCAACTGGGAAAATTGTAACTATTCTGAATCTGAACTCACTAATTTGAGTTTGGTTTGCAACACGATCGCTATTGCATTCTGTGAAACATTGAAGGTTACCGTTAACTTTCTATGGCTTGGTTCCTTTTTGTCAAATTTGTTGTGTGCAGGCATGATTTCGAACAAACCTTTCCTTTTTGTTTAATTACATTAAAGTTTGTCATTGAACATACTTTTATACCATGCACACTGCATGAGCTTGTGAGAGAGATTGACATATTAATGTCTTATGCATGTTGCAAATGAGCATCGTCTTTGTGCGATGACATGCAATGGGATGATTCAGACTGCTAAAACTTTACAAAATGTTTTTTTTCTAATTGCAAATCTTTGATCCGAATGGGGATTAATACACTGAGGTGTCTGCAAGGCAAGCTACAACACTGACTACTGTCGATGCTGGCACTTTGGCACACCTAAATCTAACGCATACATTAATAATTTTATTAGCATTGTACCCTTATGTACACAGGGAAACTATTTACAAAATCAAACTAGGGTTTCAAGCTCCAATGTTGGTTTTAAGTGAATCGCCTACAAATTCTGAGGAACCAACTGATTATTGGTTCAATTTCTTTATTTTTTATTCCCCTCTTTGACTACCTTTTGTAAGGCACTAAACAACTTAATGATTTAGTTGAAACAAAGACAAACATTCACAAATGTAAATGGCACATCTTTTACATGCTAAATTACTATTAGATTTGGAAAGAATTCTGTCTATTTGGATTCGACCCCCAAGTTGTTACATCTTCTTGAATCAATTGTATATGTACATTTTCTTGGATTTACTGTAGTGAAACAAAGTAACTAAAGTTTATTTTGTTATATTGTTTTATTACAGAAACACAGTGACACCTGGTGGCAAACCAAACAAAACCAGGGTTATCTGGGGTAAGGTGACTCGCGCCCATGGAAACAGTGGAATGGTCCGCGCCAAATTCACCAGCAACCTCCCAGCCAAGGCCATGGGACACCGAATCAGAGTGGTAATTAAAACGAATTACTGTTGACTATTTAGAGGCCTTTATACTTACGTTACCTAGACTAGTACCACCTGTTGTCCACAGCCATAGACTCTGCATAACTGTAGTTCTCTTTTTCCAGAAGGTGGCATAAACATTCCCTGTTCCAGCTCATAGCTTCATTTGATTAGCTCAGCAGTTGATTTGAACCGGAAATACTCGACCCCTTCATAATGTTTCAAATCTGCTGCTGAGCTAATCAAATTAAGCCATGAGAAACTGAGCCCCGAACAGGAATTGTTAATACCACCTGAGAACTACACTTATGCACAGAGACCATTGTATTATTGTTAACTTGAACAACCTGCGGTCCAAGGCCATTAATTTGGACAGCAGGTTGTTCAATGGCCGAATCTGAGCATCTGTTGGTTGTGACATTGTGTTTTCGTTTTTGTGTCTTTCAGATGCTGTACCCCTCCCGAATCTGAGTGTCTGTTGGTTGTACAGAATAAATAAAAACACAAAAACCAGATGTGACTGGCTCTGTCATCATTGGGGTTTACATTTTAGTGCCATAGATGTGTATGTATTTTTTTTATATTAACAGGTTTATTGCTGTCTGGAGGTCAGTCCACACAGTCCATGGACCCCACTTTAGGAACCACTGGTCTTGTGGACTGTGTGCAGGACGGATGGATCGACTGCTTGATCAGGGTCCATTTGTACACTGTTAAATTAATGTATTCTACATAAGAGATTAGGATCCCAGAAAGTAAAGTCACTGTCAAATGGGCTAATGAAAATCAGACTGGCTTGAAATAAAAACCTAAAAAGGTAAGAGTCCTGTGGTGAAATGCAACGGTGTATAGAGGAGAGAACTGAAACACCACTGCTCCAGCAGTCCAGTAATCCTCAGTGATCAAAACTTCTAATCATATCCTATCCGAGTGTGTGATCTGATGAATTACATTTTTTACTTCCTTTGAATAAGCCCTTACCGCATGACTTATGTGGAAAATAAGTGGAAACAACTAAACAAGTGAAATGTACATCCATGAGATTGGCAATGCACAATTATGTTTTTTGTAAATTCTCTAGATTGTAAGCTCTGTTCTATTTACCCGTTTCTTTATTCCAATGTTATTACCTTTTATCGTTTATTTGATTCTAGTTTAATCAATGTCTTAAAATTCTTTAAGACATTGTCTTCTAGTGTAGTAGGACAGACTTTAAGGTTCCGAAAAATACAAAAGAGCACGCACATCCACTAACTAAACGCCGGGCCGAGGTAAATGATAAAGAAAACTCGAGCTTAAAATGTATTTAAGGTTCCTTTAACAAAATGGACATGACGTTTGCGGACCTTATTTTCTTTTGTAGGATTTAAGATTCACCACTAGATGGCAATGTGACGAAGGAAAAGAGTAGAACTGTATGTCCCATTGTCTGGAAGGTTGACGTCTGGCTGTGAACTTGTGAAGTAACGACGTTAACCCGTTGAGTCCACCGTCCACGTCCACAATACATACAAAATAAGACCTGTATAGAACATGGGGGGGGGGGGGGGGTTTCACAATGTGTAGTAGTACTAGTAAACATTCTTGATGTTTTTTTTAATATCTCGTCAATGACAATCTCACATCAGTCACATGTTAAAGGTCAGGTCAAGGTTAAATTTGATCTCTGGGAGAACAACAAATGTAAAGAACTTGATGAACATTCATGGTTTACTTATTTTTTTTTAATCTGTCATTAACTTTGATGTTGCACCATATGTCAAGTAGCTCTGGTGGTGCCAGGGCAACCGTAGCAATGACCGGAACAGGGATAGGCCTTACTATCCTATTTTGTTTTGTGTGACATCAAACTACTTTGCCAGGGTCCTCTATATTGATTTGACCTCTGCTTTCAACAGGTTGCAGATGCACACCCTTCTGCAGAGAGTCCAGAGACTCATTGACAGGGGTAAATGGAGGTATCCATCTTGTCAGAGACTTCCTCTCTGACCGTCCTCAACAGGTCTGTGTTAATGATACTCTGTCCGATATCACTGTGCAGCTTAACACTGGTGCTCCACAGCGGACTATCTTACCCGCCTTACTTTTCTCCTTATACACAAATGAATTCCAGTTAGACCAGGGTATGTTTAATTTGTTCAAGTATGCGGATGATATGGCCCTGGTTGCCTTTCTGTGTGTGAGGATACGCCCCAATCTTTTACAACCAAGAGACACCAGTGCCTCAACCCCCTCTACTGTTTCTGCACATGTTGGGGAACGCGTCAGTCCACTCCACTCACATAATATGTGTAATAAAGATCAGGAAAAATGCTACTGTCGTGATGCATATTATGCATCACGACAGTAGCATTCTTCCTGATCTTTATGACAGTCTGCTCCCCAGACTGGTGTGCAGAGACAGTGATCCAGAATCCACTATGGTGCTGACAGACAAGGTCTAGCTTAGCCTATTATGGCATGGTGCACATGCATCTTCACCAGGTACTGGGTTAGATATCAAGCATACTGCACATGGCCAGCAATTAAGGAACAAGTACTTCATCATGTGCATCATGAGAGAGAATTAAGGGGACAAGTTAATGTCAATGTGTCTCCCTGCATTGTGCACATTCAAATTGGTGGACGTAAAGTGTAGGAAGAATGAAGTTGTCTATACTCCAGGTAGGAGTGTCCAGGTATAGGCTGCTGCTGTATATGTTCAAATGTCTTTGGCCCAGTTGACAGAAACAACTTCAAGAGTGCTGCTGAATGCTGATACACTCAGGACTTCCACTGAACTTGCCTGTCAGTCCCCAATATGCTGCCAGCTGCAACCACAAGCATTTCGATTTTAATATCATGGCATTAAAAATCACGATATATCCATGTCCATGAATCGCCCCACCAGTAAAATGGTAAATGGTGCATTTATATAGCGCCTTTATCCAAGGCATAGATTGTGCATTACATTCACCCATTCACACTCCGATGCAGGAGGAAACCATGCATGCAAGGCACCAACCTGCACATCAGGAGCAATAAGGGGTTCAGTGTCTTGCTCAAGGACACTTCGACACTAACTCTGGGGGAGCCCGGGTTCAAATGCTACTCTACCCCTGAGCCAGTGCTGCCCAGTTACCATTTCTGCTGGCTGCTTGGAGACCTGGTTGGATGAGGTGCGAGAGACCTTTAGCACATAAGCCTAAAACAGATTGGCAATTAATATAACACCAAAAATAACTTCTATACACATATGACCCCCCAGGTCCCGATATCACAGATTCACAGATAGATACAAAAACACAATAATATTTTTAGTTTTTAACATAATTTAGTACAATGGAACATCAGAGTTTTTATTGACCTGTACTTTCTTTGAAATGTACCCATTCTACAAACTGTTAATACAATTTTTGAGGGCTGTTATTGAGCGTGTCTGGGGTGGTTATACAAGTGCTCTCTTCTTTAACATTATTTGTAACATTACCTTTGTAACATTATTCACCAGCACTAGACAATTGTAATAGTAACAAAAAAAACAAGAGTTTTTCCCTTGAACATAATTTTACCTTCAGTTCTTGGTGTCTCCCTGACAACGAACTAGCCAATCACAGCGCAGCCGTTCCCCCGGAGCATGGGATGATGGGACGTTTGGATGTTTTTCTAGTGATGCTGTAGTGTCGCTACTGACGGTCATGAGAGCAGGTATGTTGATTATTAACAGCATCATATAACAATTAACAATACACTTTAATGTTCACGTCACAACATTCAAACATAACAGTACATTCATAAATAACCCCGTTTATCATCACGCAGTAGCATCTGATAATAACTGTGTCTCATGACTCTCATCACGAATCCAGTTCTACTGTTAAAAAAAGAAAGAGGAAGAAAAAAACCCACATAATCCTTCAGGTCGCTGGCAGTGTTTCTACCAAAATGTTCCAGCATCAGTGTTACATGTCCGTTATCAATGTTTATGAAGCATCATAACGCTTCTGGTATGATTCATTTTAGCTACTGTGATTGTAGGCTACATACAAACAGAGCAAACCTTTAAATAGACTACATTTGTAAAATGTGCTGCCTGCATTTTGTACCAAAGGTAACGTTTTATATCAACTTAATGTAAAACACTGGAAATACCCCTTTCGTTTGTTTCGAAAGTTAATTGTCCGAAGCTAACCTTATGTAACCTAATTTCTGAAATGCACAATTCGTAGGCTATGGTTTTGTAAGATAGTTTTCTCTAAGTTGCAAATTCCAATGTAACACAGCTCTGTTTACCCGTTTATTTATTCCAATTTAATTAGATAGCCTACATCGATTTGATTTTGATATGTTTTATTTCACATATTTCTTCCATATTGCTTTGACAGTCGGCCTATTTCTCTTTGAATTGAGTTGAATTGTAGCATGACATTAATTCTGTCCTGTTAATAAAAAATAGTTTATTTGAGATTAGCTGTTAACAGACGGACGGACGGACGGACACACGCTGCCACACACACACACACACACACACACACACACACACACACATAGACGGAGTGCAAAACATACTCTCTCCCCATGCCTTCGGCCAGGTCTCAGCAAGCACTCTTTGTGCTTGGTGAGACCTGGCAAACAAAGAACAAAGAAGTCGAATGTGAGATTTGAGATTAGCTTAACCTTTAAACACAATACGAGGATTGAAGGAACGTGTTTTGGCATTTTATAGGCTATTAAACATAATAGGATGTATCTAACACGTGCTCAACATATAGGCGGTAAATTGTTTTCTGTATTTCAGAATAAAAGCTCATATCTCCTGATGTTGTTGGAAGATGAAAGAACATGATTTATGTAAGGACTACCTGGGGTCAGAGGTCAACTCATACCAGTGTATTGGGGTCCAGGCAGGGAGGGCAGAGGTCAACATACAACAAGTAAGTCCACCTCTCCTCTCCTCTCCTCTCCTCCTCTATCCTATCCTCTCCCCCCATCTCCTCACCTCACCTCACCTCACCTCTCCTCCACTCCCCTCTCCCCCCATCTCCTCTCCTCTCCTCATCTACGCTCTCCTCCTGTCCTCTCCTCTCCTCTTCTCTTCTGTTCCTGGATGCTGCAGTTGTTTACATAACTACTCCCCTCCCCCTTCACTGACTGTCTGATTGACAACTGAAGCAGCCAATTGTGCATTGAGGATGAGTTGAGGGGCAGTGGGTGATTGGCTGGCAATCAGTGTGTGTGTGTGTGTGTGTGTGTGTGTGTGTGTGTGTGTGTGTGTGTGTGTGTGTGTGTGTGTGTGTGTGTGTGTGTGTGTGTGTGTGTGTGTGTGTGTGTGTGTGTGTGTGTGTGTGTGTGTGTGTGTGTGTGTGTGTGTGTGTGTGTGTGTGTGTGTGTGTGTGTGTGTGTGTGTGTGTGTGTGTGTGTGTGTGTGTGTGTGTGTGTGTGTGTGTGTGTGTGTGTGTGTGTGTGTGTGTGTGTGTGTGTGTGTGTGTGTGTGTGTGTGTGTGTGTGTGTGTGTGTGCGTGCGTGCGTGCGTGCGTGCGTGCGTGCGTGCGTGCGTGCGTGCGTGCCCAATATGAGAGGGAAAACGTGAGTGAGAGGCTGGTTGTTCTGCACGTGCTCAGCAGCCACTCATAAAGCTTCCCGCTGTGTGCTTTATTATGGTTGTACATTTATAAATAGAACCGTTATTTAAGGTGTGCTTTATTATGGTTGTACATTTATAAATCGAAGGTTCAAGTGTGCTTTCATGTTTTCAGAGGTTATTGAATCATAGGGTTGTGTGTGTGTGTGTTTGTGTGTGTTTGTGTGTGTGTGTGTGCGTGTGTGTGTGTGCGTGCGTGTTTGTGGGTGTTTCAGGATGCACCATCAGAGGAGGGCTCTGCTGACAAGGAGACAAACACATCTACTGGCAATAAGTAAGTAAGACAGAGACAGACAGACAGACAGACAGACAGACAGACAGACAGACAGACATGATCTGAACTTGAACCCTACAACACCTGAGTCCCGCTCCACTCAGATCATCTAACACAGGGAAGCTGTCTGAACCTGACCTAAAACACCCAGCCGGGACAACATACCTTCTGCCTTGCAAACGCTAGAATAAACTCCACATTGCAGTTAGTTAATGGAAGATTCATTCAGACTTCACCGTATGACCTGGTTATAACGACCATGCAGACTTTAGATTACATTACATTTGTTGTTTTGTTGTCATGTTTTTGTTACCTTTATTCTTGACCACAACATTTAGATTTCAGGTTATTTAGACAGGTTAAATGTTCGCCTGGTATCCTATAGTTTCAATGTACAGTATTATTTTGAAAATAATTGGTTAGACTGATGCTAGTTTCTTGGTTTACTCGACTCGTATACTCGTGGTCCTATAGCTTACTGAGGCACTACACTGTGTCTCTCTGCATCTGATGTGTTTACCTTGCTTATTGTAAGTTGTTGGTTAAGAGCAATTGCTAAATGCCTAAATTGCAAATTTGTAATTGTAAATTGTTTGTTAATACAATCCTATCCTCTCCTCTCCTCTCAGACATGTACATCCTGTTGACAGCGCAGGTCTGTTGTCCTTCATGACATTTAATTGGCTGACACCATTGGCCATACATGCCTACCGCAAAGGAGAGCTCCTATTGGACAATGTCTGGCCCGTGTCACCGCTGGAGAGCTGCCGGGCAAACCAGGACAGGTCAGTGGGGAAAGTGATGACAGAAACAAGCTCGGAGTGTCCATGAGCAAGAAACATGAACCCTCAACCTCATAACTTGTTATTCACTGTCTAATTGACCCTTTAATTGTCCCTTTTTAAGATCCTGCCCCTGTTTCATGCCCAGTATTAGTTGCTGTTGCATGATTGGACAACAATGCTCTCTCTTCATCCACTACCATTGAAAACGTGGTCTTAGTAAAAGGGAACATCTGCTTTTCTTGGGTCAATTCTAATCCCACTTCAAACCGTCTGTCTGTCCCTTTGAGTGTGTGTGTGTGTGTGTGTGTGTGTGTGTGTGTGTGTGTGTGTGTGTGTGCGCGTGTGCATGGACGTGTGTTCGTGGACGTGTATGTCTGCGTGCAGGTTGTGTTCTCTCTGGGAGGAGGAGTTTTTGTCCCGTGGTTCAGAAGCATCTCTTCATTCTGTTGTGTGGAGGTTCTGCAGGAGACGTCTTCTCCTGTCCATCCTCTGTCTGACCGTCACACAGCTGGCTGGCTTCAGTGGACCGGTCAGTAACACACTCATGCATGCACGCACGCACATACACACACGCACACGCGTACACACACACCTACGTGTATAACATGTCCACGTAGCACATTACTGGAAATATTACATAGCAACATTATATCCAATTATAAATACATCTGGGACAGACTCACAGTTGAAGGACAGACTACAGCCAAGGCTTAGAGATCACAAAGTTCTCTCTATTTTCCAAGTAGCCACACAGAATCAGTGTGCTGCTTGCCATGCTGTGGTACATGGAAAGATATGTAGCTGTAAACATGTTGACTATGTCAGAATTCACAGGGGAGAGTGCTCTGTCCGGACAGTGGCTCTCCCTGAATGTCTGTTGTGGAGATGCAGTCACACCTAGCTCTGAGTCTGATCATAGTGTTGGTTTGACTCAGGCCAGGCGTGACTGTTTAAATCAGACATACTCCATCTCCCAACATCCAAACAGGTATTTCACATCGAAGTATATCTGTTGACACTGAAATACTATGCACGTTGAAAAGACAAGGGTAACTACAGCCTTATGAACTATGATAACCCTCTGTACAATAGTCTTGCATAAACCAGACAACTATTCCACGATCTCCGAATGCTATATGGCCTGGAACGACACCTTCCAAGAGCAGAGGCAGGAATCTCTGTTCGTCATTTCCGTTCGTTCATGAAAATATATTTGAAAATATATTTACGTTTCATTTTAAAATTTCCATTTCTGCTAAGAAGCAAGCTATATTATATTTTTTAATGATTTGGATTTAAATTAGGACAAATTTGCGCGACTGTAAAGATTAAACAGAAGCAGGAAGGAGGTGCCACATCCGCTTTATCACTTGATCATTTTCGGAGCTTCCGTTGCTCCACATTGTATGACGGAAGCATTTGAAGATTGTGGGAGGTCTGTGTTTCGCGAGACTATCTGTACATGGCAAAGGCACCTTGCAGTATTATCCATTATGTGTGTGTTTTCTTTTGTTCTTTCAAAGGCTCTAAATATACAGAAAGGTCACCCAGAGGTCAAATGGTGAGAACTTGACTTCAATCAGTAAAACAGTAAAGATGTTACAGCTGTCTGTAATGTAAACATTGTTAGTTATGATGTGTTATGATGCTTGATTGATATTCCCTTACAGTCTTAATGCATCAGTCCCTAGCCTAGCGCATCCATGGCATATAAAACCAGCAGTACTAGAGGTCCTAGTAGGAGATAATACCAGCAGTACTAGAGGTCCTGGTAGTATATAAAACCAGCAGTACTAGAGGTCCTGGTAGGATATAAAACTAGCAGTACTAGATGTCCTGGTAGGATATAAAACCAGCAGTACTAGAGGTCCTGGTAGGAGATAATACCAGCAGTACTAGAGGTCCTGGTAGTATATAAAACCAGCAGTCCTAGAGGTCCTGGTAGGATATAAAACCTAGCAGTACTAGAGGTCCTGGTAGGAGATAAAACCAGCAGTACTAGAGGTCCTGGTAGGATATAAAACCATCAGTACTAGAGGTCCTGGTAGGATATAAAACCAGCCGTCCTAGAGGTCCTGGTAGGAAATAAAACCAGCAGTACTAGAGGTCCTGGTAGGATATAAAACCAGCAGTACTAGAGGTCCTGGTAGGATATAAAACCAGCAGTACTAGAGGTCCTGGTAGGAAATATAACCAGCAGTACTACAGCCACTGGGGCTATGTTAACTCAACTCGTTATTGAATATCACTGTAATAAATGCTATTTCTCCATATGTTACCTCCTCTCTCCTCCTCCTCTCTCCTCCTCCTCCTCCTCCTCCTCTCTCCTCTCTCCTCCTCCTCCTCCTCCTCCTCCTCCTCCTCCTCCTCCTCCTCCTCCTCCTCCTCCTCCTCCTCCTCCTCCTCCTCCTCCTCCTCCTCCTCCTCTCTCCTCCTCCTCCTCTCTCCTCCTCCTCCTCTCTCCTCCTCCTCCTCTCTCCTCTCTCCTCCTCCTCTCTCCTCCTCTCTCCTCCTCTCCTCTCTCCTCCTCCTCCTCTCTCCTCCTCCTCCTCTCTCCTCCTCTCCTCCTCATCCTCCTCTCTCCTCCTCCTCTCTCCTCCTCTCTCCTCCTCTCTCCTCCTCCTTCAGGCCTTCGTAGTGAAGCGTCTGTTGGAGTACACGCAGCAGGAGGAGACGGACATCCCCTATGGCCTCCTGCTGGTCCTGGGCCTGCTTGTAACGGAGCTGGTGCGCTCCTGGTCCCTGGCGCTGACCTGGGGTCTGAACTACAGGACGGGAGCCCGCCTGAGGGCGGCAGTCCTCTGCATGGCCTTCGACAAGACACTGCGTCTGCGCAGCGTCCGAGACATGAGTCTGGGACAGGTACTGATGCATTGATCCAATAAACATGAGTCTAAGACAGGTACTGATGCATTGATCCAATAAACATGAGTCTAAGACAGGTACTGATTCATTGATCCATCCATAGACAGGGCAGATATGATAAATAACTGAAATTTCTGACATTTATTATCTTTATACTTAAAAAAAAGCATCAATAGCTGATCTACAACGCATCAAAACACGTAGGAAAATGTTTTAACATGGAAATGATTATTCTGACTTTTGCATTACGGGTAGGGATCCATTCAGAGACGCTTTGTTTGCCACATTTTGTTTTATTATTTTAAAAAATCTGACAGAAAAAAATTAAAGAAGTAGTAACAATAGCAGCCACGGTGTGAGCTTGTAGATACATGCTATTTTAGTATTTTTACTCATTTGGGTCTTTGTCTCATACAATTTGTGCTTTGAGCTAAACATTTTGGGACCCACTGATCTATCTATCGATAGATCTGTCTGTCTGTCTGTCTGAGCAAATGATTAACACATTATTTTGTCGGACCGTGTGTGTGTGTGTGTGCGTGCGTGCATGTGCAGCTGATCAACATGTGTTGCAATGATGGTCAGAGGATGTTTGAAGCAGCATCCGTTGGCAGTCTGTTAGCCGGAGGCCCTCTGGTGGCCATACTGGGAGTAGCATACAACCTGTTTATACTGGGACCAACATCTCTGCTGGGATCCGCTGTCTTCATACTATTCTACCCCACCATGGTACGTCTGTCTGTCTGTCTGTCTGTCTGTCTGTCTGTCTGTCTGTCTGTCGAGTTTCAGCTGTACTTAGTCTGCTGTTGTTTCCTTCCACAACACTACCCCCCCTATGGATTCAAGTGGTTAATTAAGCCAGTTGTTATTGTAACTCATGTGGGATGTGAATCCTAACAGCAGTGTGTGTGTGTGTGTGTGTGTGTGTGTGTGTGTGTGTGTGTGTGTGTGTGTGTGTGTGTGTGTGTGTGTGTGTGTGTGTGTGTGTGTGTGTGTGTGTGTGTGTGTGTGTGTGTGTGTGTGTGTGTGTGTGTGTGTGTGTGCGTGCGTGCGTGCGTGCGTGCGTGCGTGCGTAGATGTTCAGCTCCAGACTGACAGCGTACTTCAGAAGGCAGGCGGTGGCGGTGACAGACAGGCGCGTTCAGAAGATGAGTGAGATCCTCAGCAACATCAGGTTCATCAAGATGTTCGCCTGGCTCAAAGCCTTCTCTCAGGACATCCACCGTATGTTCAGGCACATTCACTTAAAGGGATATTTCACTTGTCTACTCAGGCTTATATGTGAACACCCCAGACAGTTTTTTAAGTTGCTTGATTGAAGTATTTTGATGTTTGATATTAATTTTAACTGCCCCAAACTCCATTTTAACCATTGAATAGACTGGGAAAGAAGCGCTGCCGTGGTCCTTGTAGTTGTGAACTGAGAACAGGGGTTCGTTGGCGAGGGTTCAAACCGTTCAAACATGAAAAAATTAAAAGAGGTCCAGTTTCAGTCAAGTGGAAAAAAGCCTTTATTGTAACGGCATGGCAAAGATCATTAGAATATTTATTTTCAATAATTCTTTTGATTTATTTATATGGAGCCTTATTCTTTCCCTGATGCTTTTCATTAAGCAAAAATCAAAATTACAAAAGTAAAAAAGTAAAAGTAAATAAAAAATCTAATCAAAAAAAGTATTTCTATATTGCAGTATTGATGTGAGTACCTTTTACACCACTAGTTTAATCAGTGTGTCTCTCTGTCCAGGGATCAGAGCGGAGGAGAGGAGCATTCTGGAGAGAACCGGATATTTCCAAAGCATCACTGTGGGCGTGGCTCCAGTTGTCGTGGTGATCGCCAGCGTGGCAACATTCACCACCCACATGTTGCTAGGATACGACCTGACAGCAGCTCAGGTAAACACCCACATGTTGCTAGGATACGACCTGACAGCAGCTCAGGTAAACACCCACATGTTGCTAGGATACGACCTGACAGCAGCTCAGGTAAACACCCACATGTTGCTAGGATATGACCTGACAGCAGCTCAGGTAAACACCCACATGTTGCTAGGATATGACCTGACAGCAGCTCAGGTAAAAAAGAAAACCAGCTCTTCTTCAATTATAATAATAAATCTAGTTATGAATGATAACTAGATGGAAAAAAACCTGGGAAAAAAAAAAAAAGTCTGCTGGCATGGCCCACTCACTTATTAGGAGGGCAGTATCAGTCACCAGAAAAAAGGTCAGGTGTAAAATGGAAAGATAAAAAGAGGCCCAAGGCACTCTGTTCCAGTCCTTTATTGTCATGGGACCCTGACGAAGGCATGTAGCCCAGACGCCTTGGTCTATTGTAATGATCTTTGTCATGGGACCCTGACGAAGGCATGTAGCCCAGACGCCTTGGTCTATTGTAATGATCTTTGTCATGGGACCCTGACGAAGGCATGTAGCCCAGACGCCTTGGTCTATTGTAATGATCTTTGTCATGGGACCCTGACGAAGGCATGTAGCCCAGACGCCTTGGTCTATTGTAATGATCTTTGTCATGGGACCCTGACGAAGGCATGTAGCCCAGACGCCTTGGTCTATTGTAATGATCTTTGTCATGGGACCCTGACGAAGGCATGTAGCCCAGACGCCTTGGTCTATTGTAATGATCTTTGCCCTGCCGTTACAATAAAGGTGGAGAAGCAGTGTTCCGTTTTTTATGCTCCACGTAACTGGAACAAACTCCCAGAAAACTACAGGTCTGCTGCAATTCTTAGTTATTTTAAATCAAAGCTGAAGACCTTCCTGTTTGCTGCCTTTTACTGAGGTTTTTGATCAATCTTAAATAAGTCTTAATGCTTCATGCTTTGTGTAAAGCACTTACAGCCCCCCCCCTCTCTCTCTCTCGCTCTCTCTCTCTCTGCATGGATATCCAGGCGTTTACAGTAGTGACCGTGTTCAATGCCATGACCTTTGCGCTGAAGGTCACGCCCTTCTCTGTCAAGTCCCTGTCTGAAGCCTCTGTCTCCATGGAGAGATTTAAGGTATCTGTCTGTCTGTCTGTCTGTCTGTCTGTTTCAAGTTAAAATCTGAATTTGAAAATAGCCGATATACAAGCTCACAGTGCGTCGCAATCGTGACGCATTGAATTGGAAATACTCCAGTAAAGTTAAATACCTCAAAACTGTACTTTACTTTCCACCAGTGTCCTACTGAAAGCCTACTAAAGCCTCCGACGTACTCGTACTAATATTCGTACTCGTTCTCGTACTCCATCAGACATCAGCAGCAGTGGCAACACGGACATTAGTGTCGAGGTAGTAATTGACTGAAAGGGACACTTCACCCTTTTTGCAAAAAAATATATGTTAATGACGTTTAGAAGCTTTAGATCACTTTCCTGGGGGTATTTATGTGTGTAATATGTGGTTTTAGGTATTTTAGATTGTAGCAGTGAGCCTGTTGTCTCTGATGTCATGGACACTGGTCTCACTACCTTCCTGTACTACAATTCCCATAATTCTTTGGTGCACTGCTCCTCCTTGTGGATAGGGGGGAGAGCTGTCTTACTGAGACAACATGTAGTCCAGGAAGGAAGTGAGCCCAGTGTCCATGACATCAGAGACAACAGGCTCACTGCTACAATCTAAAATATCTAAAACCACATATTACACACATAAAGACCCCCAGGAAAGTGTTCTAAAGCTTCTAAACGTCATTAACATATATTCTTTTGCAAAAAGGGTGAAGTGTCCCTTTAATAGCTACATTGGTAGAGAAAAGCCTTAAAATATTTGGCTACTATAGAAATATTATAATAACCTCTCTCTCTCTCTCTCTCTCTCTCTCTCTCTCTCTCCCCTCTCAGAGTCTATTCTTGCAGCCAGAGGTCCAGAGCGTCCGTGACACCCCCAGTGACCCCCAGGTTGCCGTAGAGATGAGGGGTGCCATGCTGGCGTGGGAGGGGGGTCAGAGCTCACACCCCTCTCCCCGTGGCACCCCCGCTGTGGGCACGGTCACCAGGCGCGGTTGGAGGAGAAAGTAATCCATCCATCCATATATCATCTCTCCGTCTGTCCGTCTGTCCGTCTTTCTGTCTGTCTGTCTGTCTGTCTGTCTGTCTGTCTGTCTGTCTGTCTGTCTGTCTGTCTGTCTGTCTGTCTGTCTGTCTGTCTGTGTCTGTCTGTCTGTCTGTCTGTCTGTCTGTCTGTCTGTCTCTTCGTACACACATATCAGACGAACATGCTCTGTGCTGTCCATCTTTTATGGCCGCCTCAATGCTTTTCCAATGGAAGTCGCGGTTTGACCAAACAGTTGTGTGTGTGATGGGTCAAACACTTGTGGTCAAACACTTGTGTGACAAACGTGACTTCCATTGGAAAAGCATTTGGGCGGCCATGAAACACAGGCAGAGCACAGCACAGTTGTTCTTTATGTGTGCACGAAGCCGGTCTGTCTGTCTGTCTGTCTGTCTGTCTGTCTGTCTGTCCAATCCCTTGCTCAATGGCTCTCCTCTCCTCTCCTTCTCTCTCCTCTCCTCTAGGTCTCCAGACAGGAGGAGGTCACAGGAGGAGTCCACAGGCTCCCTGCTGAGAGGAGCCTCTAGCCCGGAGGATGAGGAGGAGGAGGAGGCTCCCCTCTCACCCCCACGCCTCCAGAGCACACTGCACTGTATCCACCTCCTCATCAAGCAGGTAGACACATGCTGGCTTGTGATGGACATTTTTGTCAAAATAAAAATTCTGCCACTGAGTATTCAGTATTTTAGCTGTGACGTGAGTGCCCCCTCCTGAAATACTTCCAGGTCCTACTTTTGTGTCGCTTTTGTGTCCCCATAGAGTTATACTGTGACGCTCCGTCGGACTAAATCTGAGACGAAAACAAGTCTCATTTTACCGCTTTCCTCGCAACAACAAAGCTGCGCTGCTCTCCCAAATCTGGCTGTGACAGGCCGTCTGCCCCACATGGAATACTATCGCCATTTTATTTGATTGTGTCAACTAAATCCTCATTAATGCAAACTAGATTCAACATACTCAAGCCTGCACACATTCTAAATATGCCCCCGAAATATTTTACAGAGCAAATGGCCACCTTCAATAATAATGATAATAATAGTCTTTATTGTCTCCATCTCCACATCATATATTTTTGTTGTCATGGACACTTGTACAAAACTACTCGAGTTGGAAGCATTAAGACCCATTTTAACCCTCAATGGCTTCCTTTCTGAAAAATAACGTCATTGTAAAAAGATTCACGCGTTTAGATATTCTATTTACAATGAGATGCGGCCGGGAGCTGGTGCCACTTGGACCCGGACGTAACGTAGCACTGCAAAATGACCTCGGACTTAAATACTGAATTCAAATGAAACCGATTGGACCCTTAGATTTGTGCCCTGGGGATACTGACAATTAATCTGTCTGTCTGTCCGTCTGTCTGTGTGGTTCAGGGGACGTTGGTTGGAGTATGTGGGAGTGTCGGCAGTGGGAAAAGTTCTCTGCTGTCTGCCATCCTTGGACAGGTATACCACCACGTTTAAATTAATTAATGTATTTAAAATATCCACCAGTGACATAAATGTTTAAAATGGAACAATTGTGTATATATATATGCTAATGATTGATGAGCTGTAGTTACTGATGCCATCCATATGAATGGTGGCCAGATGTCTCTGTTGGAGGGCAGTGTCCGTGTCAGAGGAGACTTCGCGTACGTCGCCCAGCAGGCCTGGATCTTTAACGCTACGATACGAGACAACATCCTGTTTGGCAAGGAGTACCAGGAAGAGAGGTGAGACTAGTTCCTGTTTGGCAAGGAGTACCAAGGACTGTCTAAAGAGGACGATACGCGAAGACCGTACGGGCGACACCATGTTGCTCCATGGTGCTCCATGGAAGGAAAGAAACATGCGCAGTTGAGACCAGGAAGAGCACCATGGAGCAACATGGCGTCGCCCGTACAGTCTGCGCGTCTCGTCCTCTTTAGACAGTCCTTGAGTAGTACCAGGAAGAGAGGTGAGACTATAGTTCCTGTTTGGCAAGGAGTACCAGGAAGAGAGGTGAGACTATAGTTCCTGTTTGGCAAGGAGTACCAGGAAGAGAGGTGAGACTATAGTTCCTGTTTGACAAGGAGTACCAGGAAGAGAGGTGAGACTATAGTTCCTGTTTGGCAAGGAGTACCAGGAAGAGAGGTGAGACTATAGTTCCTGTTTGGCAAGGAGTACCAGGAAGAGAGGTGAGACTATAGTTCCTGTTTGGGAAGAAGTAGTCTCCCGTGGCCAGTTGGCACTTTACCACTGCACCTACGCCGCCACCCGCAAGCACTCGGTCGGAGCCTTTATAACTGTAGCTTATTATAATTAATCTGTTTGGTTGTAAGGCCAGTTAGTGAAACGCTAGCAGGTCCAATGATTGTCTTGTCCCTCTTGTTGTCCAGGTATCAATGTGTCCTGAGTACATGCAGTCTGAGACCGGACCTGGCTCTGCTGACCCACTCTGACCTCACTGAGGTGACACCATCTCCTCCTCCTGCAACATGATAATAGTGAAACAAAACAATAGTGAGAAGAATATCCCATCAACAAGCTCAGAATCTGTTTGAAAACAGCAGATCTACAGGGTCACAATGTGTCACGCATCACAACACATTGTGAGCTTGTAGATCGGCTATTTTCAAATGGCGGAAATGTGTATAGCGCTGAAGTGGTCACTGTATGTTTTGTGATAATAATCTACAAAGTAACTAGTAACTAAAGTTTTCAAATAAATGCAGTGGAGTAAAAGTACAATATTTGGAGTAGAAGTAAATGTATTGGAAATTGGAAATACGTGCAAATACCTCAAAATTGTACTTTAGGCACAGTACTTAAATGTACTTACCGGTAGTTACTTTCCACCACTGTGGCAACTAATCATGTTTTTTTCTCTCCGCTCTCAGATCGGGGAGCGCGGCGCCACTTTGAGTGGCGGCCAGCGGCAGCGAATCAGCTTGGCCCGTGCGCTGTACAGCGACCGCGACGTCTACCTCCTGGACGACCCTCTGAGCGCGCTGGACGCGCACGTGGCCAACCACGTCTTCAACAGCGGCATCAAGAAACACCTTCGTCACAAGACCGTCGTCTTCATCACTCACCAACTCCAGGTATATCAATGCACAGTTCTGAACGGAACATGACAGTGAGCACATGTTGGCTCTGATTGGCTAAGGCTAGTGGCCACATGTTTTCATTGGCTGGGGCGCACATCTTTTGGCCACGTGACCAACGCACATGTTTTCATTGGCTAGGGCGCACATGTTTTCATTGGCTGGGCCGCACATCTTTTGGCCACGTGACCAACTTTACAATTGTTAAAATAGATACTCAACCAAAACCAAACCCCCTCAAGTAGTAGTCAGAATCAGAACCATCTTTATTGTCACA
>NC_137870.1:39048371-39095871 GCF_963924005.1 Protomyctophum bolini | reverse complement strand
CACCACAACACTACAACATTACACAGCCTTATACTCACCCGCTTCTCCAAGGACATGGATGAAGGTAAGGCACCACCACCACCACCACCACCACAACACTACAACATTACACAGCCTTATACTCACCCTCACCCACTTCTCCAAGGACATGGATGAAGGTAAGGCACCACCACCACACCACAACACTACAACATTACACAGCCTTATACAGTACTCACCCGCTTCTCCAAGGACATGGATGAAGGTAAGGCACCAGTGCACCACCACCACACCACAACACTACAACATTACACAGCCTTATACTCACCGCTTCTCCAAGGACATGGATGAAGGTAAGGCACCACCACCACCACACCACAACACTACAACATTACACAGCCTTATACTCACCCGCTCTTCTCCAAGGACATGGATGGAGGTACCACGACGTCACATGACACAGCAAAACTCACTTCTTTTTTTATTGAGAAGAAAGGATATAAAGGATGGAAAGAAAACTTTTTAGACAACATTTTTTTTAGACATTACAGATTTAATTAATTAATTTAATTTGAATTCCTGGGCTGGACGAAAAGATCCCACTTTTTGTGACATGGATGAAAGTACCACAACATCACATGACACAGAAAACCTAAGCCTGCTTTGAATGATTTATCGGATACTTAATTAACAGTTTGCAAGTACAGAGGTACATTTGCAATAATGCTAAAAGGATAATACAGACAGTCCTGTGTGTTCAGTTCATCAAGATACACCGGTACTAGGAGCAGTAACAGTATATTTGCAGAAAAGGCAGTGGGGGGTAAATTATAAATTTTGGCAAGCTAGAAGACTTGTTTAGGGCCTGTCTACAAATGGTCTGCAAATTGCAGACAGGTGCTCTTTTATGGCGGTTTTGAAGGAGGGTAGGGGGTCACACTTTTTAATGGCTGGTGGTTCCACATTTTGGTGCCATAATAGTATTCGTGGGGAATGAGATCAGTGGAGCTCCCTCTGGCGCAACTATAGCGATCAGAATAATTGATGTCTTGATGTTGATCATTTATGTCTGTCTAGCACACACAGATTAGCATTTGTGCTGCTCTCTCTCTCTCCTTGTTTTTAATGTTTGTGCCTCATTTAAAATGTGTCTATTGTCTAATGGAGAACCATATTTTGTACTATGGAGGTGACAACAACGTTTATTCTGATTATGTCTCTACCTCCCTCCCTCCCTCCCTCCCTGCCTGCCTGCCTGCCTGCCTGCCTGCCTGCCTGCCTGCCTGCCTGCCTGTCTGTAGTCGACAGCCGCCTGCCGTTCCAGGCCGAGATGTTCATCCAGAACGTTCTGCTGGTGTTCTTCTGCCTGGCCGTGGTGGGCTGCGTCTTCCCGTGGTTCCTGGCGGCGGCGGTGCCGCTGGCCGTGCTGTTCTCGCTGCTCCACGCCGTCTCGCGGGTCTTCGTGCGCGAGCTCAAGCGCCTCGACAACCTGACGCTGTCTCCCTTCCTGTCCCACGTCTCGTCCAGCGTGCAGGGCCTGAGCACGCTGCAGGCCTACGGGTGCACTCGCCACTACATGGACAGGTATACGCTGCAGCGTTGATTTGGTTTGACTGCAACTGTGATGAAAGAAGTTTTTACACTGAGGAAAAGTCAAAACTAAGCCATTAAAACACATTTTGTACATAAAACGTCTGGAAACGTCATAAGGAATACAACCGACTGATTCTAAAGACGTCTGTAGACGTCCTAGCGACGTCCAAACGACACGGGGCGAGATAAGAATATTCATTATTCCTATTTTTTTTTTGGCATTTCGCTTTTCGCTTGCCGTATGCTAACGCTCTGTGCAACTATTAGCTTGTCATTGACTCCCATGTTAGTGCGGCGGAAAGAATGACTCGTATCTCCTAATCCAGGGCGCTCTCCGTGGTGATGAATGGATCGATATGCTGGCGC
This sequence comes from Protomyctophum bolini, assembly GCF_963924005.1. Lineage (NCBI taxonomy): Eukaryota > Metazoa > Chordata > Actinopteri > Myctophiformes > Myctophidae > Protomyctophum > Protomyctophum bolini. Next base: position 39,093,933 of record NC_137870.1, on the reverse strand, counting down.
TTCATTTCTGCTCCTCATCCGTCTCTCCCGCAAAATATGAACGCTTTTTGGAGTGTATATAAATATATTAAGATGATCGGAGATTGTGAGGTCACTTTGTCAAGTCAACTTTTTTAAGAAAGTGTTTCCGGTTCATGGCTTTCAGAGTAAAAACAGCTCTTATTTTGATGCACTTCCGGCACATCAAGGGTTAAAGCCACTAGAGACAACCTAGCATCAGTCTGATCAATATCAATGTTAACCCACTAACCGGTATGTTGAAACTATAGGATACCAGGTAAACAATGAACCTCACGTCTGTCTAAATGACATGCTATGTAAATTACATTTACCTTTGTGGTCAAGAAAAAAAACAAAAATGATAAAATATGAATTGGGTGAAAGTTGTACGAGCTCCCATCATTTGTAATTTGCTGTCTGTGTAGGGATGGTTGTGGAATAGATCTGTAGGATTCATCACAACTAACACTAGAGGGTATATGCAATCAGATAGTAGTAGTAAGGCCAGAAAGTAGTCGTTTGCCACTCAGTAGGCGTTCGCGCATAACTTCCGGGTATGGTGATCACACGCATGCCCTCTATATTGTGACCTGATGGTTTGACGTGTGCGTGCGTACTGCGTGTGTGTATCTCAGGTACCAGGAGCTGCTGGATGTGAACCAGTCGGTGTTGTACGTGTGGAGCTGTGCGGTGCGCTGGCTCGCCGTCAGGCTGGACGTGATCAGCGTGTCTCTCATCTGCATCACGGCTGTGCTGGTGCTGCTGATGCACGGCCGCGTGGCCCCGCCATACGCCGGCCTGGCCATATCCTACGCTGTGCAGGTCACTACTGTCATACACCATGTTATAATATCCTACGCTGTACAGGTCACTACTGTCATACACCGTGTTATAATATCCTACGCTGTACAGGTCACTGCTGTCATACACCATGTTATAATATCCTACACTGTACAGGTCACTACTGTCATACACCGTGTTATAATATCCTACACTGTACAGGTCACTACTGTCATACACCATGATATAATATCCTACGCTGTACAGGTCACTACTGTCATACACCATGTTATAATATCCTACACTGTACAGGTCACTACTGTCATACACCATGTTATAATATCCTACGCTGTACAGGTCACTACTGTCATACACCATGTTATAATATCCTACACTGTACAGGTCACTACTGTCATACACCATGTTATAATATCCTACACTGTACAGGTCACTACTGGCATACACCATGTTATAATATCCTACGCTGTACAGGTCACTACTGTCATACACCATGTTATAATATCCTACACTGTACAGGTCACTACTGTCATACACCATGTTATAATATCCTACGCTGTACAGGTCACTACTGTCATACACTATGTTATAATATTACATGGCTTAGTTGAATGCTTCATTCTGATTGGTCAATCGCTGAATTCAGCTGTCTGTTATTTCTGGATAATTACCGCTCCGCTCCTATAACAGACCGATGCCCAATCAAACCCTCTGAGCACCAGCTGCGTGGCTGCGCCCTGCTGATTTACTGCTGTTTCCAATCCAACATGACAGCCATGTAAACCGCACACACATTGTCATTTACAGCTAAACATTGAGCGAGAAATAGAAATAGAAATCTGAAAATGGATTCTATTTGATCAACTCACTTCCATTGCATTTGGACCTGCCCAGCTCCAGCCCTGCAGCTGGGCAGACGCAGCCAGTGCGAACTTATGGAATACTTTTTTTGTTGTGTTTTTTGGGTCAATTTATTGGCAGTCCCATTTTCAAAATCCCATTTTCTTTTCATACATACAAATACAAAATGACGGTCGTGTGAAGTGAGGGGCCGTGCTCAGCCAATCAAATCATTTCCGTGGTACACACTACACACACGGAAAGAAAAAATGCGTTGGTTATGGTAATAATTCTCGTGTGTGTGTGTGTGTGCGTGCGTGCGTGCGTGCGTGCGTGTGTGTGCGTGCGTGCGTACAGTTGACCGGACTGTTCCAGTTCACGGTGAGGCTGGCATCAGAGACAGAAGCTCGCTTCACTTCCGTAGAGAGAATACACCACTATATACAGGTACAGCACTATATACTATATACCGTGTATAGAGTTAACACTTCAACTCTATCTAATGCTTCAGCTATTCAAAAATTGCCGATCTTCAAGCTCACTCCACAATGTAACTACTTCAACCATTATAAAGATCTTGTATTCATGTCACTCAACATTGCCATTAATAGTGATTAAGTATTGTTATTAATTCCGGCATTGTCAAGTGTCTAACGAACACAATTGGCCCGTGTTCGGGGGAGGGCTGCCGGGCGGGGAGGGTGATATCAGTCATTGCACGTACTATGGGTCAGCTAGAGTGGTGCGCTTTAAAGATCATTGTGACTTTAAAGATGAATAATTGTACAGCTTTAAGAAGTGTATGTATGTAATGTATGTATGTGTTTTCAGTCGTTGTCTTTGGAGGCTCCTGCTCGCATAAAGAACCGCGCCCCGCCCTGTGACTGGCCCCAGCAGGGGGAGCTGGTGTTTGAGGACACGGAGATGCGTTACCGTGACAACCTGCCCCTGGTCCTGAAGAGACTGTCCTGTAGGATCAAGCCCAAAGAGAAGGTCGGCATCGTCGGACGCACAGGCTCAGGTATACTAGACACTACAGTGTATTTCCACTGGGCCTTTTGCCTCAAAGGCTTTCAGCTTTCAGGAAGAAACCAAAAATACACAGGGAAGACATATTTGAATACAGAAAAAGTACAAAAATACACAGGGAAGACATATTTGAATACAGAAAAAGTACAAAAATACACAGCGAGCATTGTACCTGATTTATACTTGTTTGCGACGTGCATCGGTGGGGATTCCTGGACAATTTACTACAGTGTTCTTGCATTAACGAAGCATTAAAACAAGTTTGAAAGCATGTTTAAAATCACTCAACTTGCCTATTGTGCCTAACGATGATGTCACTGGCAGGACACAGCCCTCCTATGACACAGAGCGAGTAGACAGAAATGGTGCCATCTTATAATGAGCATTAATGAGGATCAATTATATATTATATATAGTACCCAAAGACGCTTTACAAAAATATTCAACTCTATTACGAAAAACACTGAAAAGGTGTATGTCTATAGAGTGAAATCAATAAAAACAGTGGAACAGTAAAACAGGCAAGTTAGCTATAGGGAAAGCAACATTGAAGAGGTGGCGGTTTTGAAGAATGGGGGCTTAAGGCCTATTCATACTCCAGTTTTAGGTGATAAGGTGACTACAACTGCAACATGGCGTCATGCCGCGGTGGTACTGTAAGCACTTCACCGCTTACTCAAACACATCTCTCTGTTTTTTACTAACCACTGTTTCGGTGCTCACCTCATCACCTGAAACTGGAGTATAAATAGGCCTTCATGGGAATATAATGTCTGTGTCGGACAAAGTTTGCGGACAGACACCAAAAGCTGGATATAGGAGGGGCTAGCGCCCCAAATGGGTCAAGTGGTCATTGATAAACCATGTTTCTCTAGGTAAATCGTCTCTAGGCGTGGTGCTGTTTCGTCTGGTCGAGCCTTGCGGAGGTTCCATAAAGATCGACGGCATCAACATCTGTGACATCGGCCTGGCCGACCTCCGCAGCAAGCTGTCAATCATCCCGCAGGAGCCAGTCCTCTTCAGCGGAACCATCAGGTATGTAAGGTTACCAGGGGGCGTGACCTTGTGAATGCATTTTATTATTCATTTATTTTATTCTGGAGCTGTCTTTTGTTATTATTGTTTTTGCATATCACTGGTTCTTTTCCCAACCCACCGTTTCCCAAACCCATTTGTTGGTCGCGGACAAATTGTTATGGGCCTTAGTTAATGTTTCCTACATTTGTTTTTTAAATTATTATAATTTCAAAACATTTTCAAAAAACGTTCCCAACTTTTCATGAATTTAAAACAGATTCAATTTATTTTTTCACGTTTTCTTTCACGGCAAGTTCAATAGCTTGTAGATCTGCTGTTTTCACTATTTTGGGTTACGGGGAGACATAACATTTCTCTTTTGGGTCACAGACTAAAAGGTTTGGGAACCACCACTTCCAGGAGGTCCCCCACTTAAATGATTGCTACTCAGGAGCCTAATGGACCCTCAGAGAGTGTACAAATATTGTACAATCTGTACACTCAGGATTATACAGGGTTTTATTTTCTACCGATTGTGGTCCCGGATATAATGACTGAATTAGATCATTCATAGATGAATATGTTGTGTTTTGAAAGGCTAGCATTTCAAAACAAACTGGCTTGTTTGTGTGTTTGTTTTTTAGGTCAAATCTGGACCCTTCTAACCAATACCAGGAAGACAAGATCTGGGATGCGCTGGAGAGAACACACATGAAAGAGTGTGTGAGTAAAACACGCACGCACGCAATGCTCATTATACTGTTTATTATATGACGACAAACACTGCATCTGACTGTACAGCTGACCCCCTACAAGCGACCAGAACATCACACAGAACCTCATCATATCATTTCATACAGGGTATTAACGTGGTCATCGTGTAATGCTTTTTTAATCTCTTAATGTTCTGTTTATCCAGTCCTAGTCCTAGTGCTTAAGCAGCACGCTCAGAGCTGCTATCTCCACCCTGATAATTCCCTGCTGCTGGCTTCACTTCACTACACTCAGAGATCAGGAACTATGTCCTTGGACCCAAAGTCAAGCTAGATTCCTGCAAGTTCCTGAATTACAGGACGTAGGAAGTTAAAAATAAATTACACCTGTGTGAAGTGAGGGACGCTCTTATCATCGTACATCATCATGACGTAAAATATCCCTAAACCTATTTGCCATTTTATTTTACAATTTTAAAACAGTTTGAAAATTGTTCAACTAGCCAATCTACATCGACACGTTGTGAGCTTGTAGATCAGCTATTTTAACTATTTTAAAATAGTACAAAATGGCGGGGTGGTGCAAGACCAGACAAGTAGCTGTATGTCTTTTTGCTCAGACACTGATGTAAAATTGTCCATTCATTGTCAATGGGAATTTAATGTTTGTGTAGGACAAAGTTTGTGCACACACACCAAAAGCTGGATATAGGCGGAGCTAGCGCCCCTCAAGAATCACACCCGCTCTTATCATCATCATCATCCCATTCCGGCCAATCACAATTTGCGTCCTCACTTTTGTCTTCAATGTTGGCCATTCATTGTCAATGGCATTCAATGTTTGTGTTAGGACAATGTTTCAAAGCTGGACATCGGAGGGGAACCTTTTTTAACATTAAAAAAAATAAAATAACACTTGTGTGAAGTCTGACATCACGGGGGGTAGATATACAGTACAACTGGTACTTAAAAGTGGTGGAAACATGATGGGGGGGGGGGGGTAGACAGTCCTATTACCTGTCCTTATGGCCTGTTTTCTATCCTTGTGTCCTATTACCTGCCTATATGGTCTGTCTCCTATCCTTGTGTCCTAGGTGTCTCAGCTGCCTCTGAAGTTGGACTCTGAAGTGGTGGAGAATGGAGAGAACTTCTCTGTTGGAGAGAGACAGCTGCTGTGTGTGGCCAGAACTCTGCTCAGACAGTGTAAGGTAGGATGAGCTTTAGCCTGCAGCTCAGGTAGGTTATGTTTTGGTAGGTTATGGCTAAGTAAGTTATCATTAGGTAAGTCATAGGTCATGGTTAATGTCTCAAGAACAGCTGTCTGTCGGCAGGGCCATTGAGAATGTGTGTACATTGTTGTTAGAAGGAATGAAATGCGAGGAGGGCTCAAGGTGTACCAAATGGGCCGACGTCCTGTTAACAACAAACAGCAGATGGCGCTGTTTTTCCTTTTTCTTTTTGCTGATAATATGTTCCCATGTTGGTTTGGGACTAAACGTTTTTTAAGGTAAACCATGCCAATGCAACTCATTGAGTTGCAAGGAGTTGCTTTGGTGTGGTTGACCTTAAAAAATGTTTTGTCCCGACCCGACCCTTTGGTGTGGTTTGGGCTTTAGATTAGGTTATTGTAAGTCATGGTTAAGCCTCCTACACACTTTAACCCAGTCTTCTACGCTGAGCCATAAGGTTAGGGTAGACAGTTTCAGTTTAACAGGCTAGACATAACTTTACTTACAGTACATCAGGTATGGTGTAAATTAGGTGTTATTATAGGCTGTGTATTGTAACTCATCCTTGGGCAACTGGCGGCCGGGGGGCCACACCCCACCATCACGTTAATATCTGAATACTTATTGATTTCAGCTGTTACAATTCCAAACATGCAAACATGACCCGCTTTAATTACTAGTATGACTAGTATTAAAGTATAGTATAAAAAAGTTACTTTTCAGGATTCCAATTAAAAAATAGCAAAACATAATTCAGGATTTCAATTCAAATATAGCAAAAAATTGCTGATGTGCAAGATTGTAGATCGGCTCTCTTTTGCTAAGAGAGTAATATGCGGTGGCCCTCTGGAGTGAGTGTGGAAATCTATAGTGGCCCTCTCCATCGTCAAAGCTATACCCACCTCTGTTGTAAATGTTCCTCCAAAAGGTTCTGATTGTTGACGAGGCCACGGCAGCGATGGACGCCGAGACGGACGCTCTGATTCAGGAGACAATAAGGACGTCTTTCGAGGACGTCACCACTCTGACCATCGCCCACCGCCTCCACACCGTGCTCAACTCAGACAGGATCATCGTCCTCAGCCAGGGACAGGTCAGGGTGCTGTGCATTCAATGTCACACTAGTTCAATAACCTTTTTTGAAAAGGTTAACAACACACAATGTGTGTGGTGTTCTGTGTGGAGTTTGCATGTTCTCCCCGTGTCCCCTAGGGTACGTACCCTCACAAAAACATGCAGTAATCCTGGTCTCTAAACTGCCTCCCCCTGGCCAGCCGGGGCGCCTGATGGAGGGGAAAGGAACTGGTTGGAATAACGTGTTCCTTCCACGCGCTACGTCCAACCAGGGAAACTCCCCCCTGTCAGGTGTAAAGGAGCAACTTGGACACTCAAGCATGAAGGAAGCATGAGTTAAGTCCGTTGCTCTCCCCAGGTTGGCGGAGGGTGTGTAGAGCCCAGGATCACAGTAGATGATTGGCACAGGGGTGAAAAATGGGTTACAAAATCGTGGGATAAAAATGTAGTTAAAAAAACAAAAACAACACACAATGTTGTTAACATTGTGATCCATTGTACTCAATTTTTTTTTTTTTAATACTGTTTTTATTAGGCATTTTTGTTCGACAATTTCAGATTAGACAGTTTTAAGTAATTCAGTTAAAATAAAAATGAAAAAAATAACAGGCAATGTAAATGTTCCACATACAGTATAATAAAAAGACATAAGTGTGATAATCATGAAAAAACAAAAAACAGTTAAACAATGACAAGTGTGAACAGACAAACAAAACAGACAACAGGACAGACACTCTTGCTCTCAAACTTCCAACATTGAATTAAGTAAATTAGACATTCTTTTTTTTAAATAATAAAAAATAAAATAAAGAAAAAACACTCAGTTCCTTTTCCTTCAGTTCCTTTTCTTTCTTTCCAATTTTCTATTGTGCTATCTATTGTGTAGGAGGGGTTAGCGTGCACCTATTAAAATATTCGATGAAGGGTTGCCATGTCTGGTAGAACCTATCTTCACTCCCTCTCAATTCAAACTTAATCTTTTCCAATTGTAAGTAATGCATAACATCTTTCATCAGTGAAGTGTGAGTTGGAACGTGTGCTTGTTTCCAATTCAACAGTATCAGTCTGCGAGCCAGTAGAGTCACATATTTTACCATGTTATATTGGAAAGTAGACAATTTGACCCCGGGCCCTGTGACTCCCATAATTGCTGTCAGTGGATCCGGGTCAAAAGGTCTTTCAACAATGTCTGACAGTGATTTAAATATACTTTGCCAATAAGATCTTAGTTTTGTGCAATGCCAGAACATATGAGCTAGAGTGGCCGGCGATTGGCCACATCTGTCGCAGGCTGGATTCACATTTGGATACATTCTGTTGAGTTTTTCCTTTGACAAATGTAATCTGTGTAATATTTTAAACTGTATAAGACCGTGCCTGGCGCATACTGAAGAAGAGTGCACAAACTTTTGAGATGTAGACCATTGCTCGTCAGTGATAGATATTCCTAAGTCGTTTTCCCAAGCAGTTTTTAAATGCTCCAAGGAGGCATTATTATCCAAACATGAGAGAGAGTTATAAATAATAGAAACACCTCCTTTGAGCAGTGGGTCAGGTAGAAATATAGATTCCATTGATGAGTTGGGAGGTATGTTTGGAAATGAATCAGTGTGTTGTGTTAAAAAATGTCGTATCTGTAGAAATCTAAAGAAATGTGATTGGGGTAAATTGAATTTGCGTCGTATTTGTTCAAAGGTCGGAAATAACCCATCAATATAAAGATCTTTGAAGGAGTGAATACCATTTCTATGCCATACTTTAAATAACGAGTCAGAGAGGGACGGTAAAAAAGCATGGTTAGCGACCAGTGGTGCGCGCACAGAGCCCGGGTGCCAACCGAAATGCCTTCGTATTGAGAGCCAAATTTTGAGAGAATGCGAGACTATGGAGTTCTTTGGCAACTTAGTATATCTTGAGGCCACTGGGGAAAAGATTAAAGCTGACAACGATGTTGGGGGACAACATTGACCTTCAATAAATGCCCATGTAGGCAATTGATCTTGGAGCCAAAATGAGAGTGCACGTAAATTACACGCCCAGTAATAGAGTTTGAAGTTAGGTAATGCCATTCCGCCATCTGATTTAGGCCTCTGCAAAAAATCCTTCTTTATTCGAGGGTGTTTCTTATCCCAAATGAACTTGGAGATAATTTTATCCAGATTCTTAAAAAAAGTGTTGTTAACAAAAATTGGAATACATTGGAATAGAAACAGATATTTAGGGAGGACATTCATTTTAATTATATTAATTCGGCCGGCAAGTGAGATAGGAAGGTTCGACCATTTCGTTAAGTCTTGTTCAGTACGTTCAAAAAGTTTTGTATGGTTTTGCTTGAGCAAGTCATTAAGTGCTTTGGTTACTATGATTCCTAAATATCGAAAGCTGGTTGTAACATTAAATGGGTGGGAGCCAAAAGTTTGATTGCCTTGTGTATTGATAGGAAATAAAACGCTTTTGGAAACGTTGACTTTATACCCCGAAACCCTGCCAAAACTCTCCAAGGTGGACATGATACTAGGAATTGATGTGGACGGTTTGGATATGTATAATAATAAATCGTCAGCGTAAAGTGAAACTTTATGCTCTCTATCTCCTCTGAAGATACCAGTGTAGGTGTCTGAAGCACGCAACGCAATTGCAAGCGGCTCAATAGATAAGGCAAAGAGCAGTGGTGAGAGAGGGCAGCCTTGTCTGGTCGAGCGATTCAAAGGGAAGTTTTCAGACCTGTATCCGTTTGTTTGTACAGAAGCTAATGGAGAAGCATAAAGTAGTTTAACCCAGGAAGTGAAGGTTGGACCAAACCCAAATTTTGACAGGGTCGAGAGGAGGAAGTCCCACTCTACCCTATCAAAGGCCTTCTCGGCGTCAAGAGATAACAGTATTTCCGTATCTTGGGGGGTGCTACTGGGAGAATATATAATGTTGAATAGGCGTCTAAGATTAAAAAATAGATGTCTATCTTTTATAAACCCCGTTTGATCAGTATGTATCACAGTTGGGAGCACTTTTTCCAAGCGTGTAGCCACAACTTTTGCTAAAATTTTAGCATCAACATTCAAAAGACTCAGAGGCCTGTATGAACCTGGATTAAGCGGGTCTTTATCCTTTTTAAGTAGAACAGAGATGCTAGCTTGGTAGAAAGTTGGTGGGAGGTGGCCGGCGTTGAGAGATTCATTAAACACTTTAAGTAAAAGGGGAGATATGAGTTCAGTAAATGTCTTGTAAAATTCAGAGGTATAGCCATCGGGTCCTGGGGCTTTTGAGCACTGCATTTGTGAGATTGCCTGATGTATTTCATCTAAAGTAATAGCTCTTTCAAGTTGAACCTTATGTTGTTGACTAATGGAAGGTATGTTTAAATTTTCTGAAAAAGTATCAATCAAATTAGAATCTCCTAGTGATTCCGAAGTATACAAATCTGAATAAAAGCGTTTAAATACATCATTAATTTCCTGCTGATTAATAGTAGTTTGACCAGTGTTTGTATGGATCTCTGTAATTAATCTAGAAGCAGCTGATTCCCTAATTTGAAGTGCAAGTATTTTGCCCGCCTTATCCCCATGTTCATAAAACCTATGGCGTGACCGTGTCATCAAATTAGTTGTCTCATTTGTGGATAGGAGATTGAATTCGGCTTGAGTCGAGACCCTTTCTCTGTATAATTCAGGAGAAGGAGATTCTGCATACTGTAGGTCTACTTCAAGTAATCGATCAGTCAGAGCTTTGCCTTGTTCCTTACGTAGACGGGAGATTAAAGCCTGTCGTGAAATAAGCTGCCCCCGTATATACGCTTTAAGTGCTTCCCATAGTGTACTTCTTGATACATCGGGTGTGTCGTTTGTAGAGAGATAGAACTGTATTTGGGTTTTAATATCATCCACACACCCTTGCCTAGTTATTAGTGTGTTATCAAATCTCCAAGTCCTGGCCATATGTCTGTTCTGAAATGCTAGTTTGAGGACTAGGGGACTATGATCGGATATTACAATTGCTTCATACTCACAGTGTCTTATTGAGGGAAGAAGTTTTGAATCTATAAGGAAGTAATCTAATCTTGTGAAAGTGTGATGTACAGAAGAAAAAAACGAATATTTACGTTGAGCTGGATTTAAGAATCTCCATGGATCTGATAATTTAAATGTGTCCATGAATGTATTCACTATTTTAGCTGATTTAGTCAGAGTATAGGGTCTATGTGAAGATCTATCAAGCGTAGGATGAAGAATAAAATTCAGATCTCCACCTAAGATCAATTGGTGAGTGTCAAGGTCAGGCAAAGTAGCCAAAAAAGAAGATATGAATCGTTCATCGTCATGATTAGGGGCGTAGATATTAGCCAGAACAATAGGACAATTATAAAGCTTTCCAGTAACTATAATATATCTGCCGTGTAGGTCTTGGATAGTTTTATTTAGTATAAAAGGAATGTTCTTGTTTATAAGTATTGCTGTGCCCCTGGATTTGAAATTGAAATGGGAGTGAAATATTTGGCCTACCCAATTTCTTCGTAGGCGGTTATGATCCTGATTCCGTAAGTGAGTCTCCTGTAAAAAAGCAATTTCTGTCCCCAGCTTCTTTAAATGAGCCAATACATTGCCACGTTTCACCGCTCCATTCAGACCTCTACAGTTCCAAGTAGTGTATTGAACCAAGCTTTCCCCTCTTACAATATTAGAATTTGGAATAGAATTAGCCATTGTATAAATCAGGAATTAATATAAAAAAAGGACTGAGTGTAAATGCCGACATCAATCTGAATTCGGAATAGAAGTGCAAGAGAACAAAAACAAAAACAGAGAAACACAAAAACACATTAAAACAACAAACGGGAGAAACCCCAAAACCCTCCATGCCTGCTCTCAAATAGCAGTCACAGAAGAAAAAGCCTAAGCTAACCAGCTTTCTATGTCTAAGACACAAGCAGCTATAGTGAAAATAGAGAAACAAAAAAAACTACAATGGGAAGACCTTAGCTAACCGTCCATTGTTATGTATTAAATAAAATGAAAAGATACAATCTTATTTTGAACCAAAACAACCAGATGATCATTACTCTCACTCACATACACACACACACACACACACACACACACACACACACACACACACACACATCCCCGCATAAACATATCCCTGCACTTATATACATGTATTAATATATAAATACAATTTAACGTTCAAATAAAGAGGGGTATACAAACAAAGACAGACACAAAAAACACACAATCCACATTCAAACAGACAGACACAAACCACAGTCAGTGCAACTTAGTTCACAAAAACCAAGGAAAAACAAACCAATTTGTATATATATATGCATACACACATACGCATGAACACATACTTTCACAAGAAAATAAATGAAAAAATGAAAAATCCCTCATCCTAATTATAAAGTAACAACTTTTCCCACTTTTGTTTGCTCAAAAGTATTTTTTAGCAAATGATATCTTTTAAAACCATAATGTTGGCAATAAAATGGATCTAAAGAGGAATGTAAAGAACTCAAGGCAACCTCCTCATATCCAAAACGGCAGAAGTGGAGGCGAATCTCACTCATATAACCATAGTTACGTTCGTAACTTAACGTCTCTCCCTCCCCTCCCTCACTACATTACAAACGACGTCCTTTTTGTCCCTCGAGGCGCACCGTAGGTTGCTAGCGTCATAGTACACAAAATGGCGGCCTCCATGGAGGCTACATGACAACAACAGCAATAGCAAGGATGCTAGCACTTGTACTAAACAAGATAACAAATGCACCGCAGGTCGCGAACGCAGTGCTACAGTGGACAAAAATAAATAAAACAGAAATGGCGGCCTCCATGGTGACTCCATAATAGCATCATTAGCAAAGCTGCTATATACTGACACTAGTAATGTAAACTATAACCCCGTCTTTTAGACTGATAATACGAATGATCAAATACAATAACCATAAAAAAATAAAATAAAAAATAAATTCAATAGATAAACAAAGTAGAATTATTACGGTGTTTATGTGCATTCCAAGCATTAAAGGGATAAAGTTAGTCTTAGTAGTAGCTTTCGCCAGATCCCTTTCACACAAACATTACCTTCTTTTTAAAGTTGAGCGTGAATTTGTCATCGTTGTATCCATGTAGTAATGATAGTGGAGGGTGTGCAGACAGAGTAATGACCACGGGGAGAAAGCAAGTCTGTGATCATTGTTCAGGGTGTATGTCCCGGCCAGCTAGTCTTCTGCAGGCTCCCCATCGGCTGTAACAGTCGGTGCTGCCGCGGATGCTATTTTCTTTTGATAGAATTCTTCGGCTGCTTCAGGAGAGTTGAGAGAGTACCGGATCCCGTCCAATGTTATTGTGAATCTGGCCGGGTGATATAGACTGTAATCGAGGCCCGGGAGACGGCGTTTAGCTTCGCGCAACTTGGTCTTAATCGGGCCATACGTTGCGCGAAGTTTTGTAATCACTTGGGGCACGTCTGGATGAATAAACACTGGAGAGCCGTTGTAGCGTAGGCTGCCTTGTCTTCTGGACAGCTGCAGGATCTTTTCCTTGTCAGAGAAATAGTGTAGACGTAGTATCATGATGCGAGGTCTGTCCTTCTTATCATTTGACTTTGCCCCTAGTCTGTGACAGCGGTCAACAACGATGGGGTTCTGGAAGTTCTCAGCACCGAGCACCGTAGGGAAGAAGTTGGCTGCGAACCCAACCGGGTCACCTGCTTCAGAATTTTCAGCTATGTTGAATAAAATTAGGTTCTGTCTACGGCTTCTGCATTCTAAATCTAAACATTTCTCCTGTAAGACTTTGTTCTCCTTTGCCATCGAGCCCAGTGAATGTTCCAGTACAGCAACACGGTCCATAGTATCACTCAGAGATCTCCCCATGTCTGACTGCTCCGAAGCTAACTCTGTGTGCTTGGAAGACAGCGAGGTGAGGTCTTGTGCTATTTCCGAGCGAATGGAGGCATATTCTGCTTTTGCCTCTTCACGGAGTGCTGTGATATCGTTTTTGATTTCTTGCCGTATGGTTGCTATTTCAGTTTTTATCTCACGGAGCCCTGCCTCCCGAGACGATTGCAGCTCCGCTCTCAGCATGGCGAGGGAGAGAGGTTGCTTGTCGGGGTCCATTGCGCCGGGAGGGTTTGTCTCGGTTGTAGTTTTAGGAAGCTGCGATTTAGTTGACCTCAGTTCCATATACTTATTTGTACTTTAACTAGTTGCACGTGTAGTTTGACATAAAAGTGGCAGTTTTGGTCAAATCAAACTTGAATAAATGATAAAACTTAGACGGAGCACTTAATCATGCGACTACTCCATCTGGGCGGAAGCGGAAGTCCCCCCATTGTACTCAATTAATCAGTAATACATAATATTACATACAGTATAATACATATTGGAATAAAACTTGTGTTGCAGGAGTTAAAACAAACAAGTGGCATTGGGTTCAGGGGTGGAGTGACTGGTAGAGCAGCTGGAAGTTCGATCCCGGGCTCCCCCGGACCCAGAGTTAGTGTCGAAGCCATTGGTGTATGAATGGGTGAAAGTAATCTATGTAAAGTGCCTTGGATAAAGGCACTATATGAATGCCCCATTTACACGCACGCGCACACACATGCACGCACACACACACACACGCACACACACACACACACACACACACACACACACACGCACACACACACACACACACACACACACACACACATACATATGCACGCGTGCACAGAGATTTGCTGAATGTATAGTAGGATGTAGATGTCGTTATAGAGAACACCAAATTGCATAAAGGTAATTTAAAATGTGTGTCCTGTCTCCTTATCTGATTGGCTCAGGTGGTGGAGTTTGACGAGCCCGCTAAGCTGTTGGCCAATGAGAACTCCAGACTGTGTGCCATGATGGCTGCTGTGGAGAACAAGATATCTGTCAGAGGATGAGGAGGAGGAGGAGGAGGAGGAGGAGGAGAAGATATCTGTCAGAGGAGGAGGAGGAGAACAAGATATCTGTCAGAGGAGGAGGAGGAGAACAAGATATCTGTCAGAGGAGGAGGAGGAGAACAAGATATCTGTCAGAGGATGAGGAGGAGGAGGAGGAGGAGGAGGAGAACAAGATATCTGTCAGAGGATGAGGAGGAGGAGGAGAACAAGATATCTGTCAGAGGATGAGGAGGAGGAGGAGGAGAACAAGATATCTGTCAGAGGATGAGGAGGAGGAGGAGGAGAACAAGATATCTGTCAGAGGATGAGGAGGAGGAGGAGGAGGAGGAGAACAAGATATCTGTCAGAGGATGAGGTCCTGGAGGAGGAGAACAAGATATCTGTCAGAGGATGAGGAGGAGGAGGAGGAGGAGAACAAGATATCTGTCAGAGGATGAGGAGGAGGAAGAGGAGAACAAGATATCTGTCAGAGGATGAGGAGGAGGAGGAGGAGGAGGAGAACAAGATATCTGTCAGAGGAGGAGAGGAGGAGAACAAGATATCTGTCAGAGGAGGAGGAGGAGGAGAACAAGATATCTGTCAGAGGATGAGGAGGAGGAGGAGGAGGAGGAGAACAAGATATCTGTCAGAGGAGGAGGAGGAGGAGAACAAGATATCTGTCGGAGGAGGAGGAGGAGGAGAACAAGATATCTGTCAGAGGATGAGGAGGAGGAGGAGAACAAGATATCTGTCAGAGGATGAGGAGGAGGAGGAGGAGGAGGAGGAGGAGAACAAGATATCTGTCAGAGGATGAGGAGGAGGAGGAGGAGAACAAGATATCTGTCAGAGGATGAGGAGGAGGAGGAGGAGGAGAACAAGATATCTGTCAGAGGATGAGGAGGAGGAGGAGAACAAGATATCTGTCAGAGGAGGAGAGGAGAGGAAGCAGTGAGGATGGAGTGTCCAGTATGAACGAGGCGATGACAGACAGTGGAACCCGAAGCCTTCAGACACCAGAGCTGTGATGTGAAGACATCCACACACGTCAGTATTCAGTTTCATTTATCATAATTACCATATATCCTAATCCACATCACTTTATACTTAGAGCATATTATGCACTGTATGCACTGTACATTATGTAAGCTGTAAGGGATAATATCTGGCTAGGTGGTCATTGCCGATAGGGAGTTTAATCACCCTGAAGGTGAATTATATCCCGACAATGACCACCTAGCCAGATATTATACCGCTTATTACATGGCTACCTAACCTAAATTAATAAATTGACCCAAAACAAACACAAACAACAAAAAAAGTATTCCATAAGTTCACGCTGGCTGTGTCTACCCAGCTGCAGAGCTGGAGCACTGTCAGAAAACAAGGAAGTGAGTTGATCAAATAGAATCCATTTTCGGGTACTGCTTTGTCTTATTTCTCACCAATCAGAATCAATCATTCAACCATTCTCAATAATGACCACTCTGTTCATTATACTGCTTATTACACGGCACTTAAGTACAAAAATCAATAACTTGACACAAAGTGTAACAACAAAAAATATTTTGTGGATTTCAAAATATCTCATTGCTTCAGCTAAAGAAAGTGGTTGACCATTCAGAATTGAGCATTCATAAAAGGAAATAGAAAATAAACTATCTGCCTAAACCTAGTCTATATATATATATACACACAATATAAACTTAGTCTACATACTGTATAAACCTAGTCTATACAGTATAAACCTATACAGCATAAACATAGGCTGTATAAAGTAAACCTAGTATGCAAACACAGTCAATAAAAACCTATTCTACAAACCTAATCTGTATGTACGTCTGGTCTTCATGTTAATCTACCGTAGTCTATACAGGATATAAACCTAGTATTGTATCAACCTTAGTACTGTATGTATATAAACCTTTGTACTGTATATTTTCGTTGCTGTCGGGAGGAAACCACCTAACTCCATTTTTGAGATTCTTTATCATTATTATTTTTGCATAAATCAGTCCTATTGAACACCCTTCACGTCCAATGAAAAGTAGTAAAAAGTGCTTCGGTCAAAACCTCTTAACTCCATTGGACCCTCGGCTCACACTGTCTGTAGTGCTAACTCCACCACCTCTCCCCCTCTCATGCAAGTAATTGACAATTAATAAAGTCACAAAACTTTAGGCGGTATTGCTTTGTTTTAAAAATATATGGTTTTCTTAATTTCCTGAAAAGAAAATATTTTTTCCTAAAAAAATGAACATTTTGGAGTCAGGTGGTTTCTTCCCGACAGCAGAGATATATAAACCTAATCTGTAGATAAATCCAGTATAGTCTGTTTATTATATTCCATAAAGCTGGTCTTACCATATAACCCTATAGTGCAGTATAACCTGGTCCACTCGTGACTCGTGACAGTTTCTAAATATACAAAAACTGTAAAATGAAACAAAAAAAAAAAACTAACATTTCAGTGAAAATATGTCTTGACCGGCCAAAGTATATTTTTACGGTCCAAAATATATTTTCATGTGAAATATGTGTAATATATTTTTGTCTGTGTGGTGTTTTTCCATAAAGGAGACAGAGCCTCCTTTTTATAAAAGGATTGTTTTTTAAAGTGATATATGAATCCAGTCGAAATCGGATGGTAATTTTTTTTGTCCCTCCCTAGTGACTGCTGTTTGTCCCTACCTTATCTCTCGTTGACATACACCGAATTACGTTTTTTAACTTTTATTTATATTTTTTGCAATATTTTGTTTCATTTATGAATTGCTAATCCTAGCACGAATGTTATCTTATTTTGATTAAGATTATTATTACTGAAGGTATTTTGCTGTAGTGTTCAAATAATTTAACTTTTTCACGTGTTAATGATGTTTATGTAATGATAACCCTGAACCATAGGGCTGCAGCTATGAACTATTTTCTTAGTGATTCTTCTGTCGATTACTTTTACGATTAATTTAATTGTCGAGTAGTGCGTTTTCTTATGGCAAAGAAAATGTAAATATCAAATAATCAATGGACCACATGAGCATTATCTCATCTTAATCACACAGCTGTGTTGTATGTCGTGCAAAACTTCACTATACAACTTCTTTGGAAGCTTTTCACCTCGGTAGAATGACACGCCCAAAGTTGGAACCCACACTTGTCAGATAGAAACACAACGCCGATCCACAAGCTCACAATTTGAGCTTGTAGATCTGCTATTTTCATGATATCTGTGAAATAGAGTCAAACAAAATGGAATGGCTCTGGTGCTTGCCAGGGTGTGGAGTACTCAGTTCAAATATGATTCTTTTGGGTGGTCCCAGTTCAAAAATATGATTTTTCCCCCCCAGAGTGGTTAAAATGTGTGTAAAAACACCTTAAACCATGCACACCATATTTGTAAAACAAAAACAGGATACATGACATGAATATACAGTAGCAGTAGCCTACATAGTGTCAAAGAAATAAGAAAAATAAAAACAAACCCACCCACCCAGGACCAAGAACAGCTGCTTCATTCTAAATGACAGTTGTGACATGTGACGTCCCATGACACACGTGCGCTTCCTGTGTGTCACTAAACTGTTGATAGAACAGTTCCATCAGTGAATCTAGTCTATATGTCAGGTCTCGTGTTTCTACTGTGTAGCAACATAACATGAACATACATGCATTTCTGTTGAGTTTCAAGTTGTAAATCATTGCTGTGCTGTCGGGGCAGAAACCTCCTATCTCCACGTTCTGACTTTTAAACTTAAGCTGTAAATGAATGCCATGTCACAGTACAGTAACATTTGGACATATGAGGTTTCCACCTGACAGACAAAATATAAGGCAAATAGTGGAGTTAACATGGAACAGGTACAGAGTCCAACATTACCACTTGAGTAGGCCTAATGCTGTTTTGTCGACACTATACTTGAACCGGTAACTAGCCATCATTTGCTAATCCTATACTGTAAATATTTTAGCAGGCTGGTAAAATAGTCAAAGTGTATTTAGAGTAGACGGACCAGAATAAGAATCTCAAAGTCAAGACCGATTTATGCTTATAGCTGTACGCCGGTGTCACACATTGAACATACAAAATCACAGTATGTAGCATCCACAACGATATTGGATGTTTTGCAGTGCGTGACACCGCTGTTTGGCGATGGAAGATTAGTCTTCTTCAGTCTCCGGCCAAGTTTCTGTAATGAAAACACGTTACCTCCTAACAGGCCTGTCTGTTAGCATGTTTGTCTGTCTGTCAGCCTGTCTGCCTGCCTGTCAGTAATTTGTAGTATTTTTTATAACAGCCTTAGCATGAGGTCCTAACTTCCAGGGGAGGGAGGCAATACTGCTTTGAAACAATGTTAATAAAAAATATTTTAAGATTACAGTTGAATCTGTCTCTCTCTCTCTCTCTCTCTGTGTGTGTCTGTCTGTCTGTCTGTCTGTCTGTCTGTCTGTGTGTGTGTGTGTGTGTGTGTGTGTGTGTGTGTGTGTGTGTGTGCGCGTGCGTGTGCGTGTGCGCGTAAATATTCCTAAAAAAAGGGGAAAGCTGGGAACTTTAGTGATCATTAGACCATTGCACCATCAGTCAGACACACAGTGAACATCTCCTGGTAATTGTGTGTGTTAGCCCTCAGTTAGCAAAAACACTCCAGCATTAAGCTATAGGAGAACAGGGATTTGAACATGTAGAGGTGTATTAACTGAAGGCTAGCAGTGGATCACAGCCTCAGCCTGATGACCTCAAAAGTCTCATATCTGCCTGAGAGTGTCTGACTGATGGTCTAATCATCAGGCTTTCAGTACAGACATTCCATGTTCAAGTCCTGTTCCTCCTACAGCTCAGCTCAATGCTGCAGTAATTTGAACTTTTCAAGGCTTGAATAAAAAGAAAAACTCAAAAGCACCAGGAGACATCTGCTGTCCCTGTCCAAACAGGGATGTGGATGACACACCTATACCTACCTTATGTGATGTCACTGAGAATCCTCGGACGACCTACCTTATGTCACTGAGCATCCTCACCCAAGGACGACCCCACCCCAATGGAGGACCCATATGTATTGAAGTCTTAGTGCTTTTGGTTTCATCCTCGTAGCAGTTTTTGTATTGACTTTGTTTGAAATGTACCCATTCTATACTGTGAAATGTGATTACAAATTTCAAGCAATCAATCAATCAATCAATCCACCTCAGACAACATTATGAAAATCATATAAACATAATTGTCTGGGTAAAAATCACCCGGGTTTAGTGTTCTAGCCGGGTTGAAGTTAGCCCTGGTCCAGTGTGTCAGCGAGTTGTGAGAGACTTGCTGCCGGTACTGGACGGTAGGGTTAGGTTAAGTGTCATTCAATTCTCTTATTTGAGCATTTAATATCATATTATAGCAATAAATGCAGTTTATAGTATAGGCTCTATGGGGGTCCGTGGCCTAATCACCCGTACATAACTGGGGGTCATGGAAGTGATAATAATCTAAGGCTAAAGGAGATTATAACCCTAACCATTATCAAAAGTAATGTTGATTTTAAAGTTGTGATATTTTGGCAATTGACCAATACTGACACCTGCTGGCAAGACTGCTACATAACTGGACCGAAGAGAGTGGCGCACGCTTTGATCACGATTCTCGAGTCGCCGCAAAGCGTGGCGCTAGTATGGGCTATAGTTCCACACATTGGAACTATCCCATTGAGATTGAATAGGCACTGAATCCGCATTTTATTGTTACAATGGAAGTCAAGTAGTCAACGCTAGTGTCGTCACTCTCATGCTAGATCACGTTGAACTGACACTATTAAACCTCGCGTCACCAAACCATGCAGGCTTCGCCCCTCGGTGGAAACATCTGGGCTGGAGTACAAATTATTTCGCAAATTAATTCCCACTTGCACTTTTCTCTTCGCAGTTGAGCATGCCTGGGACCGAGGCTATCCCATTTGCGTGTGCAAATTAAACGTAGCTTGACACTCCACAGCTGGGTGCTATTGGCTTTTGTCCGTGTCTGCTCAAACTGCGCGTGTCGCGTGAGCACTGCCCTTTTCCCTCAGCAACTGTTTGGAACAGGAGAGGAACAGAACAGTACACAAATCCTACCCTTATGCATTGATTTTAGCCTGAGTCTCGTAGATTTATTGATCGATTCTGACATTTTGAATCAATAAATACATCTACGAGAGTCTAAGGCATAGGCTTCATTTATTTATACAATGTTTTTCGAGTATACTTTTATTTAGATTTAGTTAAAAAATCTATTAATATATTAGCCTATAGTGTTGATGAATAAATAAATGTAAAATATTTATAAAAGACAGAAAAAAACGATTTGATTGAAGTATTGCAAAGGAAATAATCTGTAGCTCCATAGCTCTAATGCGTTGCATTTATAGAAGCACTCTAAATGCAACGCATTAGAGCTATGGAACAGAGCTATAGCCTGGCATGGTACGTGGTGACCGCTGCCTGCCAGAACACATGATCGAGGGCAAAAAAAGCACCCTATGTAAAAACTTTGCTGAGTTACTTCCTGTTTAGGAGATAACCTGTGTGTCTTTCATTTACATTTTTTACTCCATTCTACCTCTGTTTTTCACCCCTGTGTGGAAAGCCTGGTGAGGCGAGGTTACTCTGTTGTTGTTTCTCTCTGCTGTCTGTCAGTGTCTGAAGGACACACGGGACTAGTCTGGCTACGTTGAGCGTGGACGACGCTAACATTTAGTTTGTTTATAGTTTTTTGTTGTTTTCAATTCGGAGCAGAAAGGGTTTAACTTGGGACCCGATGGATTTTACATAGAGTGCGTACTGATTAGTTTGATTCATTGGTATTTGGTTCATCAATGTGCCGTTTGATCCGTTCCTTATGGAGAACTTAACTATACCAAAATAAAGTATAAAGCCCACATCTGCTGCAGCTGCTAATTAGCCACCTGCTAACCGGCTAATTATCTGGTCAACATCGTCCTTGTTAACAGGTAAACAGGGTTTTTTTACACAACAGTAGACAGCATGCACTATTGATAGATTATACACGGAAATGGAGACTGCTTGTGTTTTTAATGTGTTTTGCTGTTTTTGTTTAGTTAGCCCAGATCAGGTTCAAACTCAAAGGGTGCTCACACTAACAACAAAAGTGAAGTCACAGAAGAAAATATGCACACACATTTTGGCCTTGGATCAGGACTATCTATCTATATGGAAATGTCAAAATCGATCAAATACACCTGATGGTAGAGTAGATCAGCTATTTTCATGATTTTTTGAAAATTTGTGTTGCCTATATAAAATTACAAATATAATAATACTCAATTTTAGGGCGAGGTCACGTGCACGTTGACGGCAGACTGCTGGGCGAGCGCTTGCACTTTGGCATGGGGGGGTCAGATCAACATGGAATGAATTCTGTACTGGTCATATAAGGAGCATGTCTTGAGTTGAATGTACAGGGTTTGATGAGGTCAGATCAACATATGGAATGCCAGAACAAGTCGGCTCCATACAGTATGGAGATTTAAGGGTGGTAGCGGGGACATTCTCTTGAGTGTAGGCTACAGGGTTTGATGAGAGCCCAGGTAGGGCCGGGCCTTCATTTTCGGGCCTGATGAGAACTCTAGTTTTCGCCGGCTGCCGGGCGCGGCTGCACTTATAACTTTGGGGCATGCCCGTCTAGAGTTTTAATGGACCGGTATAAGTCAAAAGGTACAGTAGGATGGATGGGGAAGGATCAACATATGGAATGTCAGAATAGGTTCTGAAATCTGTCCATATATGGACCATGGAGAGATGTAAGGGTTTGAGGTCAGATGTAAATTTGCTGGCCAATATTGATGACATCAGGGATCTCCATATATGGGCTTAACTGCGAGAGAATGCCGCATTTACTATGACATCAGGGTTTCCACATCTCCAATTCTCCATCCCTGATGATGTCACATGATGTCACGAGACCTGGGCTGACACACACTGGTGCCCGCAGCCCCACACAACTTCAGTGTCAACAATGCATGGAGTGTTGCTGTCACATCATCTAGAACAGATGTGAACAAAAAAACTAAAACCAATTGCGCGATTTAATAGGAGTTCTAGTGTTAGACCCCCCCAGCCCCCTCTCCAGCCCCAGCTCCCCTATATCACTTGGTTTTTTTATATATATATATTTTGGTCAATATACATAATTATCTTAATTTTGTAAAAAAAATGGTTTAGGGAGAAATTCGCCTTTAACAGCGACCTTCGATCGCAATAAGCCATTATATTATATTGTCTTTGTCTGTTGGAAACCTCTTGCAATTCTTATTATGCTTCTGTGTGACACTGTAGTACGATAAAAAACACAAAAAGTTAGAATATGGAGATAAGAGGTTTCTGCCCGACATCAACGATACATATAACGATTACACCGATTAGCTGGATTAAACCTTTCATTCCCTCTTGTGTTGAGGTTTGAGGCTGAGAGAGAGCCTGTCTGTCTGCCGGCAGTCTCTGTCTGTCCGCATGTTGCACGATGGACAACAGACAGACAGATGTCCATCACCACCGTCCCGCCACACTGTGCTGCTGTCGCAAGGCGGCGGCGGTCCCCAGTGGCGGCAGCGGAGGCGGGTTCCGCTCGGGGACGGGGGACAAGTGTCCCTTTGTGGACGTGGCCTCGGCCTCCAACTTCCGCTGTTTCACCCTGAGGCACTTCCACCTGGACCTGAGGATCAACTTCGCCATGAAGGAGATGTCAGCCTGGCAGGTATTTGCTATTAGGCATCATGCTCAAAACCACCACTTCAAACTTCAAAGCACTGGTTTTCAACCCTTTTTCATATTGAGGCCCATTATTTATTCGGCATTTGAGCCATGGACCAATGTTTGATGAGATTTAGGCGGTTACACAGCGGCATTCCGAAGCCTAAGTGCTATTCCGACACACTGCCAGCCAGGTACAGAACACTGAAGTCCTTAACCCAGAAACTGAATACGCGGAAGCCACGTATTCGGAATGGTTGGTGCGTCAGAATGCCACTCTGTCCCCGATTTTTGGCAGCCTTTCAGCCCAAGATCGTTTGGCCCTTTTTGCCATGGTGTTTTGATGTGTTGTAAAATAGGAGAGATAACAGGCAAATGTTGATCAAAATACATTTTCTACATTCTCTAATTGTGCAGATTTCTTATAAAATAGGCCTTAGTTTAAAAAAATCCATCAGTTTATGTGGAGTCTGATCATGGAGCTAACATTCCCAGGCCCAGCAGAGAATCATGCCAGACGAGACTTCCCTTTCCTTGGCCGTTAGCTGCTTCCAACTGGGGATGCCGAGGCGTTCCAAGGCCAACATGGAGATTTAATTCCTCCCATCTGGTCCTTGGTGTGCCTGCCCCGTGGCCTCCTTCCATCTGGACATTTTATACATGAACAAATTATACTACTTAGTGTTCCGCCAATCCTCTGTACTGGCATCACGGCACCCACTTTGAGAAATAAGTAAGTCCTTGCCGAGCCATGAGGCGCAAGCACATCTCCTGTTTCTGTAGTGTGAGGCGGCTTGATGTAGAAGTACACCCCCTGGACATGACACTAGTATGTCGCAGGGACTTACCCCCCCCTTGATGCTGCTGCCACTTTATAGCTCATAGCACGGCACCGAGTGAGCTTGTATATCTGCTATTTTCGTAAAATGTCAAATGTGGTGCAAATCTTTGAATATATATTCTTTCCCAGTGAATGTTTTTAACTCAAATCTTTGCTCCTGGGAGGTCTGTGGAACAAAATATTTTGAGATGGGGGTTGGTGGCCAAATACATATCATTATGGGGGTCCTTGACATGAAATAGTTTGAGCACCACTTACATAGAAACATATAGGTTTTTCAGAACGCTGATTTAGAAGACATTTGTATAATCTGGCTTCAGGTCTAAATGGGTTAATCATTAGCATTCCCACTGGCAGGTGTTGGATCTGAGCTCGATCCAGCCTGGAGGAACACAGACTCTGGTCCTGGACAGCCACCCGTCTCTGCTCATCCACTCCGTCGACTGTAAGCTGCCCGACTCGGGGCCCAACGCCACACCGGTGTCGCTGACGTACCGGCTCGACCCGTTCACGGACTACGGGTCGTCTCTGAGCATCAGCCTGCCCCCCGCCGCCTTGAAGCCCGACAGAACCTTCCAGATCACCGTGCGCTACACCACGACGGACGGACCCGCGGTAAGACACACCTGGCTTTATGCATAATGGTGGCCGTACACTAGCCGATAATCAGGCATTTTTGACGCTCGGGGGGGGGGGGGTGCCCGACTCAATCGGGAGTGATTCTCTGGCATAAATTATCGTCTAGTGTGAGTGTATAAAAGATCCAATCGTAATCCCTCCGATCTGCTCAGGGCCGCTCACAGCACGATTGGGATCAGCCCGATCCAACATCAAGAATTTTTGATATTTGCTTTGCCCCGCAGCCCCCCCTCTCCTTGTCCCCTCTCCTCTCCTCGTCCCCTCCCCTCTCCCCGTCTCCTCTCCACTCCCTCGAGAATCCTTGGGTGCGCTGCGCCCGAGTTTTAAAACCATGTAGTGTGTGCTGCATAAAATAATCGGATAAAATAATCGGCCCGATTATCCTGTAGTGTGTGGCGTGTGGCGCTATCAGATTTCAGATTGAAAATAAATCGGCTAGTGTAAGGCCACCTTTAGACACACCTGACTTTATATGTTAAGAAATAATCTTAAAAGAACCCCTTGGCTTTATTTTTTGCAACAACAGATGTTCAATGTACAACAGAAGGAACAAGACTAGTTCAAAACCTAGTACTTAGCTGGACCCTGGCCGCAAAAGGCCAAAGGGTTGACCTTTTATTAGTGTAAATAGGGAAATACAGTAGCCCATAGCGATATTAAGCACATAATATCATATCAAGCTACATTTACCTTTAGGTAAACCAAGATATTTGCTCAGGCACATAGACAGGCAGTATACAGACCGACAGATGGACCCTCTTATAGATGGCTCCTGCAGAGCCACGCCATAAAAACCACACCTAAACACTAGTTGAAGTGACATTCCAGTAAGCTACTGTCACATACCCAAGGAATTACATTTGTACGCGTTAACCCTGGCTTTTCTATTCTGGGCATGTCATTTTAGGCAAACGTTTTTTTATAAATTAGTGTGTTAGTGTGTCTCTTCAGGTAATGAGCTGGTAGCACTGGTTTGACTTAAGTGTATGTCTGTTGACTGACAGAACATTTGCAAATATTCTGTGCAGTATATTTTGCACAATTTCTCTGATCTGAAAACATCTGTGTGCGTGCCGTGCGCGCGTGCCCGTGTGTGTTGCAGATGTGGTGGCTGGAATCTGAGTTGACATGTGGACAGACCAGACCTCTGGTCTTCACTCAGGGACATTCCGTGTGCAACCGATCCTTCTTCCCCTGTTTCGACACGCCTGCGGTCAAGAGCACCTACACTGCCACTGTCAGAGTGAGTATGACCTTTTTTATTTTATTATTGTAGATTTTCGTCAAACATTAAATTCCCATTGACAATGAATGGAGAATATACGTCATAATTTGACGAGCTAATTGGCTATTTTCGTCCTACTCAAAGATTAAATTCCCATTGACAATGAATGGACAATTTTAAATGTAGTGTCTGAGAGGTATAAGGTCAATAACGGGTCTAAATGATTTAGAATAGCAGAGAGCTCTATTACTCAGAGCAGCAGTCGTACCCAGACAGACAGCAGAGAGCTCTATTACTCAGAGCAGCAGTCGTACCCAGACAGACAGCAGAGAGCTCTATTACCCAGAGCAGCAGTCGTACCCAGACAGACAGCAGAGAGCTCTATTACTCAGAGCAGCAGTCGTACCCAGACAGACAGCAGATAGCTCTATTACTCAGAGCAGCAGTTGTACCCAGACAGACAGCAGAGAGCTCTATTACTCAGAGCAGCAGTCGTACCCAGACAGACAGCAGAGTTCTAGGACTCAGAGCAGCAGTCATACCCAGACAGCAGAGTTCTAGGACTCAGAGCAGCAGTTGTACCCAGACAGACCCATTGCAACCCATTTTTTTCGGGTTGTCAATTATCGAATGTAATCCAGGGTGCTACACTTCCTCTGCCAACCTGGGGGGGGGGGCAGCGGACTGACCTCATGCTTTCTTCTATGCATGAGGAGTCCAAGCTGCTTCTTTTCACCTAAGGGGAGAGTTTCCCCGGCCGGACATAGCGCGTGGAAGGAACACCTTATTCTGACCACTTCCTTCCCCTCCATCAGGCGCCCCGACTGGCCAGGGGGAGGTACAGTTTAGAGACCAGGATTAAATGATTTTATTTAGCTTTAATCCATAATTTGATAGTAAATAACACGTCGTCGTTATTGTTGCAGGTCCCAGAAGGAGTGACGGTGCTGATGAGTGCCACTCGGAGCTGTTATTCTAAGAGTGAGCGGGTGTTCCAGTTCTCCATGGAGCATCCTGTGCCCTCCTACCTGGTGGCCTTGGTAGCGGGGGACCTGAAGCACGCCGACATCGGACCCAGGTCTGCTTCTCACACACAGTGGTTCCCAAACGTTCTAACCCAAAATAGAAATGATACACCTTAGTGAAAATAGAAGATTTTTAATTATGCTTTAACCCATTCTGACCTGAGATCAGATTCTAAAAAATGTCTGTTTGAAAATGACAGTTTTCTGAAAAAGCTATGTTTCTATGTCAGTCGTTCTTCGATTTTTAAATAGCTAAAGCATAACGTAATGCTAACACCAAAAGGGGTTCCCGCCTAAAATGGGTTAATTGGCCAATTTTATTATATTTTTTTTTTAAATACATTTTATTCGTGCTTTGAATGTTCTTTGGTTGTCTTGATTTGGAGTTTGTGTTTTGTCATTGTGTGTGTTTTAGTTTCTTTTTGTATTTGTCACTCTGTTTTTATTTCTGAATTTACTTCTATTTTGTAAAAAACAAAAAATTAATAAACAGAACAAAATATATACATTTTATTCAAAGAGTATGACATCATATTCAAGTTTCACAGAAAGAAAATACAACTCTTTGTTTTTATATTTTCTCCCACAACTACAGTATATACAGGTATAAAACCATTAGGTTGCCAATTCTATTTGTAATGTCCTGCATTCTCTCGTCTGATTGGTTTCCAGGAGCCGTGTGTGGGCGGAGCCGTGTCTGTTGTCGTGTGCGGTGAACAAGCTAGGGGGCAGTGTGGAGCGCTGGCTAACTGTGGCTGAGGAGCTGTTTGGACCGTACCTCTGGGGAAGGTGACTGAGTGGACCAAAATGCCGTTGTGTGTGGACGACGACACACGCACACTCTGTGCCACCGTGCCCCCCCAAACGTTCTTCTTAGTTGGTGTAATTGATGTGCCCGCAGGTGTGACATGGTCTTCCTGCCGCCGTCCTTCCCCATCGTGGCCATGGAGAACCCGTGCCTGACGTTCATCATCGCCTCCATCCTGGAGAGCAGTGAGTTCCTGCTCATCGACGTCATCCACGAGATCGCTCACGGATGGTTCGGGAACGCCGTCACCAACGCCACCTGGGAGGACATGTGGCTGAGCGAGGGCCTGGCCACATACGCACAGAGGAGGATCACTACTGAGGCCTACGGTAGGAGGTTAAAAAAGTCCGCCTCCGTCCACTTCAGTGTTAACTGAAGTGGGAGGGGGGTGACATAAAAAGGCTAATGGTGGTGCTATGGTAATATTTTAAATGTATGAACATATCTGCCAGTATATACCAAGTATATACAGTAATAGAATATATGCTGCATACATGCCATATATGTGCATAGACATATGAAATATGTCTCGTATATGGCTTATATATGTCCTTGTAAATATGTTTATATATTTCCTTTCCATCTAAGGGTGAGATTTAGGTAACCGCTGCTCTAAGCCAATGGGAGATAAAAACCCATATGACCTGAGTCATTCTCGTTTTAATTAATCTAGCTCCCTAACTAAAGCGCTGCTGGTCGCGGTTACAAACTGTATGTTTTGGCTGAATTAAAGTAAGATCACGGGACACGTTACGCAGCCGGTTTTTACTTCCAATTAATGGCCCGTGAGTCTTCAAAATAAGAGCCTGCTTTGAAAAGATGTCGGATGCAGATGCAGTAAATGATTTAAGTCGTCAAACTAGATCCCAGCGGTTTTTGGTGCAGCACCCTGGGCACTTCAAGCTGGAAACGGTTCAACTTTTGGAAAGGAGCGCCGGTCATTTAATCCTCCTGATTGTATGTGACGACCCGACGCCAAATTGTTACTAGAGCCATGAGAAGTCCATATTGTACATTGTTTCAGCTAAGCTATTTGTGCTAATAACACATTATGGTTCATAGGTTGGAACAGTGAAGGCATCACGCTGTGGTCCACCAAAATAACTTTGGTTCTAGAACTGGTTTCCGTTCTAGATTCTTGGAACCTTGACTGTTATTATATTTTACCCAGAAAAGAATGCACATACTATGTATGTAATGTAAGTACTGGTATGTCCACAAGAGGGCGCTTGCCACCAATTCTCAAGAACTAAGTCTCTCATGTCTCAGAGTTTAACTGAGTATCACCTGGCAGTTCTGCTTGTCGTGCGGTCTACCGGACAAGTAGGCCTACAGTAATTTATCCTGCTGTGTTTCTAGTGTTTCTAGTCAAGAATACAGCTTGGATGTACCCTGGAGGAAAAAGCTAGAATAATGAGGCTCAATACATTTATTTGACAGCCTTAACAGTTAACACTGACTGACTCCGCCCTCTCCAGGTGAGCCGTTTACATGTCTGGAAACTGTCTTTCGATTGGACGCTCTCCACAGACAGCTCCGCCTCCTAGGAGACAACAACCCTGTCAGTAAACTACAGGTCAAATTTGAGCCAGGTAAATACCCATTACACACACACACACACACACACACACACGAAGGCGTGAGGATGCACATCATCTTAGCCGAAGCGTTTTGGCTCTCAGAGGTGCTATTCTTTCTTGACCCTTCGTCAAGTCCTGCCTGTCGTCCCAGCCTTAACACGTACCCTCTCCTCTCCTCTCCTTTTGTCTCCTCTCCTTTCCTCTCTTCTCCTTTCCTCTCTTCTCGTTTGGTCTCCTCTCCCCAGGTACAAATCCCAGCAGTCTGATGAATTTGTTTACATATGAGAAGGGATTTTGTTTTGTCTACTATCTGTCCCAGCTCTGTGGAGACACCAAACGATTTGACAGCTTCCTCAGGGTGACACACACACACACACACACACACACACACACACACACACGATATCTTAACAACAATAGGAGTCGCATTTATTTATTTAATTTGGTCAGGACATTACACATGAGCAAAGTGCAAATATGTCGGTTTTAGCAAAAACTTAATTCCATCCATAGTCTCCCCCCCCCCCAATATTACAATATAACAACAATACATTTTTGTCAGGTGATACCTGACATACAACGGGCCCATTTTTATTAGCGATCTAGTCATGATTGACTGCCCCCTAAGCCAATGGGCGTCTGACCCCATACTGCCTAAGCCAATGCCGAACCTGCACTCGTGTAGCCAATCGCATAGTAGCGACCTAGTCATGATTGGCTGCCTCCTAGAGTGCCGGTGCGGAAGTCACTGCAACGTGGACCGGAGCAGCTGACAACAGCGGGCCAGCGGCTAATGTTAATTATGGGCTAACTGTAGAGCAGAAAAGCCATAACAAAACACAGTGATTTAACCAACAAAAGAACGTTGCAATGAAAACAACGGCCGCGAGATTGTGACATACACGTTACAAAAAAAGGAAACGTTAGGAAAAAAAAACGAACAAAAGGGGGGCAGATATGCACAATGTAGATAGTGCTTGTTTTATTAATAATACACACACTGAAGGAAATGCAAACAAATTATATATACAAAGACTGTCCTTAGCCATGTGTTAACGGCTGTTGTGTTCTGTGTGTGTGTGTACAGGCATATATCTCAGAGTTTAAGTTCAGCAGTGTTTTGGCTCAGGATCTAATAGACTACTACCTGGATTACTTCCCCCACTTACGCACCCAAGGTTAGTGTGTGTGTGTGTGTGTGTGTGTGTGTGTGTGTGTGTGTGTGTGTGTGTGTGTGTGTGTGTGTGTGTGTGTGTGTGTGTGTGTGTGTGTGTGTGTGTGTGTGTGTGTGTGTGTGTGTGTGTGTGTGTGTGTGTGTGTGTGTGTGTGTGTGTGTGTGTGTGTGTGTGTGTGTGTGTGTGTGTGTGTGTGTGTGTGTGTGTGTGTGTGTGTGTGTGTGTGTGTGTGTGTGTGTGTGTGTGCGTTACTATATTTGGGGCCAAATGTAATTTGAGAAAAATACCTTATGAGGGTTGAGGACAGTTTTCCTGCTCCTCACAAGATCCATTTGGGTCGCTTACAATTAGGAAAACATTCAGGTTCGGTTTAAGATTAGACATCATGTAGAGGTAATATTTACTACTGTACTGATTCATACTTTGTTGCATGGTGTACTGTGACCGACTAATTTTGGGCTACGGTTTATTTATTGCTAAAAGTTGCAAAAACGACACGTATAGTGCGATCTGCGATGCGAGACACCAACTTGGGACTCCTGAATCGCTGCCTTCCACGCTCCCCTACAGCAGGTGTTCCCAAACTTTTTTGGACCAGGTACCCCTTTTGGGGTAGATATTTTTCCAGGTACCCCCTCATCCTCGCAACACGGATAACAATATATTTACAACCACAAGCAGTGTTTCCTGCAGGAAAAAGCTTTGGCATGGTGCTGGGCACAGGCCGCAATTTTGATTAATTAATTAATTTGATTAATTAATTAATAAGATTAATACATTAAGATTAATTTGTATTATTGCTCTTGTATTGCTATTGGAGACACTGGGGGGACACTGGGCAGGCACTGAGGAGGCACTGGGGAGACACTGGGGAGGCACTCAGGGGCACACTGGGGAGGCACTGGGAAGGCACTCAGGGGGCACACTGGGGAGGCATTGGGGAGGCACTCGGGGGGGACACTGGGGAGGCACTCGGGGGGACACTGTCTAAATGTATACGTCTAAATGTAGACGTCTAAATGTAGACGTCTAAATGTATACGGACGTCTAAATGTATACAGACGTCTAAATGTAGACGTCTAAATGTAGACGTCTAAATGTGTACATCTTCTCTTATGGGGGTCCCTGGCATATCTTTTCAAATGGGGGTCCACACTAAGTAGTGTCAATTTGGGGGTCCTTGACATGAAAAAGTTTGGGAACCACTGCTTTAAACACTTTAGCACTTTATGAACATGAACAAAATAGATGGGTCTCCCCTGGAACTCCCTCAGGTACCCCTGGGGGTCCCCGGACCCCACTTTGGGAACCACTGCCCTACAGTATCTACAGTAGCATACACGTTCTTGAGCTCTGCAGTGTCGTTGGCTAAGCTGTCATGCCGCAGTGCTTCTACCTACGTACGTAGGTGGTGCGCTCCTTGGTTGGCTCCCGTAGTGCCGGCCTCATCCTTCTCTCTCTGACCGTGTCTGTGACCTGTGGGTACAGTAGAGCAGGGGTTCTCAAACCTTTTTGTCTGACGTTGCCCCTGTAATTGACTTTTTCGTCCACAGCAGCCCTGAATAACATTGTCACTTACTTACTCATAGAACACGACAGTTATGTCATTTTACGGTCCCGTAAATAATCATATCAGTTTACATTAGGGCAGGTTAAGACGTTTAACCACTCTGGGGGGGGGGACATTCGTCAAAAATAGCTGATAGGTCTGTTTCACCAAGTACAGCGGATCTAAGTGGTTAACTGAAGTAAACATTTCTGATGTGGTCCGTCCAAGTGACCCCTGGTGCCATTCGTATCGTAGCATTCTTTTTGTAGACTCCATGCAGGGCCTTTTTCCTGCTGTGCTTATGCTTAGAAAATGACGTAAATTAACTGTGTGTGTGTGTGTGTGCGTGCACGTCTTCAGGCCTGGAGTTTGAGCGGTGGTTGAACGAGTGCGGTCCTCCGCTGTGCGAGCCCGACGTGTCAGCAGGGGGCGCTCTGACGCAGCCCGTCAGCGCTCTGTGCGAGCTGTGGGGGGGCGCCAACCCCCCCGACCCCCACCGCCTGGTGACCTTTGACCTGTCCTCCTGGAGCACCTTCCAAACGGTGCTGTTCCTGGACCGACTGTTGGACCACTCCCCCCTCATTCATGGTAAATAATAACGTAGTACTCTTATTCCACTAGTCTTATTACTAGTACTAGTACTACTCTACTGTTAGACCAGTTGTGACCCACCTTGACAAACACTGTCTAAGTCATTGGATTCTTTGATTGTTTTTTTTATATTTCTCTTTCGTCATGTCATGTGAAAGCAGGCAATCCTATAGCTTCAAATTGACATATTGGTTGTTCAGTTTGACCCACCAGTTTTTGGGGATATGGCTTATAGTGTAATGTCTGAGAAACGGCGAGTTGAGAAAACAGCCCTGAAAGGTTCACGTCTGTGGACTCTAACATTACCCCGAGCGAGCTACATGCTGCATTTATTTCATATGTACATGTCGACTTCTGCGCTGACATCTTATATTGTTTCAGATAATGCTCTAGTATGTGAAGAAGCCTGTGGTATTAACTAATTTTCGATAAAAAAAAAAGAAAAATGCAATGCAGTTTTTCTCCTCCGTCAAATCCTGTCATATTTTTCCATAGAGCCATGTTGAGACTGTAAAGTGAGCCACACATTGGAAAATTGAATAGAAACGTGAAACATAATGCTGAAGTGTGTGTGTGTGTGTGTGTGTGTGTAGAGGTCATGGTGGGTCTCACAGGTTCTTATTCCGGTCTGTTCGACGGTCTGAATGCTGAGGTTCAGATCCGATGGCTCCAGATCATCGTCAGGAACGGTTTCTATCCTGAACTGCCGCGGGTTCGAGCCTTCCTCCACAAACACGTAAGACCTCTGTCCTTCTAAACCAACACACCAACGCACATCTGACCTGACCAGTACAACCACAGTCTTCTACTGCTGGTCACTGGGAATTAACACACACACACACACACACACACACACACACCAGTCATGATTAGGATGATATTTCTACCCCAGGAGAATGGATGGCTAATATGTAACTGAGGTATATCATTATTATGCTTTTTGGTTTGTTTCTCTTCCAAGAAAATGGGGAATCAGAAGGTGGATGAGGAAATTGTTGATCAAATATCTTTTTTATTTAATTTTATTTATATACAGCCACAGGTCAACTCTGAGGATGCACTCATTGACAAAAGTTCTCATTCGCCACGACTAGTTATTTGGATTGCATAGAAGCCAATCTACAGTATAAGGTGCGACACGTCGTATGCTTGTAGTACAAATATTGTACTTACTCCACTACATTTATTTGAAAACTTTAGTTTACTTTGATTATTATTACAAAACATACATTATCCACTTCAGCCCTATAGTATACACTAGTATATACATGTACATTTCGGCCATTTGCCGAAGCTTAGTAGATCGGCTATTTTCATTTGAAAACTTGAGAGGAGACATTCTGCATAATGAGTACTTTTACTTTTGGTACTTTTGGCCAATCTTTTTTTTTAACTTTTACTCAAGTACATTTTTGAGTTCTGGACTTTTACTCGCAACGGAGTATTTCTCTCACATTGTGGTATTGATACTTTTACTGCAGTAAAACAATTGAGTACCGTTTTCTCCACTGGTATTGATACCATATTGACGTATCGATTGTCCAGACCTCCAGGATGTACATGGTGCCACTGTACGAGGACCTGGTATTGATATCATATTGACGTATCGATTGTCCAGACCTCCAGGATGTACACGGTGCCACTGTACGAGGACCTGGTATTGATATCATATTGACGTATTGATTGCTACCAGTGTTGTTTTCGTCGACTAAAACTAAGACAAAAAAATGTTCGTCGACTAACTTTTTTCACTGACTAAAACTAAATAAAAACTAAATAAAAACGAATCTATGATGACTAAAACTAAGACTAAATATACTGACAATTTCGTCAACAAATAAAAACTAGACTAAAATGTTAGGAAGGGACTAGTGGACAAGAGATCCAGTTTTATGCTGGGTTACATGCTGAAAATAGCAGATATACAATCTATATATCTGCTATTTTCAGCATGCAACCAAAGTGTAAAATATGTCATTACAACGACATCAAGGCCTGTCAAAACACATTTTAGTCGACTAAATCAACTATAGATTTAGTCGACTAAAATCGTATGACATTTAGTCGACTAAAACTAGACTAAACACTAGAACATTCCAGGCGACTAAAATGTGACTAAAACTAAGTGAAAACTATATTCAAGAGACTATGACTAAAACTAAAATAGAAATTTGCTGCCAAAAACAACACTGATTGCTACTGTCCAGACCTCCAGGATGTACACGGTGCCGCTGTACGAGGACCTGGTCGCCGGGCCCATGAGGTCGGTTGCCGTGGAGACCTTCTACCAGACGCAGGACAGGCTGCACCCCAACCTCCGGCGCACCTTGCATCACATCCTGTTCCAGGCCCTGCCCACCGCCGCGGCGGCCAATCACAACAACCCGCCTCCCGACACCCCGCCCCCCTCTTCTTCCACGCCTTCGTCCCCCGAGACGCTCCCCTCCCCCTCCCCGCCGCAGCCCACCACCACCACCGCCGCTGTCGCGACCGCCGCCATCGACGTTTCGGCCTGAACCGACGATGCGTTTGCGCTCAAGCGACAAGTGAAACTACGTAACACATCTCGGCCTGAAAGAGAAAAATCTTTCAGCCTGAAAAGGTGACAAGTTTCAGCTGGAAACGAGGCGAAACATCACAGCCTTTAAGGTCGTTTTTCGGACACAAACGGCACAAAAAAAAACGACATAAAGTTTTCTGCTGGAAACGACAAAGAGTTTCGGACTGAAACGACTGGCTGCTGCCTAGCGAGTCAAAGTGGGGTTTTCTCTTCAAGTTGCAGCCAGTTAGACCAGCATTTGCACTGAGGCTGGACTGTGTTCTGTGGAGAGACAGAACACAGTAGACAGACCAGGTGTCTAGAGACAGACATACAGACGCCTCTAACATTGTGAGGACAAGGGTGTGCCCCATATGGGACCTCAGTCCCTCATACTGTAGCTCCGAGATGAGGTTCCACCGGCTTACCATTCCGCTGTGTTTCAGAACCAGAGCATGTTTTCCCACTATACACCATTCTTACTGGATTTTCCAGGAACATGCAGGTGAAACAGCTGATCAGGGATCAGGCAGTAATGTTGCCTCTGCTGCCACAACTTCCTCGAAAAACATGGAACTGGCTGACTAAACAAGCGATGTAAACGTCTGTTTCAACCCGTCACTTAGATGTTCTTGTCTGCTAATAACATCTGAGAGCGTTGGGGCCCACCTTTACTTTTTGGATACGATTTGCAGAAAAGGGTAAGACTGTGTGTGTGTGTGTGTGTGTGTGTGTATAGTGGAACATATGCGCTGTTTCTGAAACGCGGTGGAATGGTAAGGCCGTGGGACCTCATCTCGGAGGGAGAGGTTCCATTAGGGGCTAGGTGTGCTCCAGCGATTTTTGACTGTTGATGTCTGAGGAGACCAGACTGCTGCTACTGCATTTCAACACTGGTCACAATTTCACAAAGAACCCCCTACATCATAGACCGGTTGAAGCTCACTTTCACACAGAATCCTACATTATGAGCTCATTTCTTTGGACAGTAGTATAATGAGACGAGTCCCTCTCTGTGTCATCACAAGGATACATACACTGTACTGTAGTGTATACGTGTACATCCAATACACTTAGACCAATAGCTATTTCTATGTATGTACTACTGTATGGCTGAAATGCAGCTTTAATACCAGTTATGAAATACTCCTTTAATACCAGTTATGGTGCACAGTGTCTTCTCGGTGTTCCTCTAACAACTTTATAACCAGGATATTAACCGGTGGTGTGATTTTGACTATACGGCTGTTAAAACGATTCTCTCTGTTTCTAAGGCAGTGCTTCTCAAACTGGGGTCCTTGAGGAGTTTGGTTCCATTCTGTACACTCTCAGTTAGGATTTCATAGTCTTCTAGATTGCGGTCCAAGAGATAGAGATTTCTATCGAAATCGGGCTTCCGTGTCCTGATTGTCCAGAGTGAGACATCTTTTGGAAATCACATTTGAATGGCATTTCGAACCACCCGGTAGGAATGCATTCAAATGTGATTCACAAAGATTTTGTTTCCATGTGGCTTATTGCTGTTCAATTTCGGATGACAATCTGGATATACTCAGATTAGAAGAATCAGATGAGAGCTGACGGTGTGAACATAGCATTAGTTTGCTGCAAACGTTTGGGACATTTTTACTTTTTTTTTTTTTTTACTTTAGACAGATGGCATGATAGCATGATTAGCATCACCACAACATAGATGTTTTTTATTTTATTTTATTTTATGTTTTACATACATTTGAAAATATGTTATACATATTTGGAAATGTACGGTTGAATGCTTGACTTCTGTTGTGAACACAACACACCCAAGTGCAATGGGATTTCTGTTTGCCATTTTGACGGGGTTTCTATAATAATAATAATAATAATAATGAATGCCTCGACTACTGCAGTCACCTGACCTCACCGAATGGGCATCATCTGGGTCAGTTTTAATTTATGCTTCCTAATATTGTCTGTCGGGTGGAAACCGCATGTCTAAAACTGTTACTTTTCAGGACGACAAAAGTTTCAGATCTACAATCTTAAAATGTGCCCCTTCGCACCACGCTTCGAGGTTTCAGATCTGCTATTTTTGATAATTTTGTGAGACGCCGTAGGGTGATCAAGTAGTTTTTGTTTCATTTATTTGCACAATAAAAAAAAGTACAAAAAGATAACATTATTTAAAGAGAAAAATATTAAGCCCATAAAGGGCGTATACTGTACATGGTTCTCACCTAAGGGTCTGTGAATCCAGTACAGCATTAATAAACACAAAAGTAAAAATATGGAGATAAGAGGTTTCTGCCTGACAGGAACAATGGTATTGTCGCTTGCAAGCGACCGTGTTGTACTAGGGATGGGACGTATGAATTAGACCTGAGCTGCTATGGGAACAGTTGATGTTCAGGAAGCACAATGGCAGTGGGTGAGAGTCAGTCAATTTGAACTGATCTGAAAGCTGTGACTCCAGAGACCTTTTATAGATTCTTAATAATGTAACTCTTTGCTTCAGTGACCAGGTGCACAACGTCGCACAACCTCTATAGAAATGCTATCCTCGATATTCATATCAGAGTTGATTATTAAAGATATTGTTCTGGGTTGTCGGTATGTCCGTAAAAAAATACTTTTGGCATTAGGATGAATTTGCCGATGAGTTTGTCGTATTTGCTTCCTTCACTAAGACCTGGTTAGGAACCGTGTTAACCACGTAAGCCCTATTTCAGAAATAGCGAAAAATTGCAGATCTACAAGCATGAGTTTGTAGATCAAAAAAATGTTTTGGCCCAGATAAAATAATATGCTATTTTCACGAAAAGAGCATAATACTTTACAATATTATGTTACAGTACATGTCATCGGGTTGCAAGTTGTTAAAATGACGTATTTACATGTTTGCACATAAAGTTCAGAGCCACTGATTCCCTTGGGGGAGGTTCAGCCTATAGATCCACCTCAGTGCCTTTTTTTGTCAGATTTACGCCACACTTCAGCTTGCAGATCAGTTCTTTGTCGGCCAGTGACACCGCCGTACAGTGGGGATGTAAACTAAGCTACAGTATATGCTGTGTTCGGGGATGCCTGGGAAATGGAGGATTGCTGTCCTTCATGCTAGAAGGACGTGATGTGTCCTTTTTTGCTTGTTCAGTGACTGGCAATAATCACTATAAAAGTGCTATGAAACCGTCTATGGAGCCTTTATTGATGCAATGCCTCCATATAATGTTGTCGTATTCTTACTGACACAATTCAACATGTTTTTAATCTATTTACTGTTATCAAGATGTGTGTGTGAATGCCAGATCAAAGATACAGAAGTTTATTTTCTTGAATTGTGTTGTCTTTTTTGACACTTACAAAAGTTGATGATGGATCATCATTCACATAATGCATTGGAATGTGTACAGTATGTAATGATCCAGAGAACTTAATATGATCCAGCTGGTCTATGACAGTGCTGCGGGTTACAAGTCCTTCACTGGGAAATGTAGTCCCAACGTGTCCCAGTTATCCTGATTGTCATCTCACTCCCAGATGAACAGGTTTGTCCTTTTTTAGTGTTGAAACCTTGAAATAAAACGATCTGAAATTCTGGTGAATGTGTGTGTGAACAGTGTGATAATGCAGGTTATCAGGCTTTTAATTGTATTTCAAGGATTACTCCAGAACCATGCAGTACTTTGGAAGTCTGTTTGGTTTCATTTGTAGTACACAAAATTCAAAAGTCCTGGCCAAGGAAACAATCAAGCAAGCAAGCAGGGATTACAATAAAGAATACAATATACGCAAAACAAAATACAAGATTGTCTGCATTTATATATATATAAGGCTGTGATTCATTCCGTTGTAAAATGAAGAGCTACAATTAAGTGGTTCATATGGAGTACCCATGGCCATAGACTCTAAAAGGATCCTATGTAAACAAGTCTTGCTTTTCATGGTTTCGTCCTCAAAGTAGCAGTTTTTGTATGGACTTTCTTTTGAAATGTACCCATTCTACATACTGAAATAAAAAAAATCAGTTTAATCACTCCCATATGTACCCATGTACCTGTTTTAATACTTCATGTCAAAGAAGTCCACACCCCAGATTCGGCACAAACGAGAGATAGTCCGGCAGCCGAGGTGGATGGGTGGGCAATTTGGTATATATATATATTATAGTATAGTACAGTATATGTATATTGGCCTAAAATATTGTCTACATACATTCATGAATCCACTTGCTGACCGGCTGTCAGTATTGAGGGGCTATAGGGGTTTCTTGTGACCCTACCATTAACATCCTATGGCAGGCAAAAATATCAAACTTTCCTTTTGCTTTAAGTAGCATGTGACATGTCAATAGGGGTTTTTGTCATTCTGAATCCATTCCAAGCATTCGTTTTGCACAAAATACACTCCTTTGGGCTACAAATAGCCATGCCACTTGCCCAAATGTGCCCCCTAGCTTTTTACCTCCTCTATGACGATGTCCTGTTTTTATTTGTCTCAAAAATGTTATGATGAATTGAACATAGTGGACCCACTGGACCCTATTGAAATGTAGGCCCTAATGGTGTCGTCCACAGTTAACAGTTTTGTATTGAGTTGTGCTTGAAATGTACTCTCCAATCTGTTAAATACTTGAATCAATCAATCAATCAATCAATCAATATTGATTCGGATATCTGAGCTCTTTGTGCGCAAGCGTTCATTTCACTATCTCTCTTTCTCTCTCTCTCTCTCACACACACACACGCGCGCGCGCACACACACAGCTGTTTGCGCGAGACCTCGGTGGACGACGTGCGCAACAACAATGGGAGCGATTTTCATTTCCGGCTAAGGGGAACAACTCCAACATAAAGGTTTTGGTTTTAGCCCTCCAGCCTCGAACACAATTTCAATATGTTTGTCAACTAGCCTACAGATAAAGTATTTTCAACTCAGCGTATGGATGTACAATTAACCTAGCATTCGACTACCGGTATATGAAATAATAATTCAGGGAAATCAAAGATTTTATAGAATAAATACATAAACAAGCTCAACCGTGGAGGATGGTGCGCTCTATGTGACGCTACGGTGAGTCACTTGACACGCCGCTGGATCCTCCATCATCATCCACGGTCCACCATCAGACAAAAAAAAACAACGGAGAGAGAGACGTGGTGATGATGCGCGTGACTGACCAGAATACAATATGGATGGTGTGCTGCTTTATGATTCCATTGGATTTGTATTGTACTTGAAAATGTAATTTCAAATCATTCTCATTTGTTATCGACGCCAATCTCAACCTGACGGTAAGGGAGAGGAGCGGTGAGGAAGAGAGAGGAGACTGGAGGAGAGGAGAGGAAGAAGAGAGCCGAGGAGAGAAGAGGAAGAGAGAGGAGAGGAAGAGAGCGGAGAGGAATAGACAGGAGAGGAATAGACAGGAGAGGAAAGAACAGAGGAAAGGAAGCTACAGGAGATCAGAGGAGAGGAGAGGGGGGAATCTTAGACTCATCCTCATTGAGTGGACAGACACTGGGGGGCCGTCTGGATGAGCGGTCATGGGGGAAACAAAGATCATCTACCACCTTGAGGAGCAGGAGACCCCCTACCTGATCAAGGTGCCTCTTCCACCAGAGGCTGTGACTCTGGGAGACTTCAAACTGCTCCTCAACAAGCCCAGCTACAAATTCTTCTTCAAGTCCATCGATGAAGATGTGGGGTAAGAGACCCCTGCAGCATCCATAATCTTGGGGGGGGGGGGGGGGGGGGGGGATTTACATTAGCCAAAAAATAGGACGATCTACAAGCTCACAATGTATTTGAGGCCAACTCGGGGCCGTCTGGACAGTTTTAGTGTTAAGTTAATTGTGGGTTACACTTTTAATGGGCCATCCACTCAGACATAAACACACAAATAGTAGCCCAGTAGCAGCTGAGATAGTGTACCAATTAAGGAT
Organism: Protomyctophum bolini; assembly: GCF_963924005.1. NCBI lineage: Eukaryota > Metazoa > Chordata > Actinopteri > Myctophiformes > Myctophidae > Protomyctophum > Protomyctophum bolini. The sequence continues at coordinate 39,052,723 of NC_137870.1, read as the reverse complement.
GGGCAATATAACAAAATTATAATTGATCTTCTATCGTGTTGTGATTTAATTTTTCTTTAATATGGTGAATCATGTCCTATACGCACCTGTCACCAACCTTTGAGGTTCCTTCTTCAAAAGGTTCTTTAAAACCTAGCTTGACATTTTAGTTTTCATTGTGATACCCTGACCATCGATAACAGGAACGAACGTATAGTAACAACGTATAGGCCTACTATGTTTGATCCATTGAGCCAAGCTGGGAACGCAATCCATTGATTGATCATTGAAGCAAAAAGAAAGAAACACGTCCCACCCCGTCAGAATGGTTGGGATGCTTTTGAAGTATAAGATTGGGAACCACATGTTACCACAGGTGGGCTATTTAGTATAATTTATTGTTATACATACTGACTGCCCTTTATGCCGGCTGGCATGTAGGGCAGCAAGGATATCCACACTCCTGTCTGTTCTGTGCCAGATCTAGTCTTTATAGAACCCCAGGTGTGATGCAGGGTCTTCAGCTCCCCCTCCACTGTCCTACGCCAGGTGTTCTTGGGTCGGCCTCCCCTTTACGTTTGCCATCTGGTGTCCAGTGGAGGGCAGTTCAGGCCGCGTTGTCCTCCTGCGCTCTACGGACTACATGCCCAATCCAATCCATTTCCACCACCTTTGCAGGAGGATGGTAGCCATGTTTTCCTTTTTAACACGTAGGCTAACAAGGTGTTGATTGTACTTCCTGAACTATTGCAGCATAAAGCATGTCACATACAGTGGCCATATTGACCATAGCAGGGTAGTGGTCAGAAGAGATACCCTGTTTGACCTGCACAATCTACAGTATGTGTGCATTGTGCAAGTGTCCCTGGGCCTGAGCAAGTCACTTTACCACTTAAACTCTCACCTTCATTGACCGGAGTCCCCCAGGGGTCTATACTTGGTGCTCTACTTCTTCTTACCTCCACACCAAATCTCCTTTTTCACAATGAATGCGTCACAACACATTGTGAGTTTGTGTAGATCGGCAATCTTCGCAGAATGTTTATATATTATGACATGCCCATATGATGGGACAGCGTAGGGTTCATAACTGCTCCGCGGATGCTGGTTTTAATAGCACTTCCCACCACTGCTCATACCGTGAGGACAACTTTCACATTATGTGCAAAATGTACTGTAGCAACTATAGGCTAACAACAACTAAAGGGGACCTAATTATTATTCTAATAATTATTCCTACAGTATGCTGACATGATGGCCGCGGCTCTCAGACTACAGTGTACGGCTGTGGCTCTCAGACTGTGGTTGGTGTCATGGTGTCTGTCGTCGTGCCTTTCAGCCACATTTTGGGGTAACATCTGTGACAGCAGGTTTACTGCTTAGTGCTTCCCAGGGGAACGGTGGTCTATGAAGCGGTCTGTCTGTCGCAGATGCTGTGCCCTTCTGGACTGCAGAGAGATGCTACTCCCCCTCTCTCTCTCTCTCCTTCTCCCCTCTCATCCTCCCTTTCCCCTCTCATCCTCTCTCTCCCCTCTCATCCTCTCTCTCCCTCTCCCCTCTCATCCTCTCTCTCCCCTCTCATCCTCCCTCCCCCACTCTCCCCATTTTCTCCTCCTCTCTCTCTCCCTCTCTCTCCCCTCTCTACCCCTCTCTTCCCTCCCTGCCCCCTCTCATCTCTCAAGGGTGGTTTATAGTCTAATTTTTTATCTCTCTCTCCAGTGCGTCTTTGTGATTTTGCTCTATATTTCTCGTCGTCGATGAGGGTTTGTGAGCACGATTTCCCTCTTTTCCCCTGCGTTCAAAGTGCAACTGATTATCGTACTAACTCAGACCTCGTTCACTAAGACTTTAGGATTTTCTGGAATTAGTGCTGCGGGATATTTTAACCACTTTAGTACTCAGTTGACTAGTAGGGTCTCCCAGGGCTCTATATTTATTTTTGGTCCACTCTCAGGTGGTGCTATGCGATGCATTGTGAGAGCTTGTAGATCAGCTATATTCTACAGTCTCGGGTGGTGCTATGCGATGCATTGTGAGAGCTTGTAGATCAGTCTACAGTCTCAGGTGGTGCTATATGCGATGAGTTTGTAGATCAGCTATATTCGCGGAATGTTGTATTAAAGATGCACTGCTTTCAGGGCGTGTGTTGTATTGTGTTGTATTATCTTCCCCTGCCCTTTTAAAGACATTATTAGCTGATACAGGGATTCTCACAGACTCCCAATTCTCTGCCATATAGTCTGAAGACTCACCTCTGCAGAAACTCTACCTCACCGGCCCCCTGGCACTTCACTCTCCTTGCATCCCTGTTTGTTCAACCCATGTACGATTGAAGGGATAGCTTAGTATGCAGATTTATACAATATCTTGGTGAATTGTTCACATGTTTTTTTGTTACTTTGATTTTTGAGTGGCCCTAGCTCCTCCTATGCCCAGCTTTGTGTGTCTGTGTGTGTGTGTACCACGGAAATTATTTGATTGGCTGAGCACGGAATGTGATGTATATGATGATGTAACAATGTACATGAATGAACATGAATGATGATAAGAGCGCCCCTAACTTCTAAAAATCACACTTGTGTGAAGTGAGGGGCACTCTTATCGTCACACATCATCATTGCATCCACATTTCATGCTCAGCCAATCAAATTGTCACTATGAGGTACACACAGACGCACAAAGCTGGGCATAGGGGGGCTATATAGCACCCCTCAAAAACAATATTCTGGCTCCTGCCACAATATATTCCATGAACAGCTTGCTGATATAGTGGCCTGAAGCTCCAGGTAGCCGCTGGTGCGCCACAGCTGCACTTAACCCATTTTGTGCGGGAACCACTTTTGGTGTAGCGGATCTACAAGCAGACCTACAAGCTCATAGCGCGCCACCGAGTGGCGAGCTATGAGCTTGTAGGTCTACTATTTTTGAAAAATCGAAGAACGACTGACATAGAAACAGCTTTTTCAGAAAACTGTCAGGATGTAGAAGACATTTTTAGAATCTGATCTCAGGTCAAAATGGATTAAGTTGTCCAGATGGACCCATATAAAACTCCCTAAAGCTGTCTGTTCTGTGCTGCTACTTAGCACGCATGCTGTGATCACAGCTCCCACACAGCAGTAAGATGTTCTCTGTTGGGGGGAAATGGAAACCTCATACAGGTATGTCCAAAACGGTTACTTTTCAGGATTCAAATTCAAAAGTAGCGAACGTATAGCAGACCTACAAGATTGTATATCTGTTACTTCTGATACTGATACTGATGCTGTAGTGCAAATATCTAAAAATATCTTCTACATCCTGACAGTTTTCTGAAAAAGCTATGTTTGTCGTTTTTCAAAAATAGCAGACCTACAAGCTATGAGCTTGTAGATCTGCTATTTTTCAATAGCTAAAGCATAACATAATAACACCAAAAGGGGTTCCCGCCCCAAAATGGGTAATGACAAGTATAGGGCAAACACACACAATGTTAGGATATGGAGTTAAGAGGTTTATGCCTGAACAGCGACAATATATACTGTATCTGACCCTGACGGACACATCACGCTGTTTTTTTAACGTTTTTAGCTTGATTTATTTATATTTTTAACCGTTATTTCTTCTTCCCCAAATCATCATCATCATCATCTAGCCGGATTGGACCCCATCAGATTAACACCCGTTGAGTTAGGCACCCACGTCCATTCAGTCAGCCGTTGATTCACAGGCCCATTCTACCACTGAGCAGCACAGGGAATTGAACCATCAGCATTCGGCATTGTATGGTAGCATGGAGTTCAGGTTAATCTGCACTGGGATTAAACTGGATTATATGATGTTTGAGGATTAGTGGCCAGGGGATGAATCAAAAAGGATTTATGTGATTTATTTAACTGCATGACAGAAAATAGCAGATCTACACGCTCACAACACGATCCCATGCGATCCATTGTGAGCTTGTAGATTTGCTATTTTCCACAATTTCTTTGCATGAGAACGTTGTGTGATGAAGTATAAAAGGGGGCTTTAAGTGGTTTAAAGATGTGTTGATATTATAAACTACCTGCTATAGTATGTTGCTGACACAGTCGAGTCACAAATAAAGTACATTTTCTGATCTTACAGTGACTATCGTTCACAAAATGTGCTCAAGTTCACTACTTCATTGGAATGTATTCCTTTTTTGGTGCATTGATTCTCAACCCACAGACACAGCTCATGTCAGTGAATCACAGTACAGAAAAACTAAGTGTGTTTATTTGCCTTATTTGTGTGTGTGTGTGTGTGTGTGTGTGTGTGTGTGTGTGTGTGTGTGTGTGTGTGTGTGTGTGTGTGTGCGCGCGCGCGCGCGTGTGCGTGTAGGGTGGTTAAGGAAGAGATTTCTGATGACA
>NC_137870.1:38933371-39043371 GCF_963924005.1 Protomyctophum bolini | reverse complement strand
TTTTACTAAGACAAGTGGTTAAACTGAAGTGACATTGATAAATTAAATTCCAAATATTACCAAAGTCTTCTGAGGCACCGCTGGACTAGCCTGGCTAATAAGCCAGACCGAATCATCCGTTGGCAAAACGAAATTGCCTGCCGGCGGATTACGGTCTGGAGAGGCTCAATTGTACGCCCATTTCCTACACCAGAGAACTGGTGTGGTCAATCGGGACACGGTATGCAATATGTGCGGGCTTTGGTACAGTGACGTTCAATGCTTGAGACCTTTAACTGACAGTAGCTCTGACCAATTGCGTCAAAGAGAAAAATGTTTGAACCCGCCCCCCGGGAAACAAGATCCATACACAGCATCTCCAGACTCAAATAATACCACACGACAGTGTGATTTGAGATTCGCTTATTAGCCAGGCTACCGCTAGACTGACTGCGTCAATCAGGGAACCTTTGAGAAGCCCTAGCTGGTATATGTTGTTACATTCTGTCTGTCTCCTCAGGTTAATGACATCAACTTTGAGAACATGAGTAATGATGATGCTGTCAGAGTGCTCAGGGAAATCGTCCACAAACCAGGGTGAGTAACAAACCCCGTTCACTGTAATCTGTTCACTGAAACCCATCTCCAGTACATTAATCGGTGTGTGTGTGTGTGTGTGTGTGTGTGTGTGTGTGTGTGTGTGTGTGTGTGTGTGTGTGTGTGTGTGTGTGCGTGTGCGTGTGTGTGTGTGTGCGCGCGTGCATGTTGCAGTCCAGTCACGCTGACAGTGGCCAAGTGTTGGGATCCTAACCCACGAGGCTGTTTCACACTGCCCAGGAGTGAGTATATGGCATACACAAATACCATTTCCATTCGTTTTATTCAGTTATATTTATTTCGTTATTTCCATTTTTGAGCCCCAATTAGCATGGCTTTGAAATGACCGACCAATTAACTTAGTTCATTAATTATAGTTTGACTGCGGGATAAAAACATTGCAATCCCCATTTGACTGCCTAGTTTATTCACTAACCTCTGAAGAACCACCCCGCCCCGACGTCGTCGTTCCGTTTCATGAAAATCCACCTTAAAATGGTGTGATCCTTTGTCGTCGTGTTGAAAAAGAATCCAAACTGTCCATCAATAACAAAGAGCCTAGGACAGAGCCAGCCATTGCGCGCCGCCATTGCCATTGGCCATTGGCCTCAATTTCCCAGAAGCCTTAGCAAGCCAGTGCGACTGTTGTTTTTCCGGTGACGTCATCCGAACGTGTCGCTTAAGTCTTAAAACTTGTTAAAAACACGAATGAAACAGTGAAAACATAAGCTGTTCTACATCAATTAACTTGTGCAACTCGTTAATGTGAGGGAAAGTATTAAAGTATTAAAGTTGCCTATAGGTTCGACTGAGGAAGACTAGCTGCTGTTTGAATGTGTGTGTTTTTCTCCTGCAGCAACGCTACCTGTTGGGGATAAGCCCGTTCAACTTCAAACTCTTATTTATATTTTTTTATATTTTTATAGATTTTTAAGTTTTATGACGCAGACATAACAAAAACAAACACAAGACAGCTCAGCTTAAAACAAAGGACACAGATATACATACCTACATCGGACCATAAAAAAAGAAAAAGAAAATACAAAATATATTTGGACACATTGTTTGGTGCTTGGGTGAACAACTATAGAGAGAAAAATTAAAATAAGACGGTAACAGTATTAATACCCACAGCAGAAGGTAAAAAGAAAATTAAAATAAAGTAAATAAACAAGGAATGATGATCCAGTATCCAAGTATCCATCAAGGTTAGCGGTATCGTTTTCTGTCAAGGAACCTGTAATTGAGAAATATGGGTCCCATATTGTATAGAAGGCATCTGTTGTGGAGCGTAGCAGTCAGGTTAATAATTCATAAAACTCCATGTTAACCACTTTAGACCCTTTTGATTCTGGTGACTGATCTTTTTTGTATTGGTGACCCAGCCGGATAGCGCCCTCTAGGGGCAATGCTGTCAGACGTTGGTGTGTTATAACACACTAGCCCTTACCCGTTGTGAGACGGGCGCAGTACCCCCTTGTGGCCGTGGGGGGTACTGCGCCCTGGGTGCGTTTTCGCTTCTTTAATTCACTAATAATTTCATTATTAATCATTAATGTGTCAAATCGAGAAAAGGGCTTTGTGAAGACCTCCATATTATTATGGTCAATGCCTGTGTGAAAAGTGGGAGTGATTGATGCAGGCAGTGAGGAGCTACGGCGGTGTTTCTGACACACAGACAGACAGACACACACACACACGCACACACACAGACATTGACTGAATTATAGTATGATTAAATGTGTCATGGTGTGTTGTTGTGTCAGGTGAACCCGTCCGGCCCATAGATCCCGCAGCCTGGGTGTCTCACACTGTCGCCATGACAACAGGACTCCAGCCTCACTATGGTAACCAATCACTATTATCCAAACACTGGGTCTGTGGTCCTAATGCATGCCAAAGTGGGGCTCCTTGAAATTAAAGCGTTTGAGAACCATTGGTATAGTGTATAGGGCTTGAGTGGTTGTACCAATACTCTCTCTCTCTCTCTCTCTCTCAGCTTTGCAGGAGGACTGTCAGCTGTCCATTCACAGTGACATGGCAATGGTTGCCAAAGCGATGGCCAATCCACAGTCGGGGCTGGAGGTTCGCGACAGGATGTGGTTGAAGATTACCATCCCCAACGCTTTCATTGGTCAGAATATACTAATACTATACTAATAATTTTGTTTCATACAAGAAACAAGCCAATAAACTATAACCAATGTGGAAAAAGATTCACAAGAAAGGAGCCAAACGTAAAAAAAGCAAAAAAAAAGAAAAGGCATCATTAATGTCCATAGACTTGGCTGGCAAACGATGTATGTCATAAGTGCCCTATAAACACACATTAAAGTCCATAGACTTGGCTGACAAACGATTCACGTCATAGAAGTGCTCTAACTCATCACCGTTCTGAAGGACTATCTGAAGAACCTGTGTACAATAGACCAATTTTTGGTTTACAAACATAGGGACTGGGGTAGTGAGATGCACCCTAGGAGACATTTATACTTCAAAGCCCTGCAACAGTATTGCGCACAGAGAACAGCTGATATACAAGCTCACGTCGCATCGCAGATGCGACTGTTGTGAGCATAGAGGTCTGCGTGCGAGACACCATCGCAGGACGAAGCATAAATTATAATTGATGGGCTGCAGGTGCGCGTGCAGCCAAATAGGCTCTGCTGCCGTGATCATGCAGCGCACCTCCCGTTCTTATGACAGCGACTGGAGGTGTGGTTTTGAGGACAACAGTTTTGAATTGCTATTATTGTTCAAAAACAGGAACCAAGGGTTATATATTTCAATGGCGAGAGACCACGATAAAAATCCTAATCAGTCTTCCTCCACACTGGGAGAAAAACAGCATCTGAAAGTTTGATGGGGCATTTTTTACACGTGAGTGCAGTTAGAACTTTTCCATTGCATCTTATTAGAGGAAGGGTTCTTGTGCTGCCGCTATGCACGCGCATGCTGGTGCTTATCAGTGTGACGTTGTCTGTTAAGGCGTCTATACAGTGGCTATTGGGTATGGCAAGCTATGTGGCAGCCACCTTCCTCCCGCAATTAACCAGATACAGAGCTTACATTACATTAGTGAGATATGAATATGTCTGAGGAGAAAGTAATGTCCCCTAATCGCACGTGGAGATTTTTGGAGATTACAGATATATTACGGATTTATTTTTAAGTAATGCGTTATATTATGCGTTACCGCATTTATATATTACAGTAACAGTGTTGCTTTACCAACGCGTTACCGCAAACACTGCTGGTCATCATGTGTCCTCTCTCTCCCTCTCTCTGTCTCTCTCTCAATTTTCAATTTCAAAAGACTTTATTGGCATGATAAATATGTTTTACATTGCCAAAGCGTATATACAACAAAACAAAAGTTAATAAACATCCCAACAATAATGAACAACAAGCAATACAGTAATAATGAAAATAAATTAACAAACATAAACATAAACATAACGGCAACTTAATGACCCTGTTCAGACAGATATACCTGTCTCTTCTGTCCACTGGCTGTCCCTCAGTTGATGACAACTGCATACATATTTTGCTGCCAAAACTGTGCATTTGGACTGTTCTCCCAGAACATATTGGAGTGATGAGTTATTAATGGTGGATTCAAATTCTTTATATTTTTCTTTAAATTTAGGGAAGAATGATTCTCTGATGTCTTTATACTTGTCGCATTGTAACAGAAAGTGAAGTTCCGTCTCCACCTCCCCTTGAGAGCAGAGTGAACACAGTCTGTCTTCTCTCTCTCTCTCTCTCTCTCTCTCCCTCTCTCTCTCTCTGTCTCTCTCCCGTAGGCTCAGATGTAGTGGACTGGCTGTTCCGTAACGTGGAAGGTTTCACAGACCGCCGGGAGGCTCGCAGATACTCCAGTAACCTCCTGAAGGCCGGATACATCAGACACACCGTCAACAAGATCACCTTCTCTGAGCAGTGCTACTACATCTTTGGAGACCTGTGTGGGAGTGAGTTATGTCGTGTCTCTCGTGTCTCTCATGTCTCTCGTGTCTCTCGTGTCTGTCTGTCTGTCTGTCTGTCTGTCTGTCTGTCTGTCTGTCTGTCTGTCTGTCTGTCTGTCTGTCTGTCTGTCTGTCTGTCTGTCTGTCTGTCTGTCTGTCTGTCTGTCTCTGTTGCTTAATGCTTATTGTTCTGAGATGCATTAATAGTTAATACATTTCTCCTGTCCTCTCCTGTCCTCTCCTCTCCCCTCCCCTCCCCTCCTCTCCTCTCCCCTCCCCTCCTCTCCCCTCCCCTCCTCTCCTCTCCTCTCCTCTCCTCTCCTCTCCTCTCCTCTCCTCTCCTCTCCTCTCCTCTCCTCTCCTCTCCTCTCCTCTCCTCTCCTCTCCTCTCCTCTCCTCTCCTCTCCTCTCCTCTCCTCTCCTCTCCTCTCCTCTCAGGCATGGGGGTTCTGTCTCTGGTGGATCCATGTGACCTCTCCAGTCGGGGAGGGGGTTGCTCTGACCAGGACACGTTGGCCTCCCTGCGCCCTCCTCACTGCCCCCCACACCCCTACAGCACCCCCCACGCCCTCCTCCAACACCTCCCACTCTGGAGAGGAGCAGAAGGGAGCCACCACAGTGATGGTGAGATCTGTCTGTCCGTCCGTCTGCCTGTCTGTCTGTCTGTCTGTCTGTCTGTCTGTCTACACATTGCATTAGCCACATTAACCCGTAATGTCCCGATTCCGCGGCCAACATTCAGCGGAAAAAAGCCAGTGTAAAAGGTCACACCACCTACTAGACCCCTGGGGGACTCAATGAACTATATAGGGTGTTTGCTTTCGCTTATCAGCTAACATATCTACATACTGATCCTGTCTGTCTGTCTGTCTGTCTGTCTGTCTGTCTGTCTGTCTGTCTGTCTGTCTGTCTGTCTGTCTGTCTGTCTGTCTGTCTGTCTGTCTGTCTGTCTGTCTGTCCTCTCAGGGAGTCACAGCAGTGGATCAAACCGCAGTCAGAAGGAGGTGAAAGGAGGCGCAGCAGCAGCAGGAGTTAGTGAGTCAGAGCTCCTCCTCTCCACCTCCTCAGACAAGGCCCCGCCTCTTCCGTCCTCCTCCCCGCCCCCGGACATGCCCACACAGGCACAGGCTCCGCCCTCTGGGCAGGGCCAGGGTCAGGAGGGCGGAGTGGATCCCGACCTTTCCTCTTCGCCTCAGGAGGTGTCAGGCTCCAGGCAGTCCTTCCGTCTTGCCATGGGAAACCCCAGTGAGTTCTTTGTCGATGTCATGTGACACGCCCAGGAGGTACCATTGATGATGTCATGATGAGGTTGCGATGTGCTGACACTGGCTTGTGTTTAAAGACCCACTCCCCCAAAAAAATGTGTTTTCCCTCCTATGCCCAGCTTTGTGTGTCTGTGTGTACCCCATACTGATGATTTGATTGGCTGAGGGCATAAAAAGTGAGGACGCCAAAAGTGATTGGCCGGAATGTGATGTATGATAATAAGAGCGGCCCTCACTTCACACGAGTGTGATGTTTTTTCTGGAGGATCAATTACATGCATAACTCATAGGATATGGAATACTAAATGAAGGCAAAGATAGAGAAATGAAAATGGTCATGTAAAGCTTCCTTTTCGTGAACGTTTTTTTTGGGGTGAGACATTGGCGGATTTCCTGCGGCTTTCAACCACGCCACGTGGACTGGGACTTTAAACGGGACATGAATATGAAGTCCACATTCTGAGAGACAGGCTGACAGACACACAGAGGACATTAATATGAAGTCCACATTCTGAGAGACAGGCTGACAGACACACAGACGACATTAATATGAAGTCCACATTCTGAGAGACAAGGCTGACAGACACACAGAAGCACTTGGCAACATTTGAGAAGTGACACACACAAGTCTTTTGTTTTTCGAGTTCGGTTCATTTCCATCAGGTGTCATCATGGTAATAAGATGAGACCAGGATACGCACGAGTACACACACACACACACACACACACACACACACACACACACACACACACACACACACACACACACACACACACACTACAATTCTGTTAGTCAAGGTGACAGCATTAATTCATTCATCAACGAAATCATTTACTGGAAATGCACCATTTCCATTCAGTATTAATAACATACTGATACTCTTCGGATGGATTAATCACTGAACAGCTCTGCGATGCATTGTGAGCTTTACTTCACATTATTATTATTTACATGATTAAACAAAACATTTGCACAGAAACATGGTGATATCTACTGTACAACAGGCTCTACAAGCAAACTACTGACATATCAGAGAGAGAGAGAGAGAGAGAGAGAGAGAGAGAGAGAGAGATATGACATGGTTTGGAAAGTGAATGATAGAATGAATTACTGTATGCCGTTTTTATCAGGAAACAAGCAAAGTTTTATTTATAAACATAGTTTTATTGACTAAAGGTGATTCTGTTGTCTGTCTTTTAATTTCCTCCCAGTCGGTAAAGGGAGGAGACTCACTTAATTTATTTTACCAAAATGTGTAACCCATTAAAACCAGGAAACATGTGCGACATATGTGTCATTTTACATTTTAGAGTTGGCTATTCATGAAAGAGAAAAAACACCCGCATTCTGTCTTCAAATGCAGTGAAAAACTGTAATAGGGAAACAGACACGTTTCGGCTATCAGGCTACATCAGGCTATCTTTTTCATGACGTCAGGCACTTGGTTGTCCCTCTCCTACGCACCTGTCGCTTGTAGGTGTGCAAAAGCCTTGCTTTTTAGAGTTGGCTATTCACAAATAGCAGATAGACAATCTTGTAGATAGCCTATATGGGGTGTTCACATAAGTCTGAGTAGATGATAAAATGACCAAAAGTATTTTTTGAAAGTGAAAAGTCCCTTTAATATGACGTCTTCAGTACTTCACACTTCATTTTAACAAAGATTATTAAGTCTCTAGTCTAGTATAGGCTACTTCTAGTTCAGAAGTACAGTGTCCACTGTCCTGTATCTTTTTGTATTAAGATACATATTATTATAATAAGTGTCCATTATACTGTATTATCAATCATGTTATACTATTGCAGTTCCAGAACATACTCATTCTGGTATGATTCATGTGCCATAGATGATTCCTTCCTTAATTATTTTCAAACCGTTTCGGACATGTTTCATTCCACAATGCTTTTTACAACCTTGACCTTCCCATTTCATTTCTCAAATCTCAACTGTAAAATACCCGAAGGACTAAGGAGGTCACTCAGAATTAGCAACCCCATATTGAAAATTAAAAACTCCGGCACAACCCCAACATACATATCTGTTGGGGTTGAGACTGAGATGAAGCCTAGTCACAGTGCAAGTGGAGAAGGAATGTTTCAAGAATGGAACGCCTATGGAACGTGGCCCAGATCTTAGCCAGGGCCAGTGTTGCCAGATTTAGCGAGAGAAACAAGTAAACAGCTCTTAAAAAGAAGCACAAGCCCTCCTTCGCGTCATCAGTGCCCATACCCGAAGGCGGGGTTGGCGAAAGGGCCTTTCTGTGTGGAGTTTGCATGTTCTCCCCGTGTCCCCTAGGGTAGGTACCCTCACAAAAAAACATGCAGTAATCCTGGTCACTAAACTGCCTCCCCTGGCCAGCCGGGGCGCCTGATGGAGGGGAAAGAAACTGGTTGGAATAACGTGTTCCTTCCACGTGCTACGTCCAACCAGGGAAACTCCCCCCTGTCAGGTGTAAAGGAGCAACTTGGACACTCAGGCATGAAGGAAGCATGAGTTCAAGTCCGTTGCTCTCCCCATGTCCCCCATATATGGGGACTAGGTTGGTGGAGGGTGTGTAGAGCCCAGGATCACATTAGACGATTATATAAAAATGTGTTTTACAAAAGTCGGCCTCCTGGTGGCGCTATACTAGGACGTTCTGGAAAATATGGGGCAGAGATTCATCGTTGGCATCCAGGGAGTGTGTGTGCAAAGTTTGGCATCGACCAGGTTAACGGTGCCGGAGATTAGCTGGTAACGGACGGACGGACACACAGACACACACACACGGACGGCCGGACGGAGTGCAAAACATACTCTCTCCCCATGCCTTCCGCGGCTTCCGCCTATAGTGGAGAGTACTAAGAAATATTTAACAAACCGCTACACTGGCTACAGGAAGAAGAAAAAAAGACCAAAGTAGCTTATAATGAGCAGACTTGGCAACACTGGGGCAGGGCGTTGCGTGCAGAACTCTACAAGAACCCATAGCCGGGAGGGACGACGACGTCACGCCATGATTGGCCTATGCGTCCCGCAAGCCAATCAAAGTGCGCTAACGTCATTGCACGGTGACGCGTCCCTCCTGGCCATGGGAGGCTGAGCTGACAGTCGTCTAGGTCGACATCTTGATCCTGAACATCAGCGAACAGGTCAGTTTAACCGCTTTATGAACTCTCTCTCTCTCTCTCTCGCTCTCTCTCTCTCTCTCTCTATGTGTGTGTGTGTGTGTGTGTGTGTGTGTGTGTGTGTGTGTGTGTGTGTGTGTGTGACTGTGTGTGACTGTGTGTGCGTGCGTGCGTGAGTGTGAACTGCAGTTCACTGCGGCACCGTCCATCTGTCTGTCACGCGCGAGGGTTTGGAGATCTGTTCTGAACAGATCTACACAAGCTACTACCAGTCGTCTATAGATTGCTTGCGACACCGTCGTACCGCGGACAGTGCGGAGTATAAATGCCTATTTATGCCATCGACGTGCGAGCCAGATGTCGCGCAGCGAAAATAGCAGGTTTGCAAACTATGCGAGCTTGTAGATCGGCTATTTACTTGTATTGTATTGTATTTGGCCGGGCCAGATAGGCTAACACTTGTTTTTAGATAGTGGTTATTGAATATTATTTCTGATGTTTGGGTGAAAGAAAGTCCTGTATGTGTTTTGGTAAAACATAGGCCTACTTATTCAAATATGGTGTTATATATCTTGTTAAAATAAGTTCTAAAGACAGTATGTAACTTTGCCTAGTGTGTTTACAGTAAAGTTACAAAATAATACATGGTTTTAACGAATAATCTCGCACACTGGCTGTAATTTGTTGTTTTCACTGTTTTGGTAGATGTTATTAAGCTAGCCTATACCAAAACAATATGTTGGTGTTTTCACCCGTTGTTTTGGTAGACACTAATATCCCTTTGGGCTACCAAAACCAACAACACTGTTTTTCACTGCCATCTCTCCCTGTGTATCTTTCTCTTTTATTTTTTTCCATGTGTTTTCTTTTGTGTTTGGTTGTTTGTGTTTTTGTTTTGTTTTGTTTTCATGTTCTTTTTTGTTTTTGTTTTTAGTTTTCTCTCTCTTCTGTTTGTTTCTCTGTCTGTTTTATGTCCCCCACTCCCCCCCCCCCCCCCCTGGGATAGGCACAATAAGCCATTGGCTTCAGCCTAAACCCTTTTGCTTTTTGACCAAAATAAAACTGAACTGAACTCTATTGCCATAGCTCTATTTTTGTGTCTAATAGTCACTAGGCGAAAATCGTCCAACATTGTCGGAAACAGCAGATCTACAATATTGTGAGCTTGCAAAGTATACAGGTATAAGTGGTTACTTGCCCGAGGGTGTCGTCAAAAAGAGCAGATCTGCAAGCTAACAACATTGTCATGTTGTATTGTGGACTGTGGAGGGATGTGTCTCATTCGGTTTCATTGTTACTCTCTCTTCAGGTCACCTGACTCATCTGCCTGACACTGATTGACAGCTGTCAATCATAAAAGGGCTGTATATCCACAACCACAGGGGGCGCTGTTGATGTCTACGGTCTACTTCCTTGAAATAAAAACGTCTGGGTTTCTGAGGCTAGGGTCTACTACTCTACTGTGATGACACAGGGTGAGTCACTGCATCTCAAACCCTTCTTTCTTTTTACACATGAACTCTGGAAAACACCCGGAGAAATTGGGTCGGGGTTGGCCTTTCACACGTGTAGAACTCAACAGCAGAATGGTGCAAACTATGACAAAGAATGATCATCGACTACCTTTTTTTCACTGATGAAAGAAATGCAATAAAAGCTAAGCTGTGATGACTAAACCTATGACTAATATATTGACAATTCAGTAAGAATAAATAAAGAAAGAAAAAACACAATATTTATCAGTGGAACCGAGTCAAACTCAACTCGGTTGCGTTCTGAAAAGGTTGAGAGAACCAAATCCCACCAGAGCTTTCTCACCTGTCCCTTTTAGCCTGTCTGTATCTCAGCTTTCAGCTTTCCTACTGTCTGTATCTCAGCTTTCAGCTTTCCTACTGTCTGTCTCTCAGCTTTCAGCTTTCCTACTGTCTGTATCTCAGCTTTCCTACTGTCTGTATGTCAGCTTTCAGTTTTCCTACTGTCTGTCTCTCAGCTTTCCTACTGTCTGTCTCTCAGCTTTCCCACTGTCTGTATCTCAGCTCTCCTACTGTCTGTATTTCAGTTTCCAACCTTCCTTCATCTGTTATGAACCAAATGCTGTTGCATTGAGTCATTGACAGGCTGTTGCTAGGCAACGGTGATCAAACCCAGTGCCGAGTGGGGTGTTGCATGCAACCTTCTCTCAGCTAGAAACTCCTGTCCATGCATTCCTTTAACAATAATTGTCAGTATGCTGTTACTTGTGGATAGCTCTTTAAAATCAGATTACATTTAAAATGATTGATACATGATACATGTACTGTGTTATAACATGGGTTCTTTACTATGATTAAGTTTTTCTATTTTTCCTTTATTTTCTTTGTATTTTCAGTGAAGGTGTGGAGTTGTTTAAAGTACAATCAAACCACATTCAGCTGGTCAATTTCAACCGACACTAGTCCTCCAGAGAGTCTACCTACCTTCCTGTCTGCTGTGCTGTTGTTTTTTTAGGTTTTGATTTTTGTAAACGTTGAATGAGAAAATCAGAACCTAAAGAAAATACAGAGCCAGACACACACTACACTGTCCTGTTGGCATGAAGCACCCAGGTAGCTGTCCAACACCTAGTAGGAAAGGGTTTTACATAGTAATGTGTTTCTCCAACATTTTCATGAAAAATTATATGTATTTGGTGTGTGTGTGTGTGTGTGTGTGTGTGTGTGTGTGTGCGTGTGTGTGTGTGTGTGTGTGTGTGTGCGCAACGGCGTCAACTCCGTGGGTTCGCAGGAGCCGAAGCACCCACTGGCAAAATAATAAGCCAATAATAATAAGTTGCGGGGCGGGTGGGCACCTTAAAATATATAGGCTACTCTAAGGTGGGCACCCACTGTCGTTAGAGGAACCCTCCGCCACTGTGTGTGTGTGTGTGTGTGTGTGTGTGTGTGTGTGCGTGTGTGCGTGCGTTGGTAGAATACAAGAACCGCCACACCGAGCAGTCGGCGTGAGGTCGGCAGAAAAAAACGAGGGCTAAACGGATTATGGGCAACGGTACCTGTTACCCCCTCTACAGCCACTAGAGAGTGCTGTTGACTTGTTCACTCGTGGCAGAAGATAAGCGACAACTTCTGATATATTTACATACCACTCCATATCTTGGCAAGAATATCAGTTGCTGTTTTATTTTTATATTTTTTAACTGTACAGTTAGCAGAATGAAATTCAAAAGTACAACATCATGAGTGAAGGAAGTTGCTATTATTTGTGTATAGCCAATTCAAAACTGGCCCCTGTAAAAAAGGGCTGAATTCCCCCCCACCACTTTTTCCCCCCATACTGTAAATGTGTTTTCCCTTTTTTACTTACTTCATAAGTTCATATGATGATTTCCTGTTTTTCATATAAGTGTATATTTTTATGTCTTTAGGGGATAGTGACCTTTTTTTAATTTATCTTCTGAGTTTAATTGCATCCAAAAAACCTGAACTTTTAACATGTTGTAGATGTTCTGTGGTCTGGGGTTTTCTGGCTATGGACTGTGATGCAACAGTCCACAAATCATCATATATATGACATAAGAATTTGCCAGCAGATGTGACACAGAAAAAACCCCAGACCACAGAAAATCAACTGAATGTTCAAAGTTCAGGTTGTGTGTAATTGAGGTCATGAAACCTGAAAGAAAAATAAATGAAAATTAATGTCATGAAACCTTTACATGTTCTGATGAATTGAAAATGGTGGACCCTGTTGTAAACAAGTCCTATAGTGCTTTATCATGGTTTCGTCCACAAAGTAGAACTATTTACTTTCGTTTGAAATGTACCCATTCTACATACTGTGAAATACATTTATCAATCAATCAATCAATCAAAGCCTAGCAGTTCAAAAGAGGTACAGAAAACCCTTCGACTCTTTGGCTGATCTCACGGAGTGAAAAACTTTATGAGTTTACAGAAGAACAAAAGAAACAAAAAATAAGTGTGAATTGTCTGGAGCCAGTGGCTCAGTGTGTTAGAATGCTGTCACATGATTGGGAGAAGCCCACTCGGGTTCAAACAAAAAAATAAAGGGGCCAATCCCACCCCATTCTTTACTGACACTTTGCATTCCACACTAACATCAACTAGCACAGAAAAGCTGTGTTGTAGTAACCAGCAGTTAGCTCAGTGTGATGAGTGGCTGTCCTGGAGAGCCACAGGTCCAGGGTTCAAATCCTGGTCAAAATTGTGACACTTTGCTTTACACACTGATTTCCAGAAGGACAACTTTAAAGCAGCCCAGAAATTCACCATGTTTGTGTGCCTCAATGGCCCAGTGGATAAGTCAAATGATATCCGTAGTATACCTAGTAGAAGTGTGCCGGTTCGAACCTGACTCATATCTTTACGTTCAAGACCGATTTCAGAAGAAGAAAACAAACAAAAAAGCTTTGTAGTAGTATCCAGCAGTTAGCTCACTGTGATGAGAGTCTGTCATTGAGAGCCACAGGTCCAGCGTTCAAATCCTGGTCAAAACTGTGACACTTTGCTTTACACACTGATTTCCAGAAGGACAACTTTAAAGCAGCCCAGAAATTCACCATGTTTGTGTGCCTCAATGGCCCAGTGGATAAGTCAAATGATATCCGTAGTATACCTAGTAGAAGTGTGCCGGTTCGAACCTGACTCATATCTTTACGTTCAAGACCGATTTCAGAAGAAGAAAACAAACAAAAAAGCTTTGTAGTAGTATCCAGCAGTTAGCTCACTGTGATGAGAGGCTGTCCTGGAGAGCCACAGGTCCAGGGTTCAAATCCTGGTCAAAACTGTGACACTTTGCTTTACACACTGATTTCCAGAAGGACAACTTTAAAGCAGCCCAGAAATTCACCATGTTTTGTGCCTCAATGGCCCAGTGGATAAGTCAAATGATATCCGTAGTATACCTAGTAGAAGTGTGCCGGTTCAAACCGGCAAAGACTCATGTCAAAAAACATGGGCTATAACCCATCGTTTTTTTCATTTTTTCAAATTTCCTCAATTTCCAAAATTTCGCAATTTGCAATTTCCGCAATTTCCTGAACTTTTTTCAAAATTTCAAGTTAGCCTAAATTGCGGAATTCAGGAAATTTCAGAAATTTCAAGTTAGCCTAAATTGCGGAAAATTCCGGAAATTGCGGAAATTGAGGAAATTTGAAAAAATGAAAAAAAAGATGGGTTATAGCCCATGTTTTTTGACATGAGTCTTTGCCGGTTTGAACCGGCACACTTCTACTAGGTATACTACGGATATCATTTGACTTATCCACTGGGCCATTGAGGCACACAAACATGGTGAATTTCTGGGCTGCTTTAAAGTTGTCCTTCTGAAAGTCAGTGTGCAAAGCAAAGTGTCACATAGCCACATGACTAATGTGGGATTCGAACCCTGGACCTGTGGATGACAAGTACAGCCACTCATCACACTGAGCTAACTGCTGGTTACTACAACACAGCTTTTCTGTGCTAGTTGATGTTAGTGTGGAATGCAAAGTGTCAGTAAAGAATGGGGTGGGATTGGCCCCTTTATTTTTTTGTTTGAACCTGAGTGGGCTTTGAACCCACCATCTCCCGATCATGTGGCAGCATTCTAACACACTGAGCTACTGGCTCCAGACAATTCACACTTATTTTTTGTTTCTTTTGTTCTTCTGTAAACTCCGTGAGATCAGCCAAAGAGTCGAAGGGTTTTCTGTACCTCTTTTGAACTGCCTAAATCCAGGATTGAAACAGGGACCGACCTTTAAATCTTCAGCAGGTTCGAACTTGATGCAGTTGAGAATGTCTGACTTAACCCACCTTTCAGAATATAGAGGTTCTTTAGGTTAAAAAACAATGCACACTTTCGACATAAAAGCCCTAAAGAAACAAGTGTAATTGGTGGAGGTGCTCTAGGTGATCGAGTTCTAGCGTGGCTACCAAGGCGACTGTGTACCGAGGTACATGGCCAAAGCAGGTTCAAGGCCAGCCTGGGGGACCAAGCTGTACCCAAGCACTGAAGCCAATACTCATCGATGTACTCTGTTACCCTGGGTCTACTGGAATGCAGTACAGTGGGGCCGGGGGGGGTATTTCCCCCCCGGTGTTTCCACACAGTAAAATGTGGGTGTTATGGCAAAATAAACTAGAACTGCACCCTATCGAGTGCCTACTTGCTTGTTTCACACAAGTAGGCCTACTAGTACGGACATTTATACAATATTTAGCTCAGTCTTACATCAAGGATGTTTTTCCAAGTTTGTATGTGTATTACAAAGAGCAGGGCCTTTAGTTATTCTTTTTTCATTTTGCATCTTTGCAAGGTTGTACCTTTGTAGGCCTACCCGTCTCTAATGTATAAGCAAAGTTGTAGCAGCGGTTAAGACACAGGCTTCGCAAACAGAAGGTTCTAGGTTCAAGCCCAGCAAGGGGCTTTGTTCAACCGTCATCTTAGTCTTACCCAATATGTCACTCCTAATGAAGAGTGTGATTTGTTGTTTCAGTTTTTATATTGACTCATTTTTGAACCTACAACATTCGGTTTATACATCCTTGTCTTTATGTTTATGCCACAAAGGCATGTGAGATGCATGGTGCAGAGTTCTGTCTCCATGCGACGATGGGTTATAGCCCATGTTTTTTTATTTGTTATCCTCGTTTCTCATCATTTTGGACCATGGGCTATAGCCCATATCGTACGGCATACTATAGCACGCCGTTTTTCATCATTTTTGAGGATTTGAAAAAAATGAAAATATAAAAAAACGATGGGTTATAGCCCATGTTTTTTGAAATTTTGAAAAAAAAAGTTAGCCTCGTTTCTCATCATTTTGGACCATGGGCTATAGCCCATATCGTACGGCATACTATAGCACGCCGCTTTTCATCATTTTTGAGGATTTGAAAAAAATGAAAAAATAAAAAAACGATGGGTTATAGCCCATGTTTTTTGAAATTTTGAAAAAAAGAGTTAGCCTCGTTTCTCATCATTTTGGACCATGGGCTATAGCCCATATCGTATTATAGATTAGTTTCAGGTGGGGTAATCTAAACACAGCATCTTAACACTGGTTGTCAAGCTATTTAGTATTTTTTGCAGTTTCCCTGCTTGAAAGGTATGGCACAGACCATATGGAGATTGTTACTGGGTTTCACTCATACAATGACCACACAGTTTCCTTCTTTTTACTCTTCTTTACTTTGTAGTTGAGTACATAGTTGTACAGGTATTGTGTAAGTCAGTTAGTGGGTAAGTCAGGTAAGGTGAAAAACCTTAAAGGGAAAATAAAAAAGAACTAATGTAAGTATAATGCACATTCAATCAATACACATACTTTACATGTTCTAAACACCTAAATATCGTTTTTACTTAAGTGTCTCTTAATCAACTCATTTCTAAATCAATTCATTTTTTGCTCAATTCGTTTCTAAACAGTTTTTAAACATAATAAACTCATGAAATGTAAATTAAATAAACTGAATTAATTAGCATCATTGAAACGTTTTTATCAATCAATAATCAATTCAAATGTATTTTAAATCAAATGATCATGTTCATTGTTCATGTCCAATTGGCCATCATGTTTCCTTCAACTCAAGTCATCATAAACAACAACAAACAATAACAAGTGTCCATGAACTGGCATGCAACTGGCATGATCTGTCACAGATATACAGTTCTCTCACCGGCTGTCTCTCCAGCATTTATATGGCTGCACCGTTCTGCTCTGCTGTTTGTGTGTGTTGCTCCTGTTTGGATGCACACTGCTGTTTCTCATGGAGGTTTGTGTGTTTCCTGTGTTTGGCCAACGCCCTACTCTCAGGTGCAGTGAATGCACTGATGCTGATTAGTGAGGCAATTGGGGAGTGAGTGAGTGAGTGACAATCAGCAGAGTGTCAGTGGCAATGATTGTCAGTCCAGATTTAACCCTTTGCTCTCCATTTCTCCAAGTTGACTTCACACTGGTGAAATAGTGAATTTCATATTTAATGTGAACATACAACAGGACTAAGGTTAGCAGGTTACAGCGCTGTAGGGCTTCGAACCCTATATCCAGGCAGAAGCTTGGATAGTACACTACCAGCGCTTTCTTTTGCTTTGCAACACCATGGTCCAAATTCACAACGGCGTTTACGATGATAACATGACGTGACGTGCTAGCGGAATTTACGTGGATTTCCCACATTTTAATTTGGAATTCAAGGAAATGGCCGTGAACTTGACGCTCACGTAGGTTGGTCGGAAACTCCGTCAAATCCTCTTTAGGTGGCGTAGACATTTGCGGAGGCATACACTTGCGTATAGATTTATTCAGAAGGCTTTAGTCTTCATGCTGAATCAATAAATTGTTCCCAAAAATATGTAGGCATGTGTCCCCAACATATTGGTCGATCAGCACATAAAGAAATGATAGCCTATATAATAAATGATGAGAAACGAGGATAACTTTTTTTTTCAAAATTTCAAAAAACATGGGCTATAACCCATCGTTTTTTTCATTTTTTCATTTTTGTCAAATCATCAAAAATGATGAAAAACGGCGCGCTATAGTATGCCGTACCATATGGGCTATAGCCCATGGTCCAAAATGAAGAGAAACGAGGCTAACTTTTTTTTTCAAAATTTCAAAAAACATGGGCTATAACCCATCGTTTTTTTCATTTTTTTAAAATCGTCAAAAATGAAGAAAAACGGCGTGCTATAGTATGCCGTACGATATGGGCTATAGCCCATGGTCCAAAATGATGAGAAACGAGGATAACTTTTTTTTCCTAAATTTCAAAAAACATGGGCTATAACCCATCGTTTTTTTTTCATTTTTTCATTTTTGTCAAATCATCAAAAATGATGAAAAACGGCGTGCTATAGTATGCCGTACGATATGGGCTATAACCCATGGTCCAAAATGATGAGAAATGAGGATATCTTTTTTTTCTAAATTTCAAAAAACATGGGCTATAACCCATTGTTTTTTTTTCATTTTTTCATTTTTGTCAAATCATCAAAAATGATGAAAAACGGCGTGCTATAGTATGCCGTACGATATGGGCTATAGCCCATGGTCCAAAATGATGAGAAACGAGGATAACTTTTTTTTCTAAATTTCAAAAAACATGGGCTATAACCCATCGTTTTTTTTTTCATTTTTTCATTTTTGTCAAATCATCAAAAATGATGAAAAACGGCGTGCTATAGTATCCCGTACGATATGGGCTATAACCCATGGTCCAAAATGATGAGAAATGAGGATATCTTTTTTTTCAAAATTTCAAAAAACATGGGCTATAACCCATCGTTTTTTTCATTTTTTCATTTTTGTCAAATCATCAAAAATGATGAAAAACGGCGTGCTATAGTATGCCTTACGATATGGGCTATAGCCCATGGTCCAAAATGATGAGAAACGAGGATAACTTTTTTTTTCCAAAATTTCAAAAAACATGGGCTATAACCCATCGTTTTTTTCATTTTTTCATTTTTGTCAAATCATCAAAAATGATGAAAAACGGCGTGCTATAGTATGCCGTACGATATGGGCTATAGCCCATGGTCCAAAATGATGAGAAACGAGGATAACTTTTTTTTTCAAAATAAAAAAAAACATGGGCTATAACCCATCGTTTTTTTTCTTTTTTTCATTTTTGTCAAATCATCAAAAATGATGAAAAACGGCGTGCTACAGTATGCCGTACGATATGGGCTATAGCCCATGGTCCAAAATGATGAGAAACGAGGATAACTTTCTTTTTTCAAAATTTCAAAAAACATGGGCTATAACCCATCGTTTTTTTCATTTTTTCATTTTTGTCAAATCATCAAAAATGATGAAAAACGGCGTGCTACAGTATGCCGTACGATATGGGCTATAGCCCATGGTCCAAAATGATGAGAAACGAGGATATCTTTTTTTTCAAAATTTCAAAAAACATGGGCTATAACCCATCGTTTTTTTCATTTTTTCATTTTTGTCAAATCATCAAAAATGATGAAAAACGGCGTGCTATAGTATGCCTTACGATATGGGCTATAGCCCATGGTCCAAAATGATGAGAAACGAGGATAACTTTTTTTTTCCAAAATTTCAAAAAACATGGGCTATAACCCATCGTTTTTTTCATTTTTTCATTTTTGTCAAATCATCAAAAATGATGAAAAACGGCGTGCTATAGTATGCCGTACGATATGGGCTATAGCCCATGGTCCAAAATGATGAGAAACGAGGATAACTTTTTTTTTCAAAATAAAAAAAAACATGGGCTATAACCCATCGTTTTTTTTCTTTTTTTCATTTTTGTCAAATCATCAAAAATGATGAAAAACGGCGTGCTACAGTATGCCGTACGATATGGGCTATAGCCCATGGTCCAAAATGATGAGAAACGAGGATAACTTTCTTTTTTCAAAATTTCAAAAAACATGGGCTATAACCCATCGTTTTTTTCATTTTTTCATTTTTGTCAAATCATCAAAAATGATGAAAAACGGCGTGCTACAGTATGCCGTACGATATGGGCTATAGCCCATGGTCCAAAATGATGAGAAACGAGGATAACTTTTTTTTTCAAAATTAAAAAAAACATGGGCTATAACCCATCGTTTTTTTTTCATTTTTTCATTTTTGTCAAATCATCAAAAATGATGAAAAACGGCGTGCTATAGTATGCCGTACGATATGGGCTATAACCCATGGTCCAAAATGATGAGAAATGAGGATATCTTTTTTTTCTAAATTTCAAAAAACATGGGCTATAACCCATTGTTTTTTTTTCATTTTTTCATTTTTGTCAAATCATCAAAAATGATGAAAAACGGCGTGCTATAGTATGCCGTACGATATGGGCTATAGCCCATGGTCCAAAATGATGAGAAACGAGGATAACTTTTTTTTTTCAAAATTTCAAAAAACATGGGCTATAACCCATCGTTTTTTTTCATTTTTTCATTTTTGTCAAATCATCAAAAATGATGAAAAACGGCACGCTATAGTATGCCGTACGATATAGGCTATAGCCCATGGTCCAAAATGATGAGAAACGAGGATAACTTTTTTTTTTCAAAATTTCAAAAAACATGGGCTATAACCCATCGTTTTTTTCATTTTTTCATTTTTGTCAAATCGTCAAAAATGAAGAAAAACGGCGTGCTATAGTATGCCGTACCATATGGGCTATATAGCCCATGGTCCAAAATGATGAGAAACGAGGCTAACTTTTTTTTCTAAATTTCAAAAAACATGGGCTATAACCCATCGTTTTTTTTTTCATTTTTTCATTTTTGTCAAATCATCAAAAATGATAAAAAACGGCGTGCTATAGTATCCCGTACGATATGGGCTATAACCCATGGTCCAAAATGATGAGAAATGAGGATATCTTTTTTTTTTAATTTCAAAAAACATGGGCTATAACCCATCGTTTTTTTTTCATTTTTTCATTTTTGTCAAATCATCAAAAATGATGAAAAACGGCGTGCTATAGTATGCCGTACGATATGGGCTATAGCCCATGGTCCAAAATGATGAGAAACGAGGATAACTTTTTTTTTTCAAAATTTCAAAAAACATGGGCTATAACCCATCGTTTTTTTCATTTTTTCATTTTTGTCAAATCATCAAAAATGATGAAAAACGGCACGCTATAGTATGCCGTACGATATAGGCTATAGCCCATGGTCCAAAATGATGAGAAACGACGATAACTTTTTTTTTTCAAAATTTCAAAAAACATGGGCTATAACCCATCGTTTTTTTCATTTTTTCATTTTTGTCAAATCATCAAAAATGATGAAAAACGGCGTGCTATAGTATGCCTTACGATATGGGCTATAGCCCATGGTCCAAAATGATGAGAAACGAGGATAACTTTTTTTTTTCAAAATTTCAAAAAACATGGGCTATAACCCATCGTTTTTTTCATTTTTTCATTTTTGTCAAATCATCAAAAATGATGAAAAACGGCGTGCTATAGTATGCCGTACGATATGGGCTATAGCCCATGGTCCAAAATGATGAGAAACGAGGATAACTTTTTTTTTCAAAATTAAAAAAAACATGGGCTATAACCCATCGTTTTTTTTCATTTTTTCATTTTTGTCAAATCATCAAAAATGATGAAAAACGGCGTGCTACAGTATGCCGTACGATATGGGCTATAGCCCATGGTCCAAAATGATGAGAAACGAGGATAACTTTTTTTTCAAAATTTCAAAAAACATGGGCTTTAACCCATCGTTTTTTTTATTTTTTCATTTTTGTCAAATCATCAAAAATGATGAAAAACGGCACGCTATAGTATGCCGTACGATATAGGCTATAGCCCATGGTCCAAAATGATGAGAAACGAGGATAACTTTTTTTTTTTCAAAATTTAAAAAAACATGGGCTATAACCCATAGTTTTTTTCATTTTTTCATTTTTGTCAAATCATCAAAAATGATGAAAAACGGCACGCTATAGTATGCCGTACGATATAGGCTATAGCCCATGGTCCAAAATGATGAGAAACGAGGATAACTTTTTTTTTTCAAAATTTCAAAAAACATGGGCTATAACCCATCGTTTTTTTCATTTTTTCATTTTTGTCAAATCATCAAAAATGATGAAAAACGGCGTGCTATAGTATGCCGTACGATATGGGCTATAGCCCATGGTCCAAAATGATGAGAACTTTTTTTTCTAAATTTCAAAAAACATGGGCTATAACCCATCGTTTTTTTTTCATTTTTTCATTTTTGTCAAATCATCAAAAATGATGAAAAACGGCTTGCTATAGTACGCCGTACGATATGGGCTATAACCCATGGTCCAAAATGATGAGAAATGAGGATATCTTTTTTTTCTAAATTTCAAAAAACATGGGCTATAACCCATCGTTTTTTTTTCATTTTTTCATTTTTGTCAAATCATCAAAAATGATGAAAAACGGCTTGCTATAGTACGCCGTACGATATGGGCTATAACCCATGGTCCAAAATGATGAGAAACGAGGATAACTTTTTTTTTAAATTTAAAAAAACATGGGCTATAACCCATCGTTTTTTTCATTTTTTCATTTTTGTCAAATCATCAAAAATGATGAAAAACGGCACGCTATAGTATGCCGTACGATATAGGCTATAGCCCATGGTCCAAAATGATGAGAAAAACGTCTAAAAATCGACGTCTAAAACACGTCTAAAATAGACGTGTTTTAGACATCTATTTTTAGACGTCTACTTGTGTTGCGGAGGAATTGCGGAGTGTTGCGGAAAAATTGCGGAGTGTTGCGGAGGAAAAATTGTGGAGTGTTGCGGAGGATGAGAAACATTAGCAAATTGCGGAGTGTTAAAAAAAAAAAAAAAAACGATGGGTTATAACCCATCGTTTTTTTTCATTTTTTTCACTTTTGTCAAATCATCAAAAATGATGAAAAACGGCGTTCTATAGTATGCCGTACGATATGGGCTATAGCCCATGGTCCAAAATGATGAGAAACGAGGCTAACTTTTTTTTTCAAAATTTCAAAAATCATGGGCTATAACCCATCGTTTTTGTCATTTTGTCATTTTTTTCAAATCCTCAAAAATGATGAAAAACGGCGCGCTATAGTATGCCGTACGATATGGGCTATAGCCCATGGTCCAAAATGATGAGAAACGAGGCTAACTGTTTTTTTCAAAATTTCAAAAAACATGGGCTATAACCCATCGTTTTTGTCATTTTGTCATTTTTTTCAAATCCTCAAAAATGATGAAAAACGGCGCGCTATAGTATGCCGTACGATATGGGCTATAGCCCATGGTCCAAAATGATGAGAAACGAGGCTAACTTTTTTTTTCAAAATTTCAAAAAACATGGGCTATAACCCATCGTTTTTGTCATTTTGTCATTTTTTTCAAATCCTCAAAAATGATGAAAAACGGCGCGCTATAGTATGCCGTACGATATGGGCTATAGCCCATGGTCCAAAATGATGAGACATCTATATTTAGGAATTGCGGAGTGTTGCGGAAAAATTGCGGAGTGTTGCGGAGGAAAAATTGTGGAGTGTTGCGGAGGATGAGAAACATTAGCAAATTGCGGAGTGTTAAAAAAAAACAAAAAACGATGGGTTATAACCCATCGTTTTTTTTTTTCATTTTTTCACTTTTGTCAAATCATCAAAAATGATGAAAAACGGAGTGCTATAGTATGCCGTACGATATGGGCTATAGCCCATGGTCCAAAATGATGAGAAACGAGGCTAACTTTTTTTTTCAAAATTTAAAAAAACATGGGCTATAACCCATCGTTTTTGTCATTTTGTCATTTTTTTCAAATCCTCAAAAATGATGAAAAACGGCGCGCTATAGTATGCCGTACGATATGGGCTATAGCCCATGGTCCAAAATGATGAGAAACGAGGCAAACTTTTTTTTTCAAAATTTCAAAAAACATGGGCTATAACCCATCGTTTTTGTCATTTTGTCATTTTTTTCAAATCCTCAAAAATGATGAAAAACGGCGCGCTATAGTATGCCGTACGATATGGGCTATAGCCCATGGTCCAAAATGATGAGAAACGAGGCTAACTTTTTTTTTCAAAATTTCAAAAAACATGGGCTATAACCCATCGTTTTTGTCATTTTGTCATTTTTTTCAAATCCTCAAAAATGATGAAAAACGGCGCGCTATAGTATGCCGTACGATATGGGCTATAGCCCATGGTCCAAAATGATGAGAAACGAGGCTAACTTTTTTTTTCAAAATTTCAAAAAACATGGGCTATAACCCATCGTTTTTGTCATTTTGTCATTTTTTTCAAATCCTCAAAAATGATGAAAAACGGCGCGCTATAGTATGCCGTACGATATGGGCTATAGCCCATGGTCCAAAATGATGAGAAACGAGGCTAACTTTTTTTTTCAAAATTTCAAAAAACATGGGCTATAACCCATCGTTTTTGTCATTTTGTCATTTTTTTCAAATCCTCAAAAATGATGAAAAACGGCGCGCTATAGTATGCCGTACGATATGGGCTATAGCCCATGGTCCAAAATGATGAGAAACGAGGCTAACTTTTTTTTTCAAAATTTCAAAAAACATGGGCTATAACCCATCGTTTTTGTCATTTTGTCATTTTTTTCAAATCCTCAAAAATGATGAAAAACGGCGCGCTATAGTATGCCGTACGATATGGGCTATAGCCCATGGTCCAAAATGATGAGAAACGAGGCTAACTTTTTTTTTCAAAATTTCAAAAAACATGGGCTATAACCCATCGTTTTTGTCATTTTGTCATTTTTTTCAAATCCTCAAAAATGATGAAAAACGGCACGCTATAGTATGCCGTACGATATGGGCTATAGCCCATGGTCCAAAATGATGAGAAACGAGGCTAACTTTTTTTTCCAAAATTTCAAAAAACATGGGCTATAACCCATCGTTTTTGTCATTTTGTCATTTTTTCAAATCCTCAAAAATGATGAAAAACGGCGCGCTATAGTATGCCGTACGATATGGGCTATAGCCCATGGTCCAAAATGATGAGAAACAAGGCTAACTTTTTTTTTCAAAATTTCAAAAAACATGGGCTATAACCCATCGTTTTTGTCATTTTGTCATTTTTTTCAAATCCTCAAAAATGATGAAAAACGGCGCGCTATAGTATGCCGTACGATATGGGCTATAGCCCATGGTCCAAAATGATGAGAAACGAGGCTAACTTTTTTTTTCAAAATTTCAAAAAACATGGGCTATAACCCATCGTTTTTGTCATTTTGTCATTTTTTTCAAATCCTCAAAAATGATGAAAAACGGCGCGCTATAGTATGCCGTACGATATGGGCTATAGCCCATGGTCCAAAATGATGAGAAACGAGGCTAACTTTTTTTTTCAAAATTTCAAAAAACATGGGCTATAACCCATCGTTTTTGTCATTTTGTCATTTTTTTCAAATCCTCAAAAATGATGAAAAACGGCGCGCTATAGTATGCCGTACGATATGGGCTATAGCCCATGGTCCAAAATGATGAGAAACGAGGCTAACTTTTTTTTTCAAAATTTCAAAAAACATGGGCTTTAACCCATCGTTTTTGTCATTTTGTCATTTTTTTCAAATCCTCAAAAATGATGAAAAACGGCGCGCTATAGTATGCCGTACGATATGGGCTATAGCCCATGGTCCAAAATGATGAGAAACGAGGCTAACTTTTTTTTTCAAAATTTCAAAAAACATGGGCTATAACCCATCGTTTTTGTCATTTTGTCATTTTTTTCGAATCCTCAAAAATGATGAAAAACGGCGCGCTATAGTATGCCGTACGATATGGGCTATAGCCCATGGTCCAAAATGATGAGAAACGAGGCTAACTTTTTTTTTCAAAATTTCTAAAAACATGGGCTATAACCCATCGTTTTTGTCATTTTGTCATTTTTTCAAATCCTCAAAAATGATGAAAAACGGCGCGCTATAGTATGCCGTACGATATGGGCTATAGCCCATGGTCCAAAATGATGAGAAACGAGGCTAACTTTTTTTTTCAAAATTTCAAAAAACATGGGCTATAACTCATCGTTTTTTTCATTTTTGTCAAATCGTCAAAAATGAAGAAAAACGGCGTGCTATAGTATGCCGTACGATATGGGCTATAGCCCATGGTCCAAAATGATGAGAAACGAGGATAACTTTTTTTTTCTAAATTTCAAAAAACATGGGCTATAACCCATCGTTTTTTTTTTCATTTTTTCATTTTTGTCAAATCATCAAAAATGATGAAAAACGGCGTGCTATAGTATGCCGTACGATATGGGCTATAGCCCATGGTCCAAAATGATGAGAAACGAGGATAACTTTTTTTTCTAAATTTCAAAAAACATGGGCTATAACCCATCGTTTTTTTTCATTTTTTCATTTTTTTTAAATCATCAAAAATGATGAAAAACGGCGTGCTATAGTATGCCGTACGATATGGGCTATAACCCATGGTCCAAAATGATGAGAAATGAGGATATCTTTTTTTTCTAAATTTCAAAAAACATGGGCTATAACCCATCGTTTTTTTTCATTTTTTCATTTTTTTTAAATCCTCAAAAATGATGAAAAACGGCACGCTATAGTATGCCGTACGATATAGGCTATAGCCCATGGTCCAAAATGATGAGAAAAACGTCTAAAAATTGACGTCTAAAACACGTCTAAAATAGACGTGTTTTAGACGTCTATTTTTAGACGTCTACTTGTGTTGCGGAGGAATTGCAGAGTGTTGCGGAAAAATTGCGGAGTGTTGCGGAGGAAAAATTGTGGAGTGTTGCGGAGGATGAGAAACATTAGCAAATTGCGGAGTGTTAAAAAAAAAAAAAAAACGATGGGTTATAACCCATCGTTTCTTTTTCATTTTTTCACTTTTGTCAAATCATCAAAAATGATGAAAAACGGCGTGCTATAGTATGCCGTACGATATGGGCTATAGCCCATGGTCCAAAATGATGAGAAACGAGGCTAACTTTTTTTTTCAAAATTTCAAAAAACATGGGCTATAACCCATCGTTTTTGTCATTTTGTCATTTTTTTCAAATCCTCAAAAATGATGAAAAACGGCGCGCTATAGTATGCCGTACGATATGGGCTATAGCCCATGGTCCAAAATGATGAGAAACGAGGCTAACTTTTTTTTTCAAAATTTCAAAAAACATGGGCTATAACCCATCGTTTTTGTCATTTTGTCATTTTTTTCGAATCCTCAAAAATGATGAAAAACGGCGCGCTATAGTATGCCGTACGATATGGGCTATAGCCCATGGTCCAAAATGATGAGAAACGAGGCTAACTTTTTTTTTCAAAATTTCTAAAAACATGGGCTATAACCCATCGTTTTTGTCATTTTGTCATTTTTTTCAAATCCTCAAAAATGATGAAAAACGGCGCGCTATAGTATGCCGTACGATATGGGCTATAGCCCATGGTCCAAAATGATGAGAAACGAGGCTAACTTTTTTTTTCAAAATTTCAAAAAACATGGGCTATAACTCATCGTTTTTTTCATTTTTGTCAAATCGTCAAAAATGAAGAAAAACGGCGTGCTATAGTATGCCGTACGATATGGGCTATAGCCCATGGTCCAAAATGATGAGAAACGAGGATAACTTTTTTTTTCTAAATTTCAAAAAACATGGGCTATAACCCATCGTTTTTTTTTTTCATTTTTTCATTTTTGTCAAATCATCAAAAATGATGAAAAACGGCGTGCTATAGTATGCCGTACGATATGGGCTATAGCCCATGGTCCAAAATGATGAGAAACGAGGATAACTTTTTTTTCTAAATTTCAAAAAACATGGGCTATAACCCATCGTTTTTTTTCATTTTTTCATTTTTTTTAAATCATCAAAAATGATGAAAAACGGCGTGCTATAGTATGCCGTACGATATGGGCTATAACCCATGGTCCAAAATGATGAGAAATGAGGATATCTTTTTTTTCTAAATTTCAAAAAACATGGGCTATAACCCATCGTTTTTTTTCATTTTTTCATTTTTTTTAAATCCTCAAAAATGATGAAAAACGGCACGCTATAGTATGCCGTACGATATAGGCTATAGCCCATGGTCCAAAATGATGAGAAAAACGTCTAAAAATCGACGTCTAAAACACGTCTAAAATAGACGTGTTTTAGACGTCTATTTTTAGACGTCTACTTGTGTTGCGGAGGAATTGCAGAGTGTTGCGGAAAAATTGCGGAGTGTTGCGGAGGAAAAATTGTGGAGTGTTGCGGAGGATGAGAAACATTAGCAAATTGCGGAGTGTTAAAAAAAAAAAAAAAACGATGGGTTATAACCCATCGTTTCTTTTTCATTTTTTCACTTTTGTCAAATCATCAAAAATGATGAAAAACGGCGTGCTATAGTATGCCGTACGATATGGGCTATAGCCCATGGTCCAAAATGATGAGAAACGAGGCTAACTTTTTTTTTCAAAATTTCAAAAAACATGGGCTATAACCCATCGTTTTTGTCATTTTGTCATTTTTTTCAAATCCTCAAAAATGATGAAAAACGGCGCGCTATAGTATGCCGTACGATATGGGCTATAGCCCATGGTCCAAAATGATGAGAAACGAGGCTAACTTTTTTTTTCAAAATTTCAAAAAACATGGGCTATAACCCATCGTTTTTGTCATTTTGTCATTTTTTTCGAATCCTCAAAAATGATGAAAAACGGCGCGCTATAGTATGCCGTACGATATGGGCTATAGCCCATGGTCCAAAATGATGAGAAACGAGGCTAACTTTTTTTTTCAAAATTTCTAAAAACATGGGCTATAACCCATCGTTTTTGTCATTTTGTCATTTTTTTCAAATCCTCAAAAATGATGAAAAACGGCGCGCTATAGTATGCCGTACGATATGGGCTATAGCCCATGGTCCAAAATGATGAGAAACGAGGCTAACTTTTTTTTTCAAAATTTCAAAAAACATGGGCTATAACTCATCGTTTTTTTCATTTTTGTCAAATCGTCAAAAATGAAGAAAAACGGCGTGCTATAGTATGCCGTACGATATGGGCTATAGCCCATGGTCCAAAATGATGAGAAACGAGGATAACTTTTTTTTTCTAAATTTCAAAAAACATGGGCTATAACCCATCGTTTTTTTTTTTCATTTTTTCATTTTTGTCAAATCATCAAAAATGATGAAAAACGGCGTGCTATAGTATGCCGTACGATATGGGCTATAGCCCATGGTCCAAAATGATGAGAAACGAGGATAACTTTTTTTTCTAAATTTCAAAAAACATGGGCTATAACCCATCGTTTTTTTTCATTTTTTCATTTTTTTTAAATCATCAAAAATGATGAAAAACGGCGTGCTATAGTATGCCGTACGATATGGGCTATAACCCATGGTCCAAAATGATGAGAAATGAGGATATCTTTTTTTTCTAAATTTCAAAAAACATGGGCTATAACCCATCGTTTTTTTTCATTTTTTCATTTTTTTTAAATCCTCAAAAATGATGAAAAACGGCACGCTATAGTATGCCGTACGATATAGGCTATAGCCCATGGTCCAAAATGATGAGAAAAACGTCTAAAAATCGACGTCTAAAACACGTCTAAAATAGACGTGTTTTAGACGTCTATTTTTAGACGTCTACTTGTGTTGCGGAGGAATTGCAGAGTGTTGCGGAAAAATTGCGGAGTGTTGCGGAGGAAAAATTGTGGAGTGTTGCGGAGGATGAGAAACATTAGCAAATTGCGGAGTGTTAAAAAAAAACAAAAAACGATGGGTTATAACCCATCGTTTCTTTTTCATTTTTTCACTTTTGTCAAATCATCAAAAATGATGAAAAACGGCGTGCTATAGTATGCCGTACGATATGGGCTATAGCCCATGGTCCAAAATGATGAGAAACGAGGCTAACTTTTTTTTTCAAAATTTCAAAAAACATGGGCTATAACCCATCGTTTTTGTCATTTTGTCATTTTTTTCAAATCCTCAAAAATGATGAAAAACGGCGCGCTATAGTATGCCGTACGATATGGGCTATAGCCCATGGTCCAAAATGATGAGAAACGAGGCTAACTTTTTTTTTCAAAATTTCAAAAAACATGGGCTATAACCCATCGTTTTTGTCATTTTGTCATTTTTTTCGAATCCTCAAAAATGATGAAAAACGGCGCGCTATAGTATGCCGTACGATATGGGCTATAGCCCATGGTCCAAAATGATGAGAAACGAGGCTAACTTTTTTTTTCAAAATTTCAAAAAACATGGGCTATAACCCATCGTTTTTGTCATTTTGTCATTTTTTCAAATCCTCAAAAATGATGAAAAACGGCGCGCTATAGTATGCCGTACCATATGGGCTATAGCCCATGGTCCAAAATGATGAGAAACGAGGCTAACTGTTTTTTTTCTAAATTTCAAAAAACATGGGCTATAACCCATCGTTTTTTTTTCATTTTTTCACTTTTGTCAAATCATCAAAAATGATGAAAAATGGCGTGCTATAGTATGCCGTACGATATAGGCTATAGCCCATGGTCCAAAATGATGAGAAACGAGGATAACTTTTTTTTTTAATTTCAAAAAACATGGGCTATAACCCATCGTTTTTTTCATTTTTTCATTTTTGTCAAATCATCAAAAATGATGAAAAACGGCACGCTATAGTATGCCGTACGATATAGGCTATAGCCCATGGTCCAAAATGATGAGAAAAACGTCTAAAAATCGACGTCTAAAACACGTCTAAAATAGACGTGTTTTAGACATCTATTTTTAGACGTCTACTTGTGTTGCGGAGGAAAAATTGTGGAGTGTTGCGGAGGATGAGAAACATTAGCAAATTGCGGAGTGTTAAAAAAAAAAAAAAAACGATGGGTTATAACCCATCGTTTCTTTTTCATTTTTTCACTTTTGTCAAATCATCAAAAATGATGAAAAACGGCGTGCTATAGTATGCCGTACGATATGGGCTATAGCCCATGGTCCAAAATGATGAGAAACGAGGCTAACTTTTTTTTTCAAAATTTCAAAAAACATGGGCTATAACCCATCGTTTTTGTCATTTTGTCATTTTTTTCAAATCCTCAAAAATGATGAAAAACGGCGCGCTATAGTATGCCGTACGATATGGGCTATAGCCCATGGTCCAAAATGATGAGAAACGAGGCTAACCTTTTTTTTCAAAATTTCAAAAAACATGGGCTATAACCCATCGTTTTTGTCATTTTGTCATTTTTTTCAAATCCTCAAAAATGATGAAAAACGGCGCGCTATAGTATGCCGTACGATATGGGCTATAGCCCATGGTCCAAAATGATGAGAAACGAGGCTAACTGTTTTTTTCAAAATTTCAAAAAACATGGGCTATAACCCATCGTTTCTGTCATTTTGTCATTTTTTTCAAATCCTCAAAAATGATGAAAAACGGCGCGCTATAGTATGCCGTACGATATGGGCTATAGCCCATGGTCCAAAATGATGAGAAACGAGGCTAACTTTTTTTTTCAAAATTTCAAAAAACATGGGCTATAACCCATCGTTTTTGTCATTTTGTCATTTTTTTCAAATCCTCAAAAATGATGAAAAACGGCGCGCTATAGTATGCCGTACGATATGGGCTATAGCCCATGGTCCAAAATGATGAGAAACGAGGCTAACTTTTTTTTTCAAAATTTCAAAAAACATGGGCTATAACCCATCGTTTTTGTCATTTTGTCATTTTTTTCAAATCCTCAAAAATGATGAAAAACGGCGCGCTATAGTATGCCGTACGATATGGGCATATGGTCCAAAATGATGAGAAACGAGGCTAACTTTTTTTTTCAAAATTTCAAAAAACATGGGCTATAACCCATCGTTTTTGTCATTTTGTCATTTTTTTCAAATCCTCAAAAATGATGAAAAACGGCGCGCTATAGTATGCCGTACGATATGGGCTATAGCCCATGGTCCAAAATGATGAGAAACGAGGCTAACTTTTTTTTTCAAAATTTCAAAAAACATGGGCTATAACCCATCGTTTTTGTCATTTTGTCATTTTTTTCAAATCCTCAAAAATGATGAAAAACGGCGCGCTATAGTATGCCGTACGATATGGGCTATAGCCCATGGTCCAAAATGATGAGAAACGAGGCTAACTTTTTTTTTCAAAATTTCAAAAAACATGGGCTATAACCCATCGTTTTTGTCATTTTGTCATTTTTTTCAAATCCTCAAAAATGATGAAAAACGGCGCGCTATAGTATGCCGTACGATATGGGCTATAGCCCATGGTCCAAAATGATGAGAAACGAGGCTAACTTTCTTTTTCAAAATTTCAAAAAACATGGGCTATAACCCATCGTTTTTGTCATTTTGTCATTTTTGTCAAATCATCAAAAATGATGAAAAATGGCGTGCTATAGTATGCCGTACGATATAGGCTATAGCCCATGGTCCAAAATGATGAGAAACGAGGATAACTTTTTTTTTTAATTTCAAAAAACATGGGCTATAACCCATCGTTTTTTTCATTTTTTCATTTTTGTCAAATCATCAAAAATGATGAAAAACGGCACGCTATAGTATGCCGTACGATATAGGCTATAGCCCATGGTCCAAAATGATGAGAAAAACGTCTAAAAATCGACGTCTAAAACACGTCTAAAATAGACGTGTTTTAGACATCTATTTTTAGACGTCTACTTGTGTTGCGGAGGAATTGCGGAGTGTTGCGGAAAAATTGCGGAGTGTTGCGGAGGAAAAATTGTGGAGTGTTGCGGAGGATGAGAAACATTAGCAAATTGCGGAGTGTTAAAAAAAAACAAAAAACGATGGGTTATATATTTTTTCACTTTTGTCAAATCATCAAAAATGATGAAAAACGGCGCGCTATAGTATGCCGTACGATATGGGCTATAGCCCATGGTCCAAAATGATGAGAAACGAGGCTAACTTTTTTTTTCAAAATTTCAAAAAACATGGGCTATAACCCATCGTTTTTGTCATTTTGTCATTTTTTTCAAATCCTCAAAAATGATGAAAAACGGCGCGCTATAGTATGCCGTACGATATGGGCTATAGCCCATGGTCCAAAATGATGAGAAACGAGGATAACTTTTTTTTTTAATTTCAAAAAACATGGGCTATAACCCATCGTTTTTTTCATTTTTTCATTTTTGTCAAATCATCAAAAATTATGAAAAACGGCACGCTATAGTATGCCGTACGATATAGGCTATAGCCCATGGTCCAAAATGATGAGAAAAACGTCTAAAAATCGACGTCTAAAACACGTCTAAAATAGACGTGTTTTAGACATCTATTTTTAGACGTCTACTTGTGTTGCGGAGGAATTGCGGAGTGTTGCGGAAAAATTGCGGAGTGTTGCGGAGGAAAAATTGTGGAGTGTTGCGGAGGATGAGAAACATTAGCAAATTGCGGAGTGTTAAAAAAAAACAAAAAACGATGGGTTATATATTTTTTCACTTTTGTCAAATCATCAAAAATGATGAAAAACGGCGCGCTATAGTATGCCGTACGATATGGGCTATAGCCCATGGTCCAAAATGATGAGAAACGAGGCTAACTTTTTTTTTCAAAATTTCAAAAAACATGGGCTATAACCCATCGTTTTTGTCATTTTGTCATTTTTTTCAAATCCTCAAAAATGATGAAAAACGGCGCGCTATAGTATGCCGTACGATATGGGCTAAAGCACATGGTCCAAAATGATGAGAAACGAGGCTAACTTTTTTTTTCAAAATTTCAAAAAACATGGGCTATAACCCATCGTTTTTGTCATTTTGTCATTTTTTTCAAATCCTCAAAAATGATGAGAAACGGCGCGCTATAGTATGCCGTACGATATGGGCTATAGCCCATGGTCCAAAATGATGAGAAACGAGGCTAACTTTTTTTTTCAAAATTTCAAAAAACATGGGCTATAACCCATCGTTTTTGTCATTTTGTCATTTTTTTCAAATCCTCAAAAATGATGAAAAACGGCGCGCTATAGTATGCCGTACGATATGGGCTATAGCCCATGGTCCAAAATGATGAGAAACGAGGCTAACTTTTTTTTTCAAAATTTCTAAAAACATGGGCTATAACCCATCGTTTTTTTCATTTTTTCACTTTTGTCAAATCATCAAAAATGATGAAAAACGGCGCGCTATAGTATGCCGTACGATATGGGCTATAGCCCATGGTCCAAAATGATGAGAAACGAGGCTAACTTTTTTTTTCAAAATTTCAAAAAACATGGGCTATAACCCATCGTTTTTGTCATTTTGTCATTTTTTTCAAATCCTCAAAAATGATGAAAAACGGCGCGCTATAGTATGCCGTACGATATGGGCTATAGCCCATGGTCCAAAATGATGAGAAACGAGGCTAACTTTTTTTTTTCAAAATTTCAAAAAACATGGGCTATAACCCATCGTTTTTGTCATTTTGTCATTTTTTTCAAATCCTCAAAAATGATGAAAAAGGGCGCGCTATAGTATGCCGTACGATATGGGCTATAGCCCATGGTCCAAAATGATGAGAAACGAGGCTAACTGTTTTTTTCAAAATTTCAAAAAACATGGGCTATAACCCATCGTTTTTGTCATTTTGTCATTTTTTTCAAATCCTCAAAAATGATGAAAAACGGCGCGCTATAGTATGCCGTACGATATGGGCTATAGCCCATGGTCCAAAATGATGAGAAACGAGGCTAACTTTTTTTTTCAAAATTTCAAAAAACATGGGCTATAACCCATCGTTTTTGTCATTTTGTCATTTTTTTCAAATCCTCAAAAATGATGAAAAACGGCGCGCTATAGTATGCCGTACGATATGGGCTATAGCCCATGGTCCAAAATGATGAGAAACGAGGCTAACTTTTTTTTTCAACATTTCAAAAAACATGGGCTA
The DNA here is from genome assembly GCF_963924005.1 of Protomyctophum bolini. Classification (NCBI taxonomy): domain Eukaryota; kingdom Metazoa; phylum Chordata; class Actinopteri; order Myctophiformes; family Myctophidae; genus Protomyctophum; species Protomyctophum bolini. The sequence goes on along the minus strand of NC_137870.1, from coordinate 39,009,115 downwards.
TAACCCATCGTTTTTGTCATTTTGTCATTTTTTTCAAATCCTCAAAAATGATGAAAAACGGCGCGCTATAGTATGCCGTACGATATGGGCTATAGCCCATGGTCCAAAATGATGAGAAACGAGGCTAACTTTTTTTTTCAAAATTTCAAAAAACATGGGCTATAACCCATCGTTTTTGTCATTTTGTCATTTTTTTCAAATCCTCAAAAATGATGAAAAACGGCGCGCTATAGTATGCCGTACGATATGGGCTATAGCCCATGGTCCAAAATGATGAGAAACGAGGCTAACTTTTTTTTCCAAAATTTCTAAAAACATGGGCTATAACCCATCGTTTTTGTCATTTTGTCATTTTTTTCAAATCCTCAAAAATGATGAAAAACGGCGCGCTATAGTATGCCGTATGATATGGGCTATAGCCCATGGTCCAAAATGATGAGAAACGAGGCTAACTTTTTTTTTCAAAATTTCAAAAAACATGGGCTATAACCCATCGTTTTTGTCATTTTGTCATTTTTTTCAAATCCTCAAAAATGATGAAAAACGGCGCGCTATAGTATGCCGTATGATATGGGCTATAGCCCATGGTCCAAAATGATGAGAAACGAGGCTAACTTTTTTTTTCAAAATTTCAAAAAACATGGGCTATAACCCATCGTTTTTGTCATTTTGTCATTTTTTTCAAATCCTCAAAAATGATGAAAAACGGCGCGCTATAGTATGCCGTACGATATGGGCTATAGCCCATGGTCCAAAATGATGAGAAACGAGGCTAACTTTTTTTTTCAAAATTTCAAAAAACATGGGCTATAACCCATCGTTTTTGTCATTTTGTCATTTTTTTCAAATCCTCAAAAATGATGAAAAACGGCGCGCTATAGTATGCCGTACAATATGGGCTATAGCCCATGGTCCAAAATGATGAGAAACGAGGCTAACTTTTTTTTTCAAAATTTCAAAAAACATGGGCTATAACCCATCGTTTTTGTCATTTTGTCATTTTTTTCAAATCCTCAAAAATGATGAAAAACGGCGCGCTATAGTATGCCGTACGATATGGGCTATAGCCCATGGTCCAAAATGATGAGAAACGAGGCTAACTTTTTTTTTCAAAATTTCAAAAAACATGGGCTATAACCCATCGTTTTTGTCATTTTGTCATTTTTTTCAAATCCTCAAAAATGATGAAAAACGGCGCGCTATAGTATGCCGTACGATATGGGCTATAGCCCATGGTCCAAAATGATGAGAAACGAGGCTAACTGTTTTTTTCAAAATTTCAAAAAACATGGGCTATAACCCATCGTTTTTGTCATTTTGTCATTTTTTTCAAATCCTCAAAAATGATGAAAAACGGCGCGCTATAGTATGCCGTACGATATGGGCTATAGCCCATGGTCCAAAATGATGAGAAACGAGGCTAACTTTTTTTTTCAAAATTTCAAAAAACATGGGCTATAACCCATCGTTTTTGTCATTTTGTCATTTTTTTCAAATCCTCAAAAATGATGAAAAACGGCGCGCTATAGTATGCCGTACGATATGGGCTATAGCCCATGGTCCAAAATGATGAGAAACGAGGCTAACTATTTTTTTCAAAATTTCAAAAAACATGGGCTATAACCCATCGTTTTTGTCATTTTGTCATTTTTTTCAAATCCTCAAAAATGATGAAAAACGGCGCGCTATAGTATGCCGTACGATATGGGCTATAGCCCATGGTCCAAAATGATGAGAAACGAGGCTAACTTTTTTTTTCAAAATTTCAAAAAACATGGGCTATAACCCATCGTTTTTGTCATTTTGTCATTTTTTTCAAATCCTCAAAAATGATGAAAAACGGCGCGCTATAGTATGCCGTACGATATGGGCTATAGCCCATGGTCCAAAATGATGAGAAACGAGGCTAACTTTTTTTTTCAAAATTTCTAAAAACATGGGCTATAACCCATCGTTTTTGTCATTTTGTCATTTTTTTCAAATCCTCAAAAATGATGAAAAACGGCGCGCTATAGTATGCCGTATGATATGGGCTATAGCCCATGGTCCAAAATGATGAGAAACGAGGCTAACTTTTTTTTTCAAAATTTCAACAAACATGGGCTATAACCCATCGTTTTTGTCATTTTGTCATTTTTTTCAAATCCTCAAAAATGATGAAAAACGGCGCGCTATAGTATGCCGTATGATATGGGCTATAGCCCATGGTCCAAAATGATGAGAAACGAGGCTAACTTTTTTTTTCAAAATTTCAAAAAACATGGGCTATAACCCATCGTTTTTGTCATTTTGTCATTTTTTTCAAATCCTCAAAAATGATGAAAAACGGCGCGCTATAGTATGCCGTACGATATGGGCTATAGCCCATGGTCCAAAATGATGAGAAACGAGGCTAACTTTTTTTTTCAAAATTTCAAAAAACATGGGCTATAACCCATCGTTTTTGTCATTTTGTCATTTTTTTCAAATCCTCAAAAATGATGAAAAACGGCGCGCTATAGTATGCCGTACGATATGGGCTATAGCCCATGATCCAAAATGATGAGAAACGAGGCTAACTTTTTTTTTCAAAATTTCAAAAAACATGGGCTATAACCCATCGTTTTTTTTCATTTTTTCACTTTTGTCAAATCATCAAAAATGATGAAAAATGGCGTGCTATAGTATGCCGTACGATATAGGCTATAGCCCATGGTCCAAAATGATGAGAAACGAGGATAACTTTTTTTTTTTCAAAATTTCAAAAAACATGGGCTATAACCCATCGTTTTTGTCATTTTGTCATTTTTTTCAAATCCTCAAAAATGATGAAAAACGGCGCGCTATAGTATGCCGTACGATATGGGCTATAGCCCATGGTCCAAAATGATGAGAAACGAGGCTAACTTTTTTTTTCAAAATTTCAAAAAACATGGGCTATAACCCATCGTTTTTTTTTCATTTTTTCACTTTTGTCAAATCATCAAAAATGATGAAAAATGGCGTGCTATAGTATGCCGTATGATATGGGCTATAGCCCATGGTCCAAAATGATGAGAAACGAGGCTAACTTTTTTTTTCAAAATTTCAAAAAACATGGGCTATAACCCATCGTTTTTGTCATTTTGTCATTTTTTTCAAATCCTCAAAAATGATGAAAAACGGCGCGCTATAGTATGCCGTATGATATGGGCTATAGCCCATGGTCCAAAATGATGAGAAACGAGGCTAACTTTTTTTTTCAAAATTTCAAAAAACATGGGCTATAACCCATCGTTTTTGTCATTTTGTCATTTTTTTCAAATCCTCAAAAATGATGAAAAACGGCGCGCTATAGTATGCCGTACGATATGGGCTATAGCCCATGGTCCAAAATGATGAGAAACGAGGCTAACTTTTTTTTTCAAAATTTCAAAAAACATGGGCTATAACCCATCGTTTTTGTCATTTTGTCATTTTTTTCAAATCCTCAAAAATGATGAAAAACGGCGCGCTATAGTATGCCGTACGATATGGGCTATAGCCCATGGTCCAAAATGATGAGAAACGAGGCTAACTTTTTTTTTCAAAATTTCAAAAAACATGGGCTATAACCCATCGTTTTTGTCATTTTGTCATTTTTTTCAAATCCTCAAAAATGATGAAAAACGGCGCGCTATAGTATGCCGTACGATATAGACTATAGCCCATGGTCCAAAATGATGAGAAACGAGGCTAACTTTTTTTTTCAAAATTTCTAAAAACATGGGCTATAACCCATCGTTTTTGTCATTTTGTCATTTTTTTCAAATCCTCAAAAATGATGAAAAACGGCGCGCTATAGTATGCCGTATGATATGGGCTATAGCCCATGGTCCAAAATGATGAGAAACGAGGCTAACTTTTTTTTTCAAAATTTCAACAAACATGGGCTATAACCCATCGTTTTTGTCATTTTGTCATTTTTTTCAAATCCTCAAAAATGATGAAAAACGGCGCGCTATAGTATGCCGTATGATATGGGCTATAGCCCATGGTCCAAAATGATGAGAAACGAGGCTAACTTTTTTTTTCAAAATTTCAAAAAACATGGGCTATAACCCATCGTTTTTGTCATTTTGTCATTTTTTTCAAATCCTCAAAAATGATGAAAAACGGCGCGCTATAGTATGCCGTACGATATGGGCTATAGCCCATGGTCCAAAATGATGAGAAACGAGGCTAACTTTTTTTTTCAAAATTTCAAAAAACATGGGCTATAACCCATCGTTTTTGTCATTTTGTCATTTTTTTCAAATCCTCAAAAATGATGAAAAACGGCGCGCTATAGTATGCCGTACGATATGGGCTATAGCCCATGATCCAAAATGATGAGAAACGAGGCTAACTTTTTTTTTCAAAATTTCAAAAAACATGGGCTATAACCCATCGTTTTTTTTCATTTTTTCACTTTTGTCAAATCATCAAAAATGATGAAAAATGGCGTGCTATAGTATGCCGTACGATATAGGCTATAGCCCATGGTCCAAAATGATGAGAAACGAGGATAACTTTTTTTTTTTCAAAATTTCAAAAAACATGGGCTATAACCCATCGTTTTTGTCATTTTGTCATTTTTTTCAAATCCTCAAAAATGATGAAAAACGGCGCGCTATAGTATGCCGTACGATATGGGCTATAGCCCATGGTCCAAAATGATGAGAAACGAGGCTAACTTTTTTTTTCAAAATTTCAAAAAACATGGGCTATAACCCATCGTTTTTTTTTCATTTTTTCACTTTTGTCAAATCATCAAAAATGATGAAAAATGGCGTGCTATAGTATGCCGTATGATATGGGCTATAGCCCATGGTCCAAAATGATGAGAAACGAGGCTAACTTTTTTTTTCAAAATTTCAAAAAACATGGGCTATAACCCATCGTTTTTGTCATTTTGTCATTTTTTTCAAATCCTCAAAAATGATGAAAAACGGCGCGCTATAGTATGCCGTATGATATGGGCTATAGCCCATGGTCCAAAATGATGAGAAACGAGGCTAACTTTTTTTTTCAAAATTTCAAAAAACATGGGCTATAACCCATCGTTTTTGTCATTTTGTCATTTTTTTCAAATCCTCAAAAATGATGAAAAACGGCGCGCTATAGTATGCCGTACGATATGGGCTATAGCCCATGGTCCAAAATGATGAGAAACGAGGCTAACTTTTTTTTTCAAAATTTCAAAAAACATGGGCTATAACCCATCGTTTTTGTCATTTTGTCATTTTTTTCAAATCCTCAAAAATGATGAAAAACGGCGCGCTATAGTATGCCGTACGATATGGGCTATAGCCCATGGTCCAAAATGATGAGAAACGAGGCTAACTTTTTTTTTCAAAATTTCAAAAAACATGGGCTATAACCCATCGTTTTTTTTTCATTTTTTCACTTTTGTCAAATCATCAAAAATGATGAAAAATGGCGTGCTATAGTATGCCGTACGATATAGGCTATAGCCCATGGTCCAAAATGATGAGAAACGAGGATAACTTTTTTTTTTAATTTCAAAAAACATGGGCTATAACCCATCGTTTTTTTCATTTTTTCATTTTTGTCAAATCATCAAAAATGATGAAAAACGGCACGCTATAGTATGCCGTACGATATAGGCTATAGCCCATGGTCCAAAATGATGAGAAAAACGTCTAAAAATCGACGTCTAAAACACGTCTAAAATAGACGTGTTTTAGACATCTATTTTTAGACGTCTACTTGTGTTGCGGAGGAATTGCGGAGTGTTGCGGAAAAATTGCGGAGTGTTGCGGAGGAAAAATTGTGGAGTGTTGCGGAGGATGAGAAACATTAGCAAATTGCGGAGTGTTAAAAAAAAACAAAAAACGATGGGTTATATATTTTTTCACTTTTGTCAAATCATCAAAAATGATGAAAAACGGCGCGCTATAGTATGCCGTACGATATGGGCTATAGCCCATGGTCCAAAATGATGAGAAACGAGGCTAACTTTTTTTTTCAAAATTTCAAAAAACATGGGCTATAACCCATCGTTTTTGTCATTTTGTCATTTTTTTCAAATCCTCAAAAATGATGAAAAACGGCGCGCTATAGTATGCCGTACGATATGGGCTATAGCCCATGGTCCAAAATGATGAGAAACGAGGCTAACTTTTTTTTTCAAAATTTCAAAAAACATGGGCTATAACCCATCGTTTTTGTCATTTTGTCATTTTTTTCAAATCCTCAAAAATGATGAAAAACGGCGCGCTATAGTATGCCGTACGATATGGGCTATAGCCCATGGTCCAAAATGATGAGAAACGAGGCTAACTTTTTTTTTCAAAATTTCTAAAAACATGGGCTATAACCCATCGTTTTTGTCATTTTGTAATTTTTTTCAAATCCTCAAAAATGATGAAAAACGGCGCGCTATAGTATGCCGTACGATATGGGCTATAGCCCATGGTCCAAAATGATGAGAAACGAGGCTAACTTTTTTTTTCAAAATTTCAAAAAACATGGGCTATAACCCATCGTTTTTGTCATTTTGTCATTTTTTTCAAATCCTCAAAAATGATGAAAAACGGCGCGCTATAGTATGCCGTACGATATGGGCTATAGCCCATGGTCCAAAATGATGAGAAACGAGGCTAACTTTTTTTTTCAAAATTTCTAAAAACATGGGCTATAACCCATCGTTTTTGTCATTTTGTCATTTTTTTCAAATCCTCAAAAATGATGAAAAACGGCGCGCTATAGTATGCCGTACGATATGGGCTATAGCCCATGGTCCAAAATGATGAGAAACGAGGCTAACTTTTTTTTTCAAAATTTCAAAAAACATGGGCTATAACCCATCGTTTTTGTCATTTTGTCATTTTTTTCAAATCCTCAAAAATGATGAAAAACGGCGCGCTATAGTATGCCGTACGATATGGGCTATAGCCCATGGTCCAAAATGATGAGAAACGAGGCTAACTTTTTTTTTCAAAATTTCAAAAAACATGGGCTATAACCCATCGTTTTTGTCATTTTGTCATTTTTTTCAAATCCTCAAAAATGATGAAAAACGGCGCGCTATAGTATGCCGTACGATATGGGCTATAGCCCATGGTCCAAAATGATGAGAAACGAGGCTAACTTTTTTTTTCAAAATTTCAAAAAACATGGGCTATAACCCATCGTTTTTGTCATTTTGTCATTTTTTTCAAATCCTCAAAAATGATGAAAAACGGCGCGCTATAGTATGCCGTATGATATGGGCTATAGCCCATGGTCCAAAATGATGAGAAACGAGGCTAACTTTTTTTTTCAAAATTTCAAAAAACATGGGCTATAACCCATCGTTTTTGTCATTTTGTCATTTTTTTCAAATCCTCAAAAATGATGAAAAACGGCGCGCTATAGTATGCCGTACGATATGGGCTATAGCCCATGGTCCAAAATGATGAGAAACGAGGCTAACTTTTTTTTTCAAAATTTCAAAAAACATGGGCTATAACCCATCGTTTTTGTCATTTTGTCATTTTTTTCAAATCCTCAAAAATGATGAAAAACGGCGCGCTATAGTATGCCGTACGATATGGGCTATAGCCCATGGTCCAAAATGATGAGAAACGAGGCTAACTTTTTTTTTCAAAATTTCAAAAAACATGGGCTATAACCCATCGTTTTTGTCATTTTGTCATTTTTTTCAAATCCTCAAAAATGATGAAAAACGGCGCGCTATAGTATGCCGTACGATATGGGCTATAGCCCATGGTCCAAAATGATGAGAAACGAGGCTAACTGTTTTTTTCAAAATTTCAAAAAACATGGGCTATAACCCATCGTTTTTGTCATTTTGTCATTTTTTTCAAATCCTCAAAAATGATGAAAAACGGCGCGCTATAGTATGCCGTACGATATGGGCTATAGCCCATGGTCCAAAATGATGAGAAACGAGGCTAACTTTTTTTTTCAAAATTTCAAAAAACATGGGCTATAACCCATCGTTTTTGTCATTTTGTCATTTTTTTCAAATCCTCAAAAATGATGAAAAACGGCGCGCTATAGTATGCCGTACGATATGGGCTATAGCCCATGGTCCAAAATGATGAGAAACGAGGCTAACTATTTTTTTCAAAATTTCAAAAAACATGGGCTATAACCCATCGTTTTTGTCATTTTGTCATTTTTTTCAAATCCTCAAAAATGATGAAAAACGGCGCGCTATAGTATGCCGTACGATATGGGCTATAGCCCATGGTCCAAAATGATGAGAAACGAGGCTAACTGTTTTTTTCAAAATTTCAAAAAACATGGGCTATAACCCATCGTTTTTGTCATTTTGTCATTTTTTTCAAATCCTCAAAAATGATGAAAAACGGCGCGCTATAGTATGCCGTACGATATGGGCTATAGCCCATGGTCCAAAATGATGAGAAACGAGGCTAACTTTTTTTTTCAAAATTTCAAAAAACATGGGCTATAACCCATCGTTTTTGTCATTTTGTCATTTTTTTCAAATCCTCAAAAATGATGAAAAACGGCGCGCTATAGTATGCCGTACGATATGGGCTATAGCCCATGGTCCAAAATGATGAGAAACGAGGCTAACTATTTTTTTCAAAATTTCAAAAAACATGGGCTATAACCCATCGTTTTTGTCATTTTGTCATTTTTTTCAAATCCTCAAAAATGATGAAAAACGGCGCGCTATAGTATGCCGTACGATATGGGCTATAGCCCATGGTCCAAAATGATGAGAAACGAGGCTAACTTTTTTTTTCAAAATTTCAAAAAACATGGGCTATAACCCATCGTTTTTGTCATTTTGTCATTTTTTTCAAATCCTCAAAAATGATGAAAAACGGCGCGCTATAGTATGCCGTACGATATGGGCTATAGCCCATGGTCCAAAATGATGAGAAACGAGGCTAACTTTTTTTTTCAAAATTTCTAAAAACATGGGCTATAACCCATCGTTTTTGTCATTTTGTCATTTTTTTCAAATCCTCAAAAATGATGAAAAACGGCGCGCTATAGTATGCCGTATGATATGGGCTATAGCCCATGGTCCAAAATGATGAGAAACGAGGCTAACTTTTTTTTTCAAAATTTCAACAAACATGGGCTATAACCCATCGTTTTTGTCATTTTGTCATTTTTTTCAAATCCTCAAAAATGATGAAAAACGGCGCGCTATAGTATGCCGTATGATATGGGCTATAGCCCATGGTCCAAAATGATGAGAAACGAGGCTAACTTTTTTTTTCAAAATTTCAAAAAACATGGGCTATAACCCATCGTTTTTGTCATTTTGTCATTTTTTTCAAATCCTCAAAAATGATGAAAAACGGCGCGCTATAGTATGCCGTACGATATGGGCTATAGCCCATGGTCCAAAATGATGAGAAACGAGGCTAACTTTTTTTTTCAAAATTTCAAAAAACATGGGCTATAACCCATCGTTTTTGTCATTTTGTCATTTTTTTCAAATCCTCAAAAATGATGAAAAACGGCGCGCTATAGTATGCCGTACGATATGGGCTATAGCCCATGATCCAAAATGATGAGAAACGAGGCTAACTTTTTTTTTCAAAATTTCAAAAAACATGGGCTATAACCCATCGTTTTTTTTCATTTTTTCACTTTTGTCAAATCATCAAAAATGATGAAAAATGGCGTGCTATAGTATGCCGTACGATATAGGCTATAGCCCATGGTCCAAAATGATGAGAAACGAGGATAACTTTTTTTTTTTCAAAATTTCAAAAAACATGGGCTATAACCCATCGTTTTTGTCATTTTGTCATTTTTTTCAAATCCTCAAAAATGATGAAAAACGGCGCGCTATAGTATGCCGTACGATATGGGCTATAGCCCATGGTCCAAAATGATGAGAAACGAGGCTAACTTTTTTTTTCAAAATTTCAAAAAACATGGGCTATAACCCATCGTTTTTTTTTCATTTTTTCACTTTTGTCAAATCATCAAAAATGATGAAAAATGGCGTGCTATAGTATGCCGTATGATATGGGCTATAGCCCATGGTCCAAAATGATGAGAAACGAGGCTAACTTTTTTTTTCAAAATTTCAAAAAACATGGGCTATAACCCATCGTTTTTGTCATTTTGTCATTTTTTTCAAATCCTCAAAAATGATGAAAAACGGCGCGCTATAGTATGCCGTATGATATGGGCTATAGCCCATGGTCCAAAATGATGAGAAACGAGGCTAACTTTTTTTTTCAAAATTTCAAAAAACATGGGCTATAACCCATCGTTTTTGTCATTTTGTCATTTTTTTCAAATCCTCAAAAATGATGAAAAACGGCGCGCTATAGTATGCCGTACGATATGGGCTATAGCCCATGGTCCAAAATGATGAGAAACGAGGCTAACTTTTTTTTTCAAAATTTCAAAAAACATGGGCTATAACCCATCGTTTTTGTCATTTTGTCATTTTTTTCAAATCCTCAAAAATGATGAAAAACGGCGCGCTATAGTATGCCGTACGATATGGGCTATAGCCCATGGTCCAAAATGATGAGAAACGAGGCTAACTTTTTTTTTCAAAATTTCAAAAAACATGGGCTATAACCCATCGTTTTTGTCATTTTGTCATTTTTTTCAAATCCTCAAAAATGATGAAAAACGGCGCGCTATAGTATGCCGTACGATATAGACTATAGCCCATGGTCCAAAATGATGAGAAACGAGGCTAACTTTTTTTTTCAAAATTTCTAAAAACATGGGCTATAACCCATCGTTTTTGTCATTTTGTCATTTTTTTCAAATCCTCAAAAATGATGAAAAACGGCGCGCTATAGTATGCCGTATGATATGGGCTATAGCCCATGGTCCAAAATGATGAGAAACGAGGCTAACTTTTTTTTTCAAAATTTCAACAAACATGGGCTATAACCCATCGTTTTTGTCATTTTGTCATTTTTTTCAAATCCTCAAAAATGATGAAAAACGGCGCGCTATAGTATGCCGTATGATATGGGCTATAGCCCATGGTCCAAAATGATGAGAAACGAGGCTAACTTTTTTTTTCAAAATTTCAAAAAACATGGGCTATAACCCATCGTTTTTGTCATTTTGTCATTTTTTTCAAATCCTCAAAAATGATGAAAAACGGCGCGCTATAGTATGCCGTACGATATGGGCTATAGCCCATGGTCCAAAATGATGAGAAACGAGGCTAACTTTTTTTTTCAAAATTTCAAAAAACATGGGCTATAACCCATCGTTTTTGTCATTTTGTCATTTTTTTCAAATCCTCAAAAATGATGAAAAACGGCGCGCTATAGTATGCCGTACGATATGGGCTATAGCCCATGATCCAAAATGATGAGAAACGAGGCTAACTTTTTTTTTCAAAATTTCAAAAAACATGGGCTATAACCCATCGTTTTTTTTCATTTTTTCACTTTTGTCAAATCATCAAAAATGATGAAAAATGGCGTGCTATAGTATGCCGTACGATATAGGCTATAGCCCATGGTCCAAAATGATGAGAAACGAGGATAACTTTTTTTTTTTCAAAATTTCAAAAAACATGGGCTATAACCCATCGTTTTTGTCATTTTGTCATTTTTTTCAAATCCTCAAAAATGATGAAAAACGGCGCGCTATAGTATGCCGTACGATATGGGCTATAGCCCATGGTCCAAAATGATGAGAAACGAGGCTAACTTTTTTTTTCAAAATTTCAAAAAACATGGGCTATAACCCATCGTTTTTTTTTCATTTTTTCACTTTTGTCAAATCATCAAAAATGATGAAAAATGGCGTGCTATAGTATGCCGTATGATATGGGCTATAGCCCATGGTCCAAAATGATGAGAAACGAGGCTAACTTTTTTTTTCAAAATTTCAAAAAACATGGGCTATAACCCATCGTTTTTGTCATTTTGTCATTTTTTTCAAATCCTCAAAAATGATGAAAAACGGCGCGCTATAGTATGCCGTATGATATGGGCTATAGCCCATGGTCCAAAATGATGAGAAACGAGGCTAACTTTTTTTTTCAAAATTTCAAAAAACATGGGCTATAACCCATCGTTTTTGTCATTTTGTCATTTTTTTCAAATCCTCAAAAATGATGAAAAACGGCGCGCTATAGTATGCCGTACGATATGGGCTATAGCCCATGGTCCAAAATGATGAGAAACGAGGCTAACTTTTTTTTTCAAAATTTCAAAAAACATGGGCTATAACCCATCGTTTTTGTCATTTTGTCATTTTTTTCAAATCCTCAAAAATGATGAAAAACGGCGCGCTATAGTATGCCGTACGATATGGGCTATAGCCCATGGTCCAAAATGATGAGAAACGAGGCTAACTTTTTTTTTCAAAATTTCAAAAAACATGGGCTATAACCCATCGTTTTTGTCATTTTGTCATTTTTTTCAAATCCTCAAAAATGATGAAAAACGGCGCGCTATAGTATGCCGTACGATATAGACTATAGCCCATGGTCCAAAATGATGAGAAACGAGGCTAACTTTTTTTTTCAAAATTTCTAAAAACATGGGCTATAACCCATCGTTTTTGTCATTTTGTCATTTTTTTCAAATCCTCAAAAATGATGAAAAACGGCGCGCTATAGTATGCCGTATGATATGGGCTATAGCCCATGGTCCAAAATGATGAGAAACGAGGCTAACTTTTTTTTTCAAAATTTCAACAAACATGGGCTATAACCCATCGTTTTTGTCATTTTGTCATTTTTTTCAAATCCTCAAAAATGATGAAAAACGGCGCGCTATAGTATGCCGTATGATATGGGCTATAGCCCATGGTCCAAAATGATGAGAAACGAGGCTAACTTTTTTTTTCAAAATTTCAAAAAACATGGGCTATAACCCATCGTTTTTGTCATTTTGTCATTTTTTTCAAATCCTCAAAAATGATGAAAAACGGCGCGCTATAGTATGCCGTACGATATGGGCTATAGCCCATGGTCCAAAATGATGAGAAACGAGGCTAACTTTTTTTTTCAAAATTTCAAAAAACATGGGCTATAACCCATCGTTTTTGTCATTTTGTCATTTTTTTCAAATCCTCAAAAATGATGAAAAACGGCGCGCTATAGTATGCCGTACGATATGGGCTATAGCCCATGATCCAAAATGATGAGAAACGAGGCTAACTTTTTTTTTCAAAATTTCAAAAAACATGGGCTATAACCCATCGTTTTTTTTCATTTTTTCACTTTTGTCAAATCATCAAAAATGATGAAAAATGGCGTGCTATAGTATGCCGTACGATATAGGCTATAGCCCATGGTCCAAAATGATGAGAAACGAGGATAACTTTTTTTTTTTCAAAATTTCAAAAAACATGGGCTATAACCCATCGTTTTTGTCATTTTGTCATTTTTTTCAAATCCTCAAAAATGATGAAAAACGGCGCGCTATAGTATGCCGTACGATATGGGCTATAGCCCATGGTCCAAAATGATGAGAAACGAGGCTAACTTTTTTTTTCAAAATTTCAAAAAACATGGGCTATAACCCATCGTTTTTTTTTCATTTTTTCACTTTTGTCAAATCATCAAAAATGATGAAAAATGGCGTGCTATAGTATGCCGTATGATATGGGCTATAGCCCATGGTCCAAAATGATGAGAAACGAGGCTAACTTTTTTTTTCAAAATTTCAAAAAACATGGGCTATAACCCATCGTTTTTGTCATTTTGTCATTTTTTTCAAATCCTCAAAAATGATGAAAAACGGCGCGCTATAGTATGCCGTATGATATGGGCTATAGCCCATGGTCCAAAATGATGAGAAACGAGGCTAACTTTTTTTTTCAAAATTTCAAAAAACATGGGCTATAACCCATCGTTTTTGTCATTTTGTCATTTTTTTCAAATCCTCAAAAATGATGAAAAACGGCGCGCTATAGTATGCCGTACGATATGGGCTATAGCCCATGGTCCAAAATGATGAGAAACGAGGCTAACTTTTTTTTTCAAAATTTCAAAAAACATGGGCTATAACCCATCGTTTTTGTCATTTTGTCATTTTTTTCAAATCCTCAAAAATGATGAAAAACGGCGCGCTATAGTATGCCGTACGATATGGGCTATAGCCCATGGTCCAAAATGATGAGAAACGAGGCTAACTTTTTTTTTCAAAATTTCAAAAAACATGGGCTATAACCCATCGTTTTTTTTTCATTTTTTCACTTTTGTCAAATCATCAAAAATGATGAAAAATGGCGTGCTATAGTATGCCGTACGATATAGGCTATAGCCCATGGTCCAAAATGATGAGAAACGAGGATAACTTTTTTTTTTAATTTCAAAAAACATGGGCTATAACCCATCGTTTTTTTCATTTTTTCATTTTTGTCAAATCATCAAAAATGATGAAAAACGGCACGCTATAGTATGCCGTACGATATAGGCTATAGCCCATGGTCCAAAATGATGAGAAAAACGTCTAAAAATCGACGTCTAAAACACGTCTAAAATAGACGTGTTTTAGACATCTATTTTTAGACGTCTACTTGTGTTGCGGAGGAATTGCGGAGTGTTGCGGAAAAATTGCGGAGTGTTGCGGAGGAAAAATTGTGGAGTGTTGCGGAGGATGAGAAACATTAGCAAATTGCGGAGTGTTAAAAAAAAACAAAAAACGATGGGTTATATATTTTTTCACTTTTGTCAAATCATCAAAAATGATGAAAAACGGCGCGCTATAGTATGCCGTACGATATGGGCTATAGCCCATGGTCCAAAATGATGAGAAACGAGGCTAACTTTTTTTTTCAAAATTTCAAAAAACATGGGCTATAACCCATCGTTTTTGTCATTTTGTCATTTTTTTCAAATCCTCAAAAATGATGAAAAACGGCGCGCTATAGTATGCCGTACGATATGGGCTATAGCCCATGGTCCAAAATGATGAGAAACGAGGCTAACTTTTTTTTTCAAAATTTCAAAAAACATGGGCTATAACCCATCGTTTTTGTCATTTTGTCATTTTTTTCAAATCCTCAAAAATGATGAAAAACGGCGCGCTATAGTATGCCGTACGATATGGGCTATAGCCCATGGTCCAAAATGATGAGAAACGAGGCTAACTTTTTTTTTCAAAATTTCTAAAAACATGGGCTATAACCCATCGTTTTTGTCATTTTGTAATTTTTTTCAAATCCTCAAAAATGATGAAAAACGGCGCGCTATAGTATGCCGTACGATATGGGCTATAGCCCATGGTCCAAAATGATGAGAAACGAGGCTAACTTTTTTTTTCAAAATTTCAAAAAACATGGGCTATAACCCATCGTTTTTGTCATTTTGTCATTTTTTTCAAATCCTCAAAAATGATGAAAAACGGCGCGCTATAGTATGCCGTACGATATGGGCTATAGCCCATGGTCCAAAATGATGAGAAACGAGGCTAACTTTTTTTTTCAAAATTTCTAAAAACATGGGCTATAACCCATCGTTTTTGTCATTTTGTCATTTTTTTCAAATCCTCAAAAATGATGAAAAACGGCGCGCTATAGTATGCCGTACGATATGGGCTATAGCCCATGGTCCAAAATGATGAGAAACGAGGCTAACTTTTTTTTTCAAAATTTCAAAAAACATGGGCTATAACCCATCGTTTTTGTCATTTTGTCATTTTTTTCAAATCCTCAAAAATGATGAAAAACGGCGCGCTATAGTATGCCGTACGATATGGGCTATAGCCCATGGTCCAAAATGATGAGAAACGAGGCTAACTTTTTTTTTCAAAATTTCAAAAAACATGGGCTATAACCCATCGTTTTTGTCATTTTGTCATTTTTTTCAAATCCTCAAAAATGATGAAAAACGGCGCGCTATAGTATGCCGTACGATATGGGCTATAGCCCATGGTCCAAAATGATGAGAAACGAGGCTAACTTTTTTTTTCAAAATTTCAAAAAACATGGGCTATAACCCATCGTTTTTGTCATTTTGTCATTTTTTTCAAATCCTCAAAAATGATGAAAAACGGCGCGCTATAGTATGCCGTATGATATGGGCTATAGCCCATGGTCCAAAATGATGAGAAACGAGGCTAACTTTTTTTTTCAAAATTTCAAAAAACATGGGCTATAACCCATCGTTTTTGTCATTTTGTCATTTTTTTCAAATCCTCAAAAATGATGAAAAACGGCGCGCTATAGTATGCCGTACGATATGGGCTATAGCCCATGGTCCAAAATGATGAGAAACGAGGCTAACTTTTTTTTTCAAAATTTCAAAAAACATGGGCTATAACCCATCGTTTTTGTCATTTTGTCATTTTTTTCAAATCCTCAAAAATGATGAAAAACGGCGCGCTATAGTATGCCGTACGATATGGGCTATAGCCCATGGTCCAAAATGATGAGAAACGAGGCTAACTTTTTTTTTCAAAATTTCAAAAAACATGGGCTATAACCCATCGTTTTTGTCATTTTGTCATTTTTTTCAAATCCTCAAAAATGATGAAAAACGGCGCGCTATAGTATGCCGTACGATATGGGCTATAGCCCATGGTCCAAAATGATGAGAAACGAGGCTAACTTTTTTTTTCAAAATTTCAAAAAACATGGGCTATAACCCATCGTTTTTGTCATTTTGTCATTTTTTTCAAATCCTCAAAAATGATGAAAAACGGCGCGCTATAGTATGCCGTACGATATGGGCTATAGCCCATGGTCCAAAATGATGAGAAACGAGGCTAACTTTTTTTTTCAAAATTTCAAAAAACATGGGCTATAACCCATCGTTTTTGTCATTTTGTCATTTTTTTCAAATCCTCAAAAATGATGAAAAACGGCGCGCTATAGTATGCCGTACGATATGGGCTATAGCCCATGGTCCAAAATGATGAGAAACGAGGCTAACTTTTTTTTTCAAAATTTCAAAAAACATGGGCTATAACCCATCGTTTTTGTCATTTTGTCATTTTTTTCAAATCCTCAAAAATGATGAAAAACGGCGCGCTATAGTATGCCGTACGATATGGGCTATAGCCCATGGTCCAAAATGATGAGAAACGAGGCTAACTTTTTTTTTCAAAATTTCAAAAAACATGGGCTATAACCCATCGTTTTTGTCATTTTGTCATTTTTTTCAAATCCTCAAAAATGGTGAAAAACGGCGCGCTATAGTATGCCGTACGATATGGGCTATAGCCCATGGTCCAAAATGATGAGAAACGAGGCTAACTTTTTTTTTCAAAATTTCAAAAAACATGGGATATAACCCATCGTTTTTGTCATTTTGTCATTTTTTTCAAATCCTCAAAAATGATGAAAAACGGCACGCTATAGTATGCCGTACGATATGGGCTATAGCCCATGGTCCAAAATGATGAGAAACGAGGCTAACTTTTTTTTTCAAAATTTCAAAAAACATGGGCTATAACCCATCGTTTTTGTCATTTTGTCATTTTTTCAAATCCTCAAAAATGATGAAAAACGGCGCGCTATAGTATGCCGTACGATATGGGCTATAGCCCATGGTCCAAAATGATGAGAAACGAGGCTAACTTTTTTTTTCAAAATTTCAAAAAACATGGGCTATAACCCATCGTTTTTGTCATTTTGTCATTTTTTTCAAATCCTCAAAAATGATGAAAAACGGCGCGCTATAGTATGCCGTACGATATGGGCTATAGCCCATGGTCCAAAATGATGAGAAACGAGGCTAACTTTTTTTTTCAAAATTTCAAAAAACATGGGCTATAACCCATCGTTTTTGTCATTTTGTCATTTTTTTCAAATCCTCAAAAATGATGAAAAACGGCGCGCTATAGTATGCCGTACGATATGGGCTATAGCCCATGGTCCAAAATGATGAGAAACGAGGCTAACTTTTTTTTTCAAAATTTCAAAAAACATGGGCTATAACCCATCGTTTTTGTCATTTTGTCATTTTTTTCAAATCCTCAAAAATGATGAAAAACGGCGCGCTATAGTATGCCGTACGATATGGGCTATAGCCCATGGTCCAAAATGATGAGAAACGAGGCTAACTTTTTTTTTCAAAATTTCAAAAAACATGGGCTATAACCCATCGTTTTTGTCATTTTGTCATTTTTTTCAAATCCTCAAAAATGATGAAAAACGGCGCGCTATAGTATGCCGTACGATATGGGCTATAGCCCATGGTCCAAAATGATGAGAAACGAGGCTAACTTTTTTTTTCTAAATTTCAAAAAACATGGGCTATAACCCATCGTTTTTTTTTTTCATTTTTTCACTTTTGTCAAATCATCAAAAATGATGAAAAACGGCGTGCTATAGTATGCCGTACGATATGGGCTATAGCCCATGGTCCAAAATGATGAGAAACGAGGATAACTTTTTTTTTTAATTTCAAAAAACATGGGCTATAACCCATCGTTTTTTTCATTTTTTCATTTTTGTCAAATCATCAAAAATGATGAAAAACGGCACGCTATAGTATGCCGTACGATATAGGCTATAGCCCATGGTCCAAAATGATGAGAAAAACGTCTAAAAATCGACGTCTAAAACACGTCTAAAATAGACGTGTTTTAGACATCTATTTTTAGACGTCTACTTGTGTTGCGGAGGAATTGCGGAGTGTTGCGTAAAAATTGCGGAGTGTTGCGGAGGAAAAATTGTGGAGTGTTGCGGAGGATGAGAAACATTAGCAAATTGCGGAGTGTTAAAAAAAAACAAAAAACGATGGGTTATAACCCATCGTTTTTTTTTTCATTTTTTCACTTTTGTCAAATCATCAAAAATGATGAAAAACGGCGTGCTATAGTATGCCGTACGATATGGGCTATAGCCCATGGTCCAAAATGATGAGAAACGAGGCTAACTTTTTTTTTCAAAATTTCAAAAAACATGGGCTATAACCCATCGTTTTTTTTTTTCATTTTTTCACTTTTGTCAAATCATCAAAAATGATGAAAAACGGCGTGCTATAGTATGCCGTACGATATGGGCTATAGCCCATGGTCCAAAATGATGAGAAACGAGGATAACTTTTTTTTTTAATTTCAAAAAACATGGGCTATAACCCATCGTTTTTTTCATTTTTTCATTTTTGTCAAATCATCAAAAATGATGAAAAACGGCACGCTATAGTATGCCGTACGATATAGGCTATAGCCCATGGTCCAAAATGATGAGAAAAACGTCTAAAAATCGACGTCTAAAACACGTCTAAAATAGACGTGTTTTAGACATCTATTTTTAGACGTCTACTTGTGTTGCGGAGGAATTGCGGAGTGTTGCGTAAAAATTGCGGAGTGTTGCGGAGGAAAAATTGTGGAGTGTTGCGGAGGATGAGAAACATTAGCAAATTGCGGAGTGTTAAAAAAAAACAAAAAACGATGGGTTATAACCCATCGTTTTTTTTTTCATTTTTTCACTTTTGTCAAATCATCAAAAATGATGAAAAACGGCGTGCTATAGTATGCCGTACGATATGGGCTATAGCCCATGGTCCAAAATGATGAGAAACGAGGCTAACTTTTTTTTTCAAAATTTCAAAAAACATGGGCTATAACCCATCGTTTTTGTCATTTTGTCATTTTTTTCAAATCCTCAAAAATGATGAAAAACGGCGCGCTATAGTATGCCGTACGATATGGGCTATAGCCCATGGTCCAAAATGATGAGAAACGAGGCTAACTTTTTTTTTCAAAATTTCAAAAAACATGGGCTATAACCCATCGTTTTTGTCATTTTGTCATTTTTTTCAAATCCTCAAAAATGATGAAAAACGGCGCGCTATAGTATGCCGTACGATATGGGCTATAGCCCATGGTCCAAAATGATGAGAAACGAGGCTAACTTTTTTTTTCAAAATTTCAAAAAACATGGGCTATAACCCATCGTTTTTGTCATTTTGTCATTTTTTTCAAATCCTCAAAAATGATGAAAAACGGCGCGCTATAGTATGCCGTACGATATGGGCTATAGCCCATGGTCCAAAATGATGAGAAACGAGGCTAACTTTTTTTTTCAAAATTTCAAAAAACATGGGCTATAACCCATCGTTTTTGTCATTTTGTCATTTTTTTCAAATCCTCAAAAATGATGAAAAACGGCGCGCTATAGTATGCCGTACGATATGGGCTATAGCCCATGGTCCAAAATGATGAGAAACGAGGCTAACTTTTTTTTTCAAAATTTCAAAAAACATGGGCTATAACCCATCGTTTTTGTCATTTTGTCATTTTTTTCAAATCCTCAAAAATGATGAAAAACGGCGCGCTATAGTATGCCGTACGATATGGGCTATAGCCCATGGTCCAAAATGATGAGAAACGAGGCTAACTTTTTTTTTCTAAATTTCAAAAAACATGGGCTATAACCCATCGTTTTTGTCATTTTGTCATTTTTTTCAAATCCTCAAAAATGATGAAAAACGGCGCGCTATAGTATGCCGTACGATATGGGCTATAGCCCATGGTCCAAAATGATGAGAAACGAGGCTAACTTTTTTTTTCTAAATTTCAAAAAACATGGGCTATAACCCATCGTTTTTTTCATTTTTTCATTTTTGTCAAATCATCAAAAATGATGAAAAACGGCACGCTATAGTATGCCGTACGATATAGGCTATAGCCCATGGTCCAAAATGATGAGAAAAACGTCTAAAAATCGACGTCTAAAACACGTCTAAAATAGACGTGTTTTAGACATCTATTTTTAGACGTCTACTTGTGTTGCGGAGGAATTGCGGAGTGTTGCGGAAAAATTGCGGAGTGTTGCGGAGGAAAAATTGTGGAGTGTTGCGGAGGATGAGAAACATTAGCAAATTGCGGAGTGTTAAAAAAAAACAAAAAACGATGGGTTATAACCCATCGTTTTTTTTTTCATTTTTTCACTTTTGTCAAATCATCAAAAATGATGAAAAACGGCGTGCTATAGTATGCCGTACGATATGGGCTATAGCCCATGGTCCAAAATGATGAGAAACGAGGCTAACTTTTTTTTTCAAAATTTCAAAAAACATGGGCTATAACCCATCGTTTTTGTCATTTTGTCATTTTTTTCAAATCCTCAAAAATGATGAAAAACGGCGCGCTATAGTATGCCGTACGATATGGGCTATAGCCCATGGTCCAAAATGATGAGAAACGAGGCTAACTTTTTTTTTCAAAATTTCAAAAAACATGGGCTATAACCCATCGTTTTTGTCATTTTGTCATTTTTTTCAAATCCTCAAAAATGATGAAAAACGGCGCGCTATAGTATGCCGTACGATATGGGCTATAGCCCATGGTCCAAAATGATGAGAAACGAGGCTAACTTTTTTTTTCAAAATTTCAAAAAACATGGGCTATAACCCATCGTTTTTGTCATTTTGTCATTTTTTTCAAATCCTCAAAAATGATGAAAAACGGCGCGCTATAGTATGCCGTACGATATGGGCTATAGCCCATGGTCCAAAATGATGAGAAACGAGGCTAACTTTTTTTTTCAAAATTTCAAAAAACATGGGCTATAACCCATCGTTTTTGTCATTTTGTCATTTTTTTAAAATCCTCAAAAATGATGAAAAACGGCGCGCTATAGTATGCCGTACGATATGGGCTATAGCCCATGGTCCAAAATGATGAGAAACGAGGCTAACTTTTTTTTTCAAAATTTCAAAAAACATGGGCTATAACCCATCGTTTTTGTCATTTTGTCATTTTTTTCAAATCCTCAAAAATGATGAAAAACGGCGCGCTATAGTATGCCGTACGATATGGGCTATAGCCCATGGTCCAAAATGATGAGAAACGAGGCTAACTTTTTTTTTCTAAATTTCAAAAAACATGGGCTATAACCCATCGTTTTTTTTTTTCATTTTTTCACTTTTGTCAAATCATCAAAAATGATGAAAAACGGCGTGCTATAGTATGCCGTACGATATGGGCTATAGCCCATGGTCCAAAATGATGAGAAACGAGGATAACTTTTTTTTTTAATTTAAAAAAACATGGGCTATAACCCATCGTTTTTTTCATTTTTTCATTTTTGTCAAATCATCAAAAATGATGAAAAACGGCACGCTATAGTATGCCGTACGATATAGGCTATAGCCCATGGTCCAAAATGATGAGAAAAACGTCTAAAAATCGACGTCTAAAACACGTCTAAAATAGACGTGTTTTAGACATCTATTTTTAGACGTCTACTTGTGTTGCGGAGGAATTGCGGAGTGTTGCGGAAAAATTGCGGAGTGTTGCGGAGGAAAAATTGTGGAGTGTTGCGGAGGATGAGAAAGATTAGCAAATTGCGGAGTGTTAAAAAAAAACAAAAAACGATGGGTTATAACCCATCGTTTTTTTTTTCATTTTTTCACTTTTGTCAAATCATCAAAAATGATGAAAAACGGCGTGCTATAGTATGCCGTACGATATGGGCTATAGCCCATGGTCCAAAATGATGAGAAACGAGGCTAACTTTTTTTTCAAAATTTAAAAAAACATGGGCTATAACCCATCGTTTTTGTCATTTTGTCATTTTTTTCAAATCCTCAAAAATGATGAAAAACGGCGCGCTATAGTATGCCGTACGATATGGGCTATAGCCCATGGTCCAAAATGATGAGAAACGAGGCTAACTTTTTTTTTCAAAATTTCAAAAAACATGGGCTATAACCCATCGTTTTTGTCATTTTGTCATTTTTTTCAAATCCTCAAAAATGATGAAAAACGGCGCGCTATAGTATGCCGTACGATATGGGCTATAGCCCATGGTCCAAAATGATGAGAAACGAGGCTAACTTTTTTTTTCAAAATTTCAAAAAACATGGGCTATAACCCATCGTTTTTGTCATTTTGTCATTTTTTTCAAATCCTCAAAAATGATGAAAAACGGCGCGCTATAGTATGCCGTACGATATGGGCTATAGCCCATGGTCCAAAATGATGAGAAACGAGGCTAACTTTTTTTTTCAAAATTTCAAAAAACATGGGCTATAACCCATCGTTTTTGTCATTTTGTCATTTTTTTCAAATCCTCAAAAATGATGAAAAACGGCGCGCTATAGTATGCCGTACGATATGGGCTATAGCCCATGGTCCAAAATGATGAGAAACGAGGCTAACTTTTTTTTTCAAAATTTCAAAAAACATGGGCTATAACCCATCGTTTTTGTCATTTTGTCATTTTTTTCAAATCCTCAAAAATGATGAAAAACGGCGCGCTATAGTATGCCGTACGATATGGGCTATAGCCCATGGTCCAAAATGATGAGAAACGAGGCTAACTTTTTTTTTCAAAATTTCAAAAAACATGGGCTATAACCCATCGTTTTTGTCATTTTGTCATTTTTTTCAAATCCTCAAAAATGATGAAAAACGGCGCGCTATAGTATGCCGTACGATATGGGCTATAGCCCATGGTCCAAAATGATGAGAAACGAGGCTAACTTTTTTTTTCAAAATTTCAAAAAACATGGGCTATAACCCATCGTTTTTGTCATTTTGTCATTTTTTTCAAATCCTCAAAAATGATGAAAAACGGCGCGCTATAGTATGCCGTACGATATGGGCTATAGCCCATGGTCCAAAATGATGAGAAACGAGGCTAACTTTTTTTTTCAAAATTTCAAAAAACATGGGCTATAACCCATCGTTTTTGTCATTTTGTCATTTTTTTCAAATCCTCAAAAATGATGAAAAACGGCGCGCTATAGTATGCCGTACGATATGGGCTATAGCCCATGGTCCAAAATGATGAGAAACGAGGCTAACTTTTTTTTTCAAAATTTCAAAAAACATGGGCTATAACCCATCGTTTTTGTCATTTTGTCATTTTTTTCAAATCCTCAAAAATGGTGAAAAACGGCGCGCTATAGTATGCCGTACGATATGGGCTATAGCCCATGGTCCAAAATGATGAGAAACGAGGCTAACTTTTTTTTTCAAAATTTCAAAAAACATGGGATATAACCCATCGTTTTTGTCATTTTGTCATTTTTTTCAAATCCTCAAAAATGATGAAAAACGGCACGCTATAGTATGCCGTACGATATGGGCTATAGCCCATGGTCCAAAATGATGAGAAACGAGGCTAACTTTTTTTTTCAAAATTTCAAAAAACATGGGCTATAACCCATCGTTTTTGTCATTTTGTCATTTTTTCAAATCCTCAAAAATGATGAAAAACGGCGCGCTATAGTATGCCGTACGATATGGGCTATAGCCCATGGTCCAAAATGATGAGAAACGAGGCTAACTTTTTTTTTCAAAATTTCAAAAAACATGGGCTATAACCCATCGTTTTTGTCATTTTGTCATTTTTTTCAAATCCTCAAAAATGATGAAAAACGGCGCGCTATAGTATGCCGTACGATATGGGCTATAGCCCATGGTCCAAAATGATGAGAAACGAGGCTAACTTTTTTTTTCAAAATTTCAAAAAACATGGGCTATAACCCATCGTTTTTGTCATTTTGTCATTTTTTTCAAATCCTCAAAAATGATGAAAAACGGCGCGCTATAGTATGCCGTACGATATGGGCTATAGCCCATGGTCCAAAATGATGAGAAACGAGGCTAACTTTTTTTTTCAAAATTTCAAAAAACATGGGCTATAACCCATCGTTTTTGTCATTTTGTCATTTTTTTCAAATCCTCAAAAATGATGAAAAACGGCGCGCTATAGTATGCCGTACGATATGGGCTATAGCCCATGGTCCAAAATGATGAGAAACGAGGCTAACTTTTTTTTTCAAAATTTCAAAAAACATGGGCTATAACCCATCGTTTTTGTCATTTTGTCATTTTTTTCAAATCCTCAAAAATGATGAAAAACGGCGCGCTATAGTATGCCGTACGATATGGGCTATAGCCCATGGTCCAAAATGATGAGAAACGAGGCTAACTTTTTTTTTCTAAATTTCAAAAAACATGGGCTATAACCCATCGTTTTTTTTTTTCATTTTTTCACTTTTGTCAAATCATCAAAAATGATGAAAAACGGCGTGCTATAGTATGCCGTACGATATGGGCTATAGCCCATGGTCCAAAATGATGAGAAACGAGGATAACTTTTTTTTTTAATTTCAAAAAACATGGGCTATAACCCATCGTTTTTTTCATTTTTTCATTTTTGTCAAATCATCAAAAATGATGAAAAACGGCACGCTATAGTATGCCGTACGATATAGGCTATAGCCCATGGTCCAAAATGATGAGAAAAACGTCTAAAAATCGACGTCTAAAACACGTCTAAAATAGACGTGTTTTAGACATCTATTTTTAGACGTCTACTTGTGTTGCGGAGGAATTGCGGAGTGTTGCGTAAAAATTGCGGAGTGTTGCGGAGGAAAAATTGTGGAGTGTTGCGGAGGATGAGAAACATTAGCAAATTGCGGAGTGTTAAAAAAAAACAAAAAACGATGGGTTATAACCCATCGTTTTTTTTTTCATTTTTTCACTTTTGTCAAATCATCAAAAATGATGAAAAACGGCGTGCTATAGTATGCCGTACGATATGGGCTATAGCCCATGGTCCAAAATGATGAGAAACGAGGCTAACTTTTTTTTTCAAAATTTCAAAAAACATGGGCTATAACCCATCGTTTTTGTCATTTTGTCATTTTTTTCAAATCCTCAAAAATGATGAAAAACGGCGCGCTATAGTATGCCGTACGATATGGGCTATAGCCCATGGTCCAAAATGATGAGAAACGAGGCTAACTTTTTTTTTCAAAATTTCAAAAAACATGGGCTATAACCCATCGTTTTTGTCATTTTGTCATTTTTTTCAAATCCTCAAAAATGATGAAAAACGGCGCGCTATAGTATGCCGTACGATATGGGCTATAGCCCATGGTCCAAAATGATGAGAAACGAGGCTAACTTTTTTTTTCAAAATTTCAAAAAACATGGGCTATAACCCATCGTTTTTGTCATTTTGTCATTTTTTTCAAATCCTCAAAAATGATGAAAAACGGCGCGCTATAGTATGCCGTACGATATGGGCTATAGCCCATGGTCCAAAATGATGAGAAACGAGGCTAACTTTTTTTTTCAAAATTTCAAAAAACATGGGCTATAACCCATCGTTTTTGTCATTTTGTCATTTTTTTCAAATCCTCAAAAATGATGAAAAACGGCGCGCTATAGTATGCCGTACGATATGGGCTATAGCCCATGGTCCAAAATGATGAGAAACGAGGCTAACTTTTTTTTTCAAAATTTCAAAAAACATGGGCTATAACCCATCGTTTTTGTCATTTTGTCATTTTTTTCAAATCCTCAAAAATGATGAAAAACGGCGCGCTATAGTATGCCGTACGATATGGGCTATAGCCCATGGTCCAAAATGATGAGAAACGAGGCTAACTTTTTTTTTCTAAATTTCAAAAAACATGGGCTATAACCCATCGTTTTTTTTTTTCATTTTTTCACTTTTGTCAAATCATCAAAAATGATGAAAAACGGCGTGCTATAGTATGCCGTACGATATGGGCTATAGCCCATGGTCCAAAATGATGAGAAACGAGGATAACTTTTTTTTTAAATTTCAAAAAACATGGGCTATAACCCATCGTTTTTTTCATTTTTTCATTTTTGTCAAATCATCAAAAATGATGAAAAACGGCACGCTATAGTATGCCGTACGATATAGGCTATAGCCCATGGTCCAAAATGATGAGAAAAACGTCTAAAAATCGACGTCTAAAACACGTCTAAAATAGACGTGTTTTAGACATCTATTTTTAGACGTCTACTTGTGTTGCGGAGGAATTGCGGAGTGTTGCGGAAAAATTGCGGAGTGTTGCGGAGGAAAAATTGTGGAGTGTTGCGGAGGATGAGAAACATTAGCAAATTGCGGAGTGTTAAAAAAAAACAAAAAACGATGGGTTATAACCCATCGTTTTTTTTTTCATTTTTTCACTTTTGTCAAATCATCAAAAATGATGAAAAACGGCGTGCTATAGTATGCCGTACGATATGGGCTATAGCCCATGGTCCAAAATGATGAGAAACGAGGCTAACTTTTTTTTTCAAAATTTCAAAAAACATGGGCTATAACCCATCGTTTTTGTCATTTTGTCATTTTTTTCAAATCCTCAAAAATGATGAAAAACGGCGCGCTATAGTATGCCGTACGATATGGGCTATAGCCCATGGTCCAAAATGATGAGAAACGAGGCTAACTTTTTTTTTCAAAATTTCAAAAAACATGGGCTATAACCCATCGTTTTTGTCATTTTGTCATTTTTTTCAAATCCTCAAAAATGATGAAAAACGGCGCGCTATAGTATGCCGTACGATATGGGCTATAGCCCATGGTCCAAAATGATGAGAAACGAGGCTAACTTTTTTTTTCAAAATTTCAAAAAACATGGGCTATAACCCATCGTTTTTGTCATTTTGTCATTTTTTTCAAATCCTCAAAAATGATGAAAAACGGCGCGCTATAGTATGCCGTACGATATGGGCTATAGCCCATGGTCCAAAATGATGAGAAACGAGGCTAACTTTTTTTTTCAAAATTTCAAAAAACATGGGCTATAACCCATCGTTTTTGTCATTTTGTCATTTTTTTCAAATCCTCAAAAATGATGAAAAACGGCGCGCTATAGTATGCCGTACGATATGGGCTATAGCCCATGGTCCAAAATGATGAGAAACGAGGCTAACTTTTTTTTTCAAAATTTCAAAAAACATGGGCTATAACCCATCGTTTTTGTCATTTTGTCATTTTTTTCAAATCCTCAAAAATGATGAAAAACGGCGCGCTATAGTATGCCGTACGATATGGGCTATAGCCCATGGTCCAAAATGATGAGAAACGAGGCTAACTTTTTTTTTCTAAATTTCAAAAAACATGGGCTATAACCCATCGTTTTTGTCATTTTGTCATTTTTTTCAAATCCTCAAAAATGATGAAAAACGGCGCGCTATAGTATGCCGTACGATATGGGCTATAGCCCATGGTCCAAAATGATGAGAAACGAGGCTAACTTTTTTTTTCTAAATTTCAAAAAACATGGGCTATAACCCATCGTTTTTTTCATTTTTTCATTTTTGTCAAATCATCAAAAATGATGAAAAACGGCACGCTATAGTATGCCGTACGATATAGGCTATAGCCCATGGTCCAAAATGATGAGAAAAACGTCTAAAAATCGACGTCTAAAACACGTCTAAAATAGACGTGTTTTAGACATCTATTTTTAGACGTCTACTTGTGTTGCGGAGGAATTGCGGAGTGTTGCGGAAAAATTGCGGAGTGTTGCGGAGGAAAAATTGTGGAGTGTTGCGGAGGATGAGAAACATTAGCAAATTGCGGAGTGTTAAAAAAAAACAAAAAACGATGGGTTATAACCCATCGTTTTTTTTTTCATTTTTTCACTTTTGTCAAATCATCAAAAATGATGAAAAACGGCGTGCTATAGTATGCCGTACGATATGGGCTATAGCCCATGGTCCAAAATGATGAGAAACGAGGCTAACTTTTTTTTTCAAAATTTCAAAAAACATGGGCTATAACCCATCGTTTTTGTCATTTTGTCATTTTTTTCAAATCCTCAAAAATGATGAAAAACGGCGCGCTATAGTATGCCGTACGATATGGGCTATAGCCCATGGTCCAAAATGATGAGAAACGAGGCTAACTTTTTTTTTCAAAATTTCAAAAAACATGGGCTATAACCCATCGTTTTTGTCATTTTGTCATTTTTTTCAAATCCTCAAAAATGATGAAAAACGGCTCGCTATAGTATGCCGTACGATATGGGCTATAGCCCATGGTCCAAAATGATGAGAAACGAGGCTAACTTTTTTTTTCAAAATTTCAAAAAACATGGGCTATAACCCATCGTTTTTGTCATTTTGTCATTTTTTTCAAATCCTCAAAAATGATGAAAAACGGCGCGCTATAGTATGCCGTACGATATGGGCTATAGCCCATGGTCCAAAATGATGAGAAACGAGGCTAACTTTTTTTTTCAAAATTTCAAAAAACATGGGCTATAACCCATCGTTTTTGTCATTTTGTCATTTTTTTAAAATCCTCAAAAATGATGAAAAACGGCGCGCTATAGTATGCCGTACGATATGGGCTATAGCCCATGGTCCAAAATGATGAGAAACGAGGCTAACTTTTTTTTTCAAAATTTCAAAAAACATGGGCTATAACCCATCGTTTTTGTCATTTTGTCATTTTTTTCAAATCCTCAAAAATGATGAAAAACGGCGCGCTATAGTATGCCGTACGATATGGGCTATAGCCCATGGTCCAAAATGATGAGAAACGAGGCTAACTTTTTTTTTCTAAATTTCAAAAAACATGGGCTATAACCCATCGTTTTTTTTTTTCATTTTTTCACTTTTGTCAAATCATCAAAAATGATGAAAAACGGCGTGCTATAGTATGCCGTACGATATGGGCTATAGCCCATGGTCCAAAATGATGAGAAACGAGGATAACTTTTTTTTTTAATTTAAAAAAACATGGGCTATAACCCATCGTTTTTTTCATTTTTTCATTTTTGTCAAATCATCAAAAATGATGAAAAACGGCACGCTATAGTATGCCGTACGATATAGGCTATAGCCCATGGTCCAAAATGATGAGAAAAACGTCTAAAAATCGACGTCTAAAACACGTCTAAAATAGACGTGTTTTAGACATCTATTTTTAGACGTCTACTTGTGTTGCGGAGGAATTGCGGAGTGTTGCGGAAAAATTGCGGAGTGTTGCGGAGGAAAAATTGTGGAGTGTTGCGGAGGATGAGAAAGATTAGCAAATTGCGGAGTGTTAAAAAAAAACAAAAAACGATGGGTTATAACCCATCGTTTTTTTTTTCATTTTTTCACTTTTGTCAAATCATCAAAAATGATGAAAAACGGCGTGCTATAGTATGCCGTACGATATGGGCTATAGCCCATGGTCCAAAATGATGAGAAACGAGGCTAACTTTTTTTTCAAAATTTAAAAAAACATGGGCTATAACCCATCGTTTTTGTCATTTTGTCATTTTTTTCAAATCCTCAAAAATGATGAAAAACGGCGCGCTATAGTATGCCGTACGATATGGGCTATAGCCCATGGTCCAAAATGATGAGAAACGAGGCTAACTTTTTTTTTCAAAATTTCAAAAAACATGGGCTATAACCCATCGTTTTTGTCATTTTGTCATTTTTTTCAAATCCTCAAAAATGATGAAAAACGGCGCGCTATAGTATGCCGTACGATATGGGCTATAGCCCATGGTCCAAAATGATGAGAAACGAGGCTAACTTTTTTTTTCAAAATTTCAAAAAACATGGGCTATAACCCATCGTTTTTGTCATTTTGTCATTTTTTTCAAATCCTCAAAAATGATGAAAAACGGCGCGCTATAGTATGCCGTAGGATATGGGCTATAGCCCATGGTCCAAAATGATGAGAAACGAGGCTAACTGTTTTTTTTCAAATTTTCAAAAAACATGGGCTATAACCCATCGTTTTTTTTTCATTTTTTCACTTTTGTCAAATCATCAAAAATGATGAAAAACGGCGTGCTATAGTATGCCGTACGATATAGGCTATAGCCCATGGTCCAAAATGATGAGAAACGAGGATAACTTTTTTTTTTAATTTAAAAAAACATGGGCTATAACCCATCGTTTTTTTCATTTTTTCATTTTTGTCAAATCATCAAAAATGATGGAAAACGGCACGCTATAGTATGCCGTACGATATAGGCTATAGCCCATGGTCCAAAATGATGAGAAAAACGTCTAAAAATCGACGTCTAAAACACGTCTAAAATAGACGTGTTTTAGACATCTATTTTTAGACGTCTACTTGTGTTGCGGAGGAATTGCGGAGTGTTGCGGAAAAATTGCGGAGTGTTGCGGAGGAAAAATTGTGGAGTGTTGCGGAGGATGAGAAACATTAGCAAATTGCGGAGTGTTAAAAAAAACAAAAAACGATGGGTTATAACCCATCGTTTTTTTTTCATTTTTTCACTTTTGTCAAATCATCAAAAATGATGAAAAACGGCGTGCTATAGTATGCCGTACGATATGGGCTATAGCCCATGGTCCAAAATGATGAGAAACGAGGCTAACTTTTTTTTCCAAAATTTCAAAAAACATGGGCTATAACCCATCGTTTTTGTCATTTTGTCATTTTTTTCAAATCCTCAAAAATGATGAAAAACGGCGCGCTATAGTATGCCGTACGATATGGGCTATAGCCCATGGTCCAAAATGATGAGAAACGAGGCTAACTTTTTTTTTCAAAATTTCAAAAAACATGGGCTATAACCCATCGTTTTTGTCATTTTGTCATTTTTTTCAAATCCTCAAAAATGATGAAAAACGGCGCGCTATAGTATGCCGTACGATATGGGCTATAGCCCATGGTCCAAAATGATGAGAAACGAGGCTAACTTTTTTTTTCTAAATTTCAAAAAACATGGGCTATAACCCATCGTTTTTGTCATTTTGTCATTTTTTTCAAATCCTCAAAAATGATGAAAAACGGCGCGCTATAGTATGCCGTACGATATGGGCTATAGCCCATGGTCCAAAATGATGAGAAACGAGGCTAACTTTTTTTTTCAAAATTTCAAAAAACATGGGCTATAACCCATCGTTTTTGTCATTTTGTCATTTTTTTCAAATCCTCAAAAATGATGAAAAACGGCGCGCTATAGTATGCCGTACGATATGGGCTATAGCCCATGGTCCAAAATGATGAGAAACGAGGCTAACTTTTTTTTTCTAAATTTCAAAAAACATGGGCTATAACCCATCGTTTTTGTCATTTTGTCATTTTTTTCAAATCCTCAAAAATGATGAAAAACGGCGCGCTATAGTATGCCGTACGATATGGGCTATAGCCCATGGTCCAAAATGATGAGAAACGAGGCTAACTTTTTTTTTCTAAATTTCAAAAAACATGGGCTATAACCCATCGTTTTTTTTTTTCATTTTTTCACTTTTGTCAAATCCTCAAAAATGATGAAAAACGGCGTGCTATAGTATGCCGTACGATATGGGCTATAGCCCATGGTCCAAAATGATGAGAAACGAGGATAACTTTTTTTTTAAATTTCAAAAAACATGGGCTATAACCCATCGTTTTTTTCATTTTTTCATTTTTGTCAAATCATCAAAAATGATGAAAAACGGCACGCTATAGTATGCCGTACGATATAGGCTATAGCCCATGGTCCAAAATGATGAGAAAAACGTCTAAAAATCGACGTCTAAAACACGTCTAAAATAGACGTGTTTTAGACATCTATTTTTAGACGTCTACTTGTGTTGCGGAGGAATTGCGGAGTGTTGCGGAAAAATTGCGGAGTGTTGCGGAGGAAAAATTGTGGAGTGTTGCGGAGGATGAGAAACATTAGCAAATTGCGGAGTGTTAAAAAAAAACAAAAAACGATGGGTTATAACCCATCGTTTTTTTTTTCATTTTTTCACTTTTGTCAAATCATCAAAAATGATGAAAAACGGCGTGCTATAGTATGCCGTACGATATGGGCTATAGCCCATGGTCCAAAATGATGAGAAACGAGGCTAACTTTTTTTTTCAAAATTTCAAAAAACATGGGCTATAACCCATCGTTTTTGTCATTTTGTCATTTTTTTCAAATCCTCAAAAATGATGAAAAACGGCGCGCTATAGTATGCCGTACGATATGGGCTATAGCCCATGGTCCAAAATGATGAGAAACGAGGCTAACTTTTTTTTTCAAAATTTCAAAAAACATGGGCTATAACCCATCGTTTTTGTCATTTTGTCATTTTTTTCAAATCCTCAAAAATGATGAAAAACGGCGCGCTATAGTATGCCGTACGATATGGGCTATAGCCCATGGTCCAAAATGATGAGAAACGAGGCTAACTTTTTTTTTCAAAATTTCAAAAAACATGGGCTATAACCCATCGTTTTTGTCATTTTGTCATTTTTTTCAAATCCTCAAAAATGATGAAAAACGGCGCGCTATAGTATGCCGTACGATATGGGCTATAGCCCATGGTCCAAAATGATGAGAAACGAGGCTAACTTTTTTTTTCAAAATTTCAAAAAACATGGGCTATAACCCATCGTTTTTGTCATTTTGTCATTTTTTTCAAATCCTCAAAAATGATGAAAAACGGCGCGCTATAGTATGCCGTACGATATGGGCTATAGCCCATGGTCCAAAATGATGAGAAACGAGGCTAACTTTTTTTTTCAAAATTTCAAAAAACATGGGCTATAACCCATCGTTTTTGTCATTTTGTCATTTTTTTCAAATCCTCAAAAATGATGAAAAACGGCGCGCTATAGTATGCCGTACGATATGGGCTATAGCCCATGGTCCAAAATGATGAGAAACGAGGCTAACTTTTTTTTTCAAAATTTCAAAAAACATGGGCTATAACCCATCGTTTTTGTCATTTTGTCATTTTTTTCAAATCCTCAAAAATGATGAAAAACGGCGCGCTATAGTATGCCGTACGATATGGGCTATAGCCCATGGTCCAAAATGATGAGAAACGAGGCTAACTTTTTTTTTCAAAATTTCAAAAAACATGGGCTATAACCCATCGTTTTTGTCATTTTGTCATTTTTTTCAAATCCTCAAAAATGATGAAAAACGGCGCGCTATAGTATGCCGTACGATATGGGCTATAGCCCATGGTCCAAAATGATGAGAAACGAGGCTAACTTTTTTTTTCTAAATTTCAAAAAACATGGGCTATAACCCATCGTTTTTGTCATTTTGTCATTTTTTTCAAATCCTCAAAAATGATGAAAAACGGCGCGCTATAGTATGCCGTACGATATGGGCTATAGCCCATGGTCCAAAATGATGAGAAACGAGGCTAACTTTTTTTTTCTAAATTTCAAAAAACATGGGCTATAACCCATCGTTTTTTTCATTTTTTCATTTTTGTCAAATCATCAAAAATGATGAAAAACGCCGTACGATATAGGCTATAGCCCATGGTCCAAAATGATGAGAAAAACGTCTAAAAATCGACGTCTAAAACACGTCTAAAATAGACGTGTTTTAGACATCTATTTTTAGACGTCTACTTGTGTTGCGGAGGAATTGCGGAGTGTTGCGGAAAAATTGCGGAGTGTTGCGGAGGAAAAATTGTGGAGTGTTGCGGAGGATGAGAAACATTAGCAAATTGCGGAGTGTTAAAAAAAAACAAAAAACGATGGGTTATAACCCATCGTTTTTTTTCTTCATTTTTTCACTTTTGTCAAATCATCAAAAATGATGAAAAACGGCGTGCTATAGTATGCCGTACGATATGGGCTATAGCCCATGGTCCAAAATGATGAGAAACGAGGCTAACTTTTTTTTTCAAAATTTCAAAAAACATGGGCTATAACCCATCGTTTTTGTCATTTTGTCATTTTTTTCAAATCCTCAAAAATGATGAAAAACGGCGCGCTATAGTATGCCGTACGATATGGGCTATAGCCCATGGTCCAAAATGATGAGAAACGAGGCTAACTTTTTTTTTCAAAATTTCAAAAAACATGGGCTATAACCCATCGTTTTTGTCATTTTGTCATTTTTTTCAAATCCTCAAAAATGATGAAAAACGGCGCGCTATAGTATGCCGTACGATATGGGCTATAGCCCATGGTCCAAAATGATGAGAAACGAGGCTAACTTTTTTTTTCAAAATTTCAAAAAACATGGGCTATAACCCATCGTTTTTGTCATTTTGTCATTTTTTTCAAATCCTCAAAAATGATGAAAAACGGCGCGCTATAGTATGCCGTACGCATGGGCTATAGCCCATGGTCCAAAATGATGAGAAACGAGGCTAACTTTTTTTTTCAAAATTTCAAAAAACATGGGCTATAACCCATCGTTTTTGTCATTTTGTCATTTTTTTCAAATCCTCAAAAATGATGAAAAACGGCGCGCTATAGTATGCCGTACGATATGGGCTATAGCCCATGGTCCAAAATGATGAGAAACGAGGCTAACTTTTTTTTTCAAAATTTCAAAAAACATGGGCTATAACCCATCGTTTTTGTCATTTTGTCATTTTTTTCAAATCCTCAAAAATGATGAAAAACGGCGCGCTATAGTATGCCGTACGATATGGGCTATAGCCCATGGTCCAAAATGATGAGAAACGAGGCTAACTTTTTTTTCCTAAATTTCAAAAAACATGGGCTATAACCCATCGTTTTTTTTTCTTCATTTTTTCACTTTTGTCAAATCATCAAAAATGATGAAAAACGGCGTGCTATAGTATGCCGTACGATATGGGCTATAGCCCATGGTCCAAAATGATGAGAAACGAGGATAACTTTTTTTTTTAATTTCAAAAAACATGGGCTATAACCCATCGTTTTTTTCATTTTTTCATTTTTGTCAAATCATCAAAAATGATGAAAAACGGCACGCTATAGTATGCCGTACGATATAGGCTATAGCCCATGGTCCAAAATGATGAGAAAAACGTCTAAAAATCGACGTCTAAAACACGTCTAAAATAGACGTGTTTTAGACATCTATTTTTAGACGTCTACTTGTGTTGCGGAGGAATTGCGGAGTGTTGCGGAAAAATTGCGGAGTGTTGCGGAGGAAAAATTGTGGAGTGTTGCGGAGGATGAGAAACATTAGCAAATTGCGGAGTGTTAAAAAAAAACAAAAAACGATGGGTTATAACCCATCGTTTTTTTTTTCATTTTTTCACTTTTGTCAAATCATCAAAAATGATGAAAAACGGCGTGCTATAGTATGCCGTACGATATGGGCTATAGCCCATGGTCCAAAATGATGAGAAACGAGGCTAACTTTTTTTTTCAAAATTTCAAAAAACATGGGCTATAACCCATCGTTTTTGTCATTTTGTCATTTTTTTCAAATCCTCAAAAATGATGAAAAACGGCGCGCTATAGTATGCCGTACGATATGGGCTATAGCCCATGGTCCAAAATGATGAGAAACGAGGCTAACTTTTTTTTTCTAAATTTCAAAAAACATGGGCTATAACCCATCGTTTTTGTCATTTTGTCATTTTTTTCAAATCCTCAAAAATGATGAAAAACGGCGCGCTATAGTATGCCGTACGATATGGGCTATAGCCCATGGTCCAAAATGATGAGAAACGAGGCTAACTTTTTTTTTCTAAATTTCAAAAAACATGGGCTATAACCCATCGTTTTTTTTTTTCATTTTTTCACTTTTGTCAAATCCTCAAAAATGATGAAAAACGGCGTGCTATAGTATGCCGTACGATATGGGCTATAGCCCATGGTCCAAAATGATGAGAAACGAGGATAACTTTTTTTTTAAATTTCAAAAAACATGGGCTATAACCCATCGTTTTTTTCATTTTTTCATTTTTGTCAAATCATCAAAAATGATGAAAAACGGCACGCTATAGTATGCCGTACGATATAGGCTATAGCCCATGGTCCAAAATGATGAGAAAAACGTCTAAAAATCGACGTCTAAAACACGTCTAAAATAGACGTGTTTTAGACATCTATTTTTAGACGTCTACTTGTGTTGCGGAGGAATTGCGGAGTGTTGCGGAAAAATTGCGGAGTGTTGCGGAGGAAAAATTGTGGAGTGTTGCGGAGGATGAGAAACATTAGCAAATTGCGGAGTGTTAAAAAAAAACAAAAAACGATGGGTTATAACCCATCGTTTTTTTTTTCATTTTTTCACTTTTGTCAAATCATCAAAAATGATGAAAAACGGCGTGCTATAGTATGCCGTACGATATGGGCTATAGCCCATGGTCCAAAATGATGAGAAACGAGGCTAACTTTTTTTTTCAAAATTTCAAAAAACATGGGCTATAACCCATCGTTTTTGTCATTTTGTCATTTTTTTCAAATCCTCAAAAATGATGAAAAACGGCGCGCTATAGTATGCCGTACGATATGGGCTATAGCCCATGGTCCAAAATGATGAGAAACGAGGCTAACTTTTTTTTTCAAAATTTCAAAAAACATGGGCTATAACCCATCGTTTTTGTCATTTTGTCATTTTTTTCAAATCCTCAAAAATGATGAAAAACGGCGCGCTATAGTATGCCGTACGATATGGGCTATAGCCCATGGTCCAAAATGATGAGAAACGAGGCTAACTTTTTTTTTCAAAATTTCAAAAAACATGGGCTATAACCCATCGTTTTTGTCATTTTGTCATTTTTTTCAAATCCTCAAAAATGATGAAAAACGGCGCGCTATAGTATGCCGTACGATATGGGCTATAGCCCATGGTCCAAAATGATGAGAAACGAGGCTAACTTTTTTTTTCAAAATTTCAAAAAACATGGGCTATAACCCATCGTTTTTGTCATTTTGTCATTTTTTTCAAATCCTCAAAAATGATGAAAAACGGCGCGCTATAGTATGCCGTACGATATGGGCTATAGCCCATGGTCCAAAATGATGAGAAACGAGGCTAACTTTTTTTTTCAAAATTTCAAAAAACATGGGCTATAACCCATCGTTTTTGTCATTTTGTCATTTTTTTCAAATCCTCAAAAATGATGAAAAACGGCGCGCTATAGTATGCCGTACGATATGGGCTATAGCCCATGGTCCAAAATGATGAGAAACGAGGCTAACTTTTTTTTTCAAAATTTCAAAAAACATGGGCTATAACCCATCGTTTTTGTCATTTTGTCATTTTTTTCAAATCCTCAAAAATGATGAAAAACGGCGCGCTATAGTATGCCGTACGATATGGGCTATAGCCCATGGTCCAAAATGATGAGAAACGAGGCTAACTTTTTTTTTCAAAATTTCAAAAAACATGGGCTATAACCCATCGTTTTTGTCATTTTGTCATTTTTTTCAAATCCTCAAAAATGATGAAAAACGGCGCGCTATAGTATGCCGTACGATATGGGCTATAGCCCATGGTCCAAAATGATGAGAAACGAGGCTAACTTTTTTTTTCTAAATTTCAAAAAACATGGGCTATAACCCATCGTTTTTGTCATTTTGTCATTTTTTTCAAATCCTCAAAAATGATGAAAAACGGCGCGCTATAGTATGCCGTACGATATGGGCTATAGCCCATGGTCCAAAATGATGAGAAACGAGGCTAACTTTTTTTTTCTAAATTTCAAAAAACATGGGCTATAACCCATCGTTTTTTTCATTTTTTCATTTTTGTCAAATCATCAAAAATGATGAAAAACGCCGTACGATATAGGCTATAGCCCATGGTCCAAAATGATGAGAAAAACGTCTAAAAATCGACGTCTAAAACACGTCTAAAATAGACGTGTTTTAGACATCTATTTTTAGACGTCTACTTGTGTTGCGGAGGAATTGCGGAGTGTTGCGGAAAAATTGCGGAGTGTTGCGGAGGAAAAATTGTGGAGTGTTGCGGAGGATGAGAAACATTAGCAAATTGCGGAGTGTTAAAAAAAAACAAAAAACGATGGGTTATAACCCATCGTTTTTTTTCTTCATTTTTTCACTTTTGTCAAATCATCAAAAATGATGAAAAACGGCGTGCTATAGTATGCCGTACGATATGGGCTATAGCCCATGGTCCAAAATGATGAGAAACGAGGCTAACTTTTTTTTTCAAAATTTCAAAAAACATGGGCTATAACCCATCGTTTTTGTCATTTTGTCATTTTTTTCAAATCCTCAAAAATGATGAAAAACGGCGCGCTATAGTATGCCGTACGATATGGGCTATAGCCCATGGTCCAAAATGATGAGAAACGAGGCTAACTTTTTTTTTCAAAATTTCAAAAAACATGGGCTATAACCCATCGTTTTTGTCATTTTGTCATTTTTTTCAAATCCTCAAAAATGATGAAAAACGGCGCGCTATAGTATGCCGTACGATATGGGCTATAGCCCATGGTCCAAAATGATGAGAAACGAGGCTAACTTTTTTTTTCAAAATTTCAAAAAACATGGGCTATAACCCATCGTTTTTGTCATTTTGTCATTTTTTTCAAATCCTCAAAAATGATGAAAAACGGCGCGCTATAGTATGCCGTACGCATGGGCTATAGCCCATGGTCCAAAATGATGAGAAACGAGGCTAACTTTTTTTTTCAAAATTTCAAAAAACATGGGCTATAACCCATCGTTTTTGTCATTTTGTCATTTTTTTCAAATCCTCAAAAATGATGAAAAACGGCGCGCTATAGTATGCCGTACGATATGGGCTATAGCCCATGGTCCAAAATGATGAGAAACGAGGCTAACTTTTTTTTTCAAAATTTCAAAAAACATGGGCTATAACCCATCGTTTTTGTCATTTTGTCATTTTTTTCAAATCCTCAAAAATGATGAAAAACGGCGCGCTATAGTATGCCGTACGATATGGGCTATAGCCCATGGTCCAAAATGATGAGAAACGAGGCTAACTTTTTTTTCCTAAATTTCAAAAAACATGGGCTATAACCCATCGTTTTTTTTTTTCATTTTTTCACTTTTGTCAAATCATCAAAAATGATGAAAAACGGCGTGCTATAGTATGCCGTACGATATGGGCTATAGCCCATGGTCCAAAATGATGAGAAACGAGGATAACTTTTTTTTTTAATTTAAAAAAACATGGGCTATAACCCATCGTTTTTTTCATTTTTTCATTTTTGTCAAATCATCAAAAATGATGAAAAACGGCACGCTATAGTATGCCGTACGATATAGGCTATAGCCCATGGTCCAAAATGATGAGAAAAACGTCTAAAAATCGACGTCTAAAACACGTCTAAAATAGACGTGTTTTAGACATCTATTTTTAGACGTCTACTTGTGTTGCGGAGGAATTGCGGAGTGTTGCGGAAAAATTGCGGAGTGTTGCGGAGGAAAAATTGTGGAGTGTTGCGGAGGATGAGAAACATTAGCAAATTGCGGAGTGTTAAAAAAAAACAAAAAACGATGGGTTATAACCCATCGTTTTTTTTTTCATTTTTTCACTTTTGTCAAATCATCAAAAATGATGAAAAACGGCGTGCTATAGTATGCCGTACGATATGGGCTATAGCCCATGGTCCAAAATGATGAGAAACGAGGCTAACTTTTTTTTTCAAAATTTAAAAAAACATGGGCTATAACCCATCGTTTTTGTCATTTTGTCATTTTTTTCAAATCCTCAAAAATGATGAAAAACGGCGCGCTATAGTATGCCGTACGATATGGGCTATAGCCCATGGTCCAAAATGATGAGAAACGAGGCTAACTTTTTTTTTCAAAATTTCAAAAAACATGGGCTATAACCCATCGTTTTTGTCATTTTGTCATTTTTTTCAAATCCTCAAAAATGATGAAAAACGGCGCGCTATAGTATGCCGTACGATATGGGCTATAGCCCATGGTCCAAAATGATGAGAAACGAGGCTAACTTTTTTTTTCAAAATTTCAAAAAACATGGGCTATAACCCATCGTTTTTGTCATTTTGTAATTTTTTTCAAATCCTCAAAAATGATGAAAAACGGCGCGCTATAGTATGCCGTAGGATATGGGCTATAGCCCATGGTCCAAAATGATGAGAAACGAGGCTAACTGTTTTTTTTCAAATTTTCAAAAAACATGGGCTATAACCCATCGTTTTTTTTTCATTTTTTCACTTTTGTCAAATCATCAAAAATGATGAAAAACGGCGTGCTATAGTATGCCGTACGATATAGGCTATAGCCCATGGTCCAAAATGATGAGAAACGAGGATAACTTTTTTTTTTAATTTAAAAAAACATGGGCTATAACCCATCGTTTTTTTCATTTTTTCATTTTTGTCAAATCATCAAAAATGATGGAAAACGGCACGCTATAGTATGCCGTACGATATAGGCTATAGCCCATGGTCCAAAATGATGAGAAAAACGTCTAAAAATCGACGTCTAAAACACGTCTAAAATAGACGTGTTTTAGACATCTATTTTTAGACGTCTACTTGTGTTGCGGAGGAATTGCGGAGTGTTGCGGAAAAATTGCGGAGTGTTGCGGAGGAAAAATTGTGGAGTGTTGCGGAGGATGAGAAACATTAGCAAATTGCGGAGTGTTAAAAAAAACAAAAAACGATGGGTTATAACCCATCGTTTTTTTTTCATTTTTTCACTTTTGTCAAATCATCAAAAATGATGAAAAACGGCGTGCTATAGTATGCCGTACGATATGGGCTATAGCCCATGGTCCAAAATGATGAGAAACGAGGCTAACTTTTTTTTTCAAAATTTCAAAAAACATGGGCTATAACCCATCGTTTTTGTCATTTTGTCATTTTTTTCAAATCCTCAAAAATGATGAAAAACGGCGCGCTATAGTATGCCGTACGATATGGGCTATAGCCCATGGTCCAAAATGATGAGAAACGAGGCTAACTTTTTTTTTCAAAATTTCAAAAAACATGGGCTATAACCCATCGTTTTTGTCATTTTGTCATTTTTTTCAAATCCTCAAAAATGATGAAAAACGGCGCGCTATAGTATGCCGTACGATATGGGCTATAGCCCATGGTCCAAAATGATGAGAAACGAGGCTAACTTTTTTTTTCAAAATTTCAAAAAACATGGGCTATAACCCATCGTTTTTGTCATTTTGTCATTTTTTTCAAATCCTCAAAAATGATGAAAAACGGCGCGCTATAGTATGCCGTACGATATGGGCTATAGCCCATGGTCCAAAATGATGAGAAACGAGGCTAACTTTTTTTTCCTAAATTTCAAAAAACATGGGCTATAACCCATCGTTTTTGTCATTTTGTCATTTTTTTCAAATCCTCAAAAATGATGAAAAACGGCGCGCTATAGTATGCCGT
The DNA here is from genome assembly GCF_963924005.1 of Protomyctophum bolini. NCBI lineage: Eukaryota > Metazoa > Chordata > Actinopteri > Myctophiformes > Myctophidae > Protomyctophum > Protomyctophum bolini. The sequence goes on along the minus strand of NC_137870.1, from coordinate 38,967,482 downwards.
ACGATATGGGCTATAGCCCATGGTCCAAAATGATGAGAAACGAGGCTAACTTTTTTTTTCTAAATTTAAAAAAACATGGGCTATAACCCATCGTTTTTTTTTTTCATTTTTTCACTTTTGTCAAATCCTCAAAAATGATGAAAAACGGCGTGCTATAGTATGCCGTACGATATGGGCTATAGCCCATGGTCCAAAATGATGAGAAACGAGGATAACTTTTTTTTTAAATTTCAAAAAACATGGGCTATAACCCATCGTTTTTTTTATTTTTTCATTTTTGTCAAATCATCAAAAATGATGAAAAACGGCACGCTATAGTATGCCGTACGATATAGGCTATAGCCCATGGTCCAAAATGATGAGAAAAACGTCTAAAAATCGACGTCTAAAACACGTCTAAAATAGACGTGTTTTAGACATCTATTTTTAGACGTCTACTTGTGTTGCGGAGGAATTGCGGAGTGTTGCGGAAAAATTGCGGAGTGTTGCGGAGGAAAAATTGTGGAGTGTTGCGGAGGATGAGAAACATTAGCAAATTGCGGAGTGTTAAAAAAAAACAAAAAACGATGGGTTATAACCCATCGTTTTTTTTTTCATTTTTTCACTTTTGTCAAATCATCAAAAATGATGAAAAACGGCGTGCTATAGTATGCCGTACGATATGGGCTATAGCCCATGGTCCAAAATGATGAGAAACGAGGCTAACTTTTTTTTTCAAAATTTCAAAAAACATGGGCTATAACCCATCGTTTTTGTCATTTTGTCATTTTTTTCAAATCCTCAAAAATGATGAAAAACGGCGCGCTATAGTATGCCGTACGATATGGGCTATAGCCCATGGTCCAAAATGATGAGAAACGAGGCTAACTTTTTTTTTCAAAATTTCAAAAAACATGGGCTATAACCCATCGTTTTTGTCATTTTGTCATTTTTTTCAAATCCTCAAAAATGATGAAAAACGGCGCGCTATAGTATGCCGTACGATATGGGCTATAGCCCATGGTCCAAAATGATGAGAAACGAGGCTAACTTTTTTTTTCAAAATTTCAAAAAACATGGGCTATAACCCATCGTTTTTGTCATTTTGTCATTTTTTTCAAATCCTCAAAAATGATGAAAAACGGCGCGCTATAGTATGCCGTACGATATGGGCTATAGCCCATGGTCCAAAATGATGAGAAACGAGGCTAACTTTTTTTTTCAAAATTTCAAAAAACATGGGCTATAACCCATCGTTTTTGTCATTTTGTCATTTTTTTCAAATCCTCAAAAATGATGAAAAACGGCGCGCTATAGTATGCCGTACGATATGGGCTATAGCCCATGGTCCAAAATGATGAGAAACGAGGCTAACTTTTTTTTTCAAAATTTCAAAAAACATGGGCTATAACCCATCGTTTTTGTCATTTTGTCATTTTTTTCAAATCCTCAAAAATGATGAAAAACGGCGCGCTATAGTATGCCGTACGATATGGGCTATAGCCCATGGTCCAAAATGATGAGAAACGAGGCTAACTTTTTTTTTCAAAATTTCAAAAAACATGGGCTATAACCCATCGTTTTTGTCATTTTGTCATTTTTTTCAAATCCTCAAAAATGATGAAAAACGGCGCGCTATAGTATGCCGTACGATATGGGCTATAGCCCATGGTCCAAAATGATGAGAAACGAGGCTAACTTTTTTTTTCAAAATTTCAAAAAACATGGGCTATAACCCATCGTTTTTGTCATTTTGTCATTTTTTTCAAATCCTCAAAAATGATGAAAAACGGCGCGCTATAGTATGCCGTACGATATGGGCTATAGCCCATGGTCCAAAATGATGAGAAACGAGGCTAACTTTTTTTTCCTAAATTTCAAAAAACATGGGCTATAACCCATCGTTTTTGTCATTTTGTCATTTTTTTCAAATCCTCAAAAATGATGAAAAACGGCGCGCTATAGTATGCCGTACGATATGGGCTATAGCCCATGGTCCAAAATGATGAGAAACGAGGCTAACTTTTTTTTCCTAAATTTCAAAAAACATGGGCTATAACCCATCGTTTTTGTCATTTTTTCATTTTTGTCAAATCATCAAAAATGATGGAAAACGGCACGCTATAGTATGCCGTACGATATAGGCTATAGCCCATGGTCCAAAATGATGAGAAAAACGTCTAAAAATCGACGTCTAAAACACGTCTAAAATAGACGTGTTTTAGACATCTATTTTTAGACGTCTACTTGTGTTGCGGAGGAATTGCGGAGTGTTGCGGAAAAATTGCGGAGTGTTGCGGAGGAAAAATTGTGGAGTGTTGCGGAGGATGAGAAACATTAGCAAATTGCGGAGTGTTAAAAAAAACAAAAAACGATGGGTTATAACCCATCGTTTTTTTTTCATTTTTTCACTTTTGTCAAATCATCAAAAATGATGAAAAACGGCGTGCTATAGTATGCCGTACGATATGGGCTATAGCCCATGGTCCAAAATGATGAGAAACGAGGCTAACTTTTTTTTTCAAAATTTCAAAAAACATGGGCTATAACCCATCGTTTTTGTCATTTTGTCATTTTTTTCAAATCCTCAAAAATGATGAAAAACGGCGCGCTATAGTATGCCGTACGATATGGGCTATAGCCCATGGTCCAAAATGATGAGAAACGAGGCTAACTTTTTTTTTCAAAATTTCAAAAAACATGGGCTATAACCCATCGTTTTTGTCATTTTGTCATTTTTTTCAAATCCTCAAAAATGATGAAAAACGGCGCGCTATAGTATGCCGTACGATATGGGCTATAGCCCATGGTCCAAAATGATGAGAAACGAGGCTAACTTTTTTTTTCAAAATTTCAAAAAACATGGGCTATAACCCATCGTTTTTGTCATTTTGTCATTTTTTTCAAATCCTCAAAAATGATGAAAAACGGCGCGCTATAGTATGCCGTACGATATGGGCTATAGCCCATGGTCCAAAATGATGAGAAACGAGGCTAACTTTTTTTTCCTAAATTTCAAAAAACATGGGCTATAACCCATCGTTTTTGTCATTTTGTCATTTTTTTCAAATCCTCAAAAATGATGAAAAACGGCGCGCTATAGTATGCCGTACGATATGGGCTATAGCCCATGGTCCAAAATGATGAGAAACGAGGCTAACTTTTTTTTTCTAAATTTAAAAAAACATGGGCTATAACCCATCGTTTTTTTTTTTCATTTTTTCACTTTTGTCAAATCCTCAAAAATGATGAAAAACGGCGTGCTATAGTATGCCGTACGATATGGGCTATAGCCCATGGTCCAAAATGATGAGAAACGAGGATAACTTTTTTTTTAAATTTCAAAAAACATGGGCTATAACCCATCGTTTTTTTTATTTTTTCATTTTTGTCAAATCATCAAAAATGATGAAAAACGGCACGCTATAGTATGCCGTACGATATAGGCTATAGCCCATGGTCCAAAATGATGAGAAAAACGTCTAAAAATCGACGTCTAAAACACGTCTAAAATAGACGTGTTTTAGACATCTATTTTTAGACGTCTACTTGTGTTGCGGAGGAATTGCGGAGTGTTGCGGAAAAATTGCGGAGTGTTGCGGAGGAAAAATTGTGGAGTGTTGCGGAGGATGAGAAACATTAGCAAATTGCGGAGTGTTAAAAAAAAACAAAAAACGATGGGTTATAACCCATCGTTTTTTTTTTCATTTTTTCACTTTTGTCAAATCATCAAAAATGATGAAAAACGGCGTGCTATAGTATGCCGTACGATATGGGCTATAGCCCATGGTCCAAAATGATGAGAAACGAGGCTAACTTTTTTTTTCAAAATTTCAAAAAACATGGGCTATAACCCATCGTTTTTGTCATTTTGTCATTTTTTTCAAATCCTCAAAAATGATGAAAAACGGCGCGCTATAGTATGCCGTACGATATGGGCTATAGCCCATGGTCCAAAATGATGAGAAACGAGGCTAACTTTTTTTTTCAAAATTTCAAAAAACATGGGCTATAACCCATCGTTTTTGTCATTTTGTCATTTTTTTCAAATCCTCAAAAATGATGAAAAACGGCGCGCTATAGTATGCCGTACGATATGGGCTATAGCCCATGGTCCAAAATGATGAGAAACGAGGCTAACTTTTTTTTTCAAAATTTCAAAAAACATGGGCTATAACCCATCGTTTTTGTCATTTTGTCATTTTTTTCAAATCCTCAAAAATGATGAAAAACGGCGCGCTATAGTATGCCGTACGATATGGGCTATAGCCCATGGTCCAAAATGATGAGAAACGAGGCTAACTTTTTTTTTCAAAATTTCAAAAAACATGGGCTATAACCCATCGTTTTTGTCATTTTGTCATTTTTTTCAAATCCTCAAAAATGATGAAAAACGGCGCGCTATAGTATGCCGTACGATATGGGCTATAGCCCATGGTCCAAAATGATGAGAAACGAGGCTAACTTTTTTTTTCAAAATTTCAAAAAACATGGGCTATAACCCATCGTTTTTGTCATTTTGTCATTTTTTTCAAATCCTCAAAAATGATGAAAAACGGCGCGCTATAGTATGCCGTACGATATGGGCTATAGCCCATGGTCCAAAATGATGAGAAACGAGGCTAACTTTTTTTTTCAAAATTTCAAAAAACATGGGCTATAACCCATCGTTTTTGTCATTTTGTCATTTTTTTCAAATCCTCAAAAATGATGAAAAACGGCGCGCTATAGTATGCCGTACGATATGGGCTATAGCCCATGGTCCAAAATGATGAGAAACGAGGCTAACTTTTTTTTTCAAAATTTCAAAAAACATGGGCTATAACCCATCGTTTTTGTCATTTTGTCATTTTTTTCAAATCCTCAAAAATGATGAAAAACGGCGCGCTATAGTATGCCGTACGATATGGGCTATAGCCCATGGTCCAAAATGATGAGAAACGAGGCTAACTTTTTTTTCCTAAATTTCAAAAAACATGGGCTATAACCCATCGTTTTTGTCATTTTGTCATTTTTTTCAAATCCTCAAAAATGATGAAAAACGGCGCGCTATAGTATGCCGTACGATATGGGCTATAGCCCATGGTCCAAAATGATGAGAAACGAGGCTAACTTTTTTTTTCTAAATTTCAAAAAACATGGGCTATAACCCATCGTTTTTTTCATTTTTTCATTTTTGTCAAATCATCAAAAATGATGAAAAACGGCACGCTATAGTATGCCGTACGATATAGGCTATAGCCCATGGTCCAAAATGATGAGAAAAACGTCTAAAAATCGACGTCTAAAACACGTCTAAAATAGACGTGTTTTAGACATCTATTTTTAGACGTCTACTTGTGTTGCGGAGGAATTGCGGAGTGTTGCGGAAAAATTGCGGAGTGTTGCGGAGGAAAAATTGTGGAGTGTTGCGGAGGATGAGAAACATTAGCAAATTGCGGAGTGTTAAAAAAAAACAAAAAACGATGGGTTATAACCCATCGTTTTTTTTTTCATTTTTTCACTTTTGTCAAATCATCAAAAATGATGAAAAACGGCGTGCTATAGTATGCCGTACGATATGGGCTATAGCCCATGGTCCAAAATGATGAGAAACGAGGCTAACTTTTTTTTTCAAAATTTCAAAAAACATGGGCTATAACCCATCGTTTTTGTCATTTTGTCATTTTTTTCAAATCCTCAAAAATGATGAAAAACGGCGCGCTATAGTATGCCGTACGATATGGGCTATAGCCCATGGTCCAAAATGATGAGAAACGAGGCTAACTTTTTTTTTCAAAATTTCAAAAAACATGGGCTATAACCCATCGTTTTTGTCATTTTGTCATTTTTTTCAAATCCTCAAAAATGATGAAAAACGGCGCGCTATAGTATGCCGTACGATATGGGCTATAGCCCATGGTCCAAAATGATGAGAAACGAGGCTAACTTTTTTTTTCAAAATTTCAAAAAACATGGGCTATAACCCATCGTTTTTGTCATTTTGTCATTTTTTTCAAATCATCAAAAATGATGAAAAACGGCGCGCTATAGTATGCCGTACGATATGGGCTATAGCCCATGGTCCAAAATGATGAGAAACGAGGCTAACTTTTTTTTTCAAAATTTCAAAAAACATGGGCTATAACCCATCGTTTTTGTCATTTTGTCATTTTTTTCAAATCCTCAAAAATGATGAAAAACGGCGCGCTATAGTATGCCGTACGATATGGGCTATAGCCCATGGTCCAAAATGATGAGAAACGAGGCTAACTTTTTTTTTCAAAATTTCAAAAAACATGGGCTATAACCCATCGTTTTTGTCATTTTGTCATTTTTTTCAAATCCTCAAAAATGATGAAAAACGGCGCGCTATAGTATGCCGTACGATATGGGCTATAGCCCATGGTCCAAAATGATGAGAAACGAGGCTAACTTTTTTTTTCTAAATTTCAAAAAACATGGGCTATAACCCATCGTTTTTTTTTTTCATTTTTTCACTTTTGTCAAATCATCAAAAATGATGAAAAACGGCGTGCTATAGTATGCCGTACGATATGGGCTATAGCCCATGGTCCAAAATGATGAGAAACGAGGCTAACTTTTTTTTTCAAAATTTCAAAAAACATGGGCTATAACCCATCGTTTTTGTCATTTTGTCATTTTTTTCAAATCCTCAAAAATGATGAAAAACGGCGCGCTATAGTATGCCGTACGATATGGGCTATAGCCCATGGTCCAAAATGATGAGAAACGAGGCTAACTTTTTTTTTCTAAATTTCAAAAAACATGGGCTATAACCCATCGTTTTTGTCATTTTGTCATTTTTTTCAAATCCTCAAAAATGATGAAAAACGGCGCGCTATAGTATGCCGTACGATATGGGCTATAGCCCATGGTCCAAAATGATGAGAAACGAGGCTAACTTTTTTTTTCTAAATTTCAAAAAACATGGGCTATAACCCATCGTTTTTTTCATTTTTTCATTTTTGTCAAATCATCAAAAATGATGAAAAACGGCACGCTATAGTATGCCGTACGATATAGGCTATAGCCCATGGTCCAAAATGATGAGAAAAACGTCTAAAAATCGACGTCTAAAACACGTCTAAAATAGACGTGTTTTAGACATCTATTTTTAGACGTCTACTTGTGTTGCGGAGGAATTGCGGAGTGTTGCGGAAAAATTGCGGAGTGTTGCGGAGGAAAAATTGTGGAGTGTTGCGGAGGATGAGAAACATTAGCAAATTGCGGAGTGTTAAAAAAAAACAAAAAACGATGGGTTATAACCCATCGTTTTTTTTTTCATTTTTTCACTTTTGTCAAATCATCAAAAATGATGAAAAACGGCGTGCTATAGTATGCCGTACGATATGGGCTATAGCCCATGGTCCAAAATGATGAGAAACGAGGCTAACTTTTTTTTTCAAAATTTCAAAAAACATGGGCTATAACCCATCGTTTTTGTCATTTTGTCATTTTTTTCAAATCCTCAAAAATGATGAAAAACGGCGCGCTATAGTATGCCGTACGATATGGGCTATAGCCCATGGTCCAAAATGATGAGAAACGAGGCTAACTTTTTTTTTCAAAATTTCAAAAAACATGGGCTATAACCCATCGTTTTTGTCATTTTGTCATTTTTTTCAAATCCTCAAAAATGATGAAAAACGGCGCGCTATAGTATGCCGTACGATATGGGCTATAGCCCATGGTCCAAAATGATGAGAAACGAGGCTAACTTTTTTTTTCAAAATTTCAAAAAACATGGGCTATAACCCATCGTTTTTGTCATTTTGTCATTTTTTTCAAATCCTCAAAAATGATGAAAAACGGCGCGCTATAGTATGCCGTACGATATGGGCTATAGCCCATGGTCCAAAATGATGAGAAACGAGGCTAACTTTTTTTTTCAAAATTTCAAAAAACATGGGCTATAACCCATCGTTTTTGTCATTTTGTCATTTTTTTCAAATCCTCAAAAATGATGAAAAACGGCGCGCTATAGTATGCCGTACGATATGGGCTATAGCCCATGGTCCAAAATGATGAGAAACGAGGCTAACTTTTTTTTTCAAAATTTCAAAAAACATGGGCTATAACCCATCGTTTTTGTCATTTTGTCATTTTTTTCAAATCCTCAAAAATGATGAAAAACGGCGCGCTATAGTATGCCGTACGATATGGGCTATAGCCCATGGTCCAAAATGATGAGAAACGAGGCTAACTTTTTTTTTCTAAATTTCAAAAAACATGGGCTATAACCCATCGTTTTTTTTTTTCATTTTTTCACTTTTGTCAAATCATCAAAAATGATGAAAAACGGCGTGCTATAGTATGCCGTACGATATGGGCTATAGCCCATGGTCCAAAATGATGAGAAACGAGGATAACTTTTTTTTTTAATTTCAAAAAACATGGGCTATAACCCATCGTTTTTTTCATTTTTTCATTTTTGTCAAATCATCAAAAATGATGAAAAACGGCACGCTATAGTATGCCGTACGATATAGGCTATAGCCCATGGTCCAAAATGATGAGAAAAACGTCTAAAAATCGACGTCTAAAACACGTCTAAAATAGACGTGTTTTAGACATCTATTTTTAGACGTCTACTTGTGTTGCGGAGGAATTGCGGAGTGTTGCGGAAAAATTGCGGAGTGTTGCGGAGGAAAAATTGTGGAGTGTTGCGGAGGATGAGAAACATTAGCAAATTGCGGAGTGTTAAAAAAAAACAAAAAACGATGGGTTATAACCCATCGTTTTTTTTTTCATTTTTTCACTTTTGTCAAATCATCAAAAATGATGAAAAACGGCGTGCTATAGTATGCCGTACGATATGGGCTATAGCCCATGGTCCAAAATGATGAGAAACGAGGCTAACTTTTTTTTTCAAAATTTAAAAAAACATGGGCTATAACCCATCGTTTTTGTCATTTTGTCATTTTTTTCAAATCCTCAAAAATGATGAAAAACGGCGCGCTATAGTATGCCGTACGATATGGGCTATAGCCCATGGTCCAAAATGATGAGAAACGAGGCTAACTTTTTTTTTCAAAATTTCAAAAAACATGGGCTATAACCCATCGTTTTTGTCATTTTGTCATTTTTTTCAAATCCTCAAAAATGATGAAAAACGGCGCGCTATAGTATGCCGTACGATATGGGCTATAGCCCATGGTCCAAAATGATGAGAAACGAGGCTAACTTTTTTTTTCAAAATTTCAAAAAACATGGGCTATAACCCATCGTTTTTGTCATTTTGTCATTTTTTTCAAATCCTCAAAAATGATGAAAAACGGCGCGCTATAGTATGCCGTAGGATATGGGCTATAGCCCATGGTCCAAAATGATGAGAAACGAGGCTAACTGTTTTTTTTCAAATTTTCAAAAAACATGGGCTATAACCCATCGTTTTTTTTTCATTTTTTCACTTTTGTCAAATCATCAAAAATGATGAAAAACGGCGTGCTATAGTATGCCGTACGATATAGGCTATAGCCCATGGTCCAAAATGATGAGAAACGAGGATAACTTTTTTTTTTAATTTAAAAAAACATGGGCTATAACCCATCGTTTTTTTCATTTTTTCATTTTTGTCAAATCATCAAAAATGATGGAAAACGGCACGCTATAGTATGCCGTACGATATAGGCTATAGCCCATGGTCCAAAATGATGAGAAAAACGTCTAAAAATCGACGTCTAAAACACGTCTAAAATAGACGTGTTTTAGACATCTATTTTTAGACGTCTACTTGTGTTGCGGAGGAATTGCGGAGTGTTGCGGAAAAATTGCGGAGTGTTGCGGAGGAAAAATTGTGGAGTGTTGCGGAGGATGAGAAACATTAGCAAATTGCGGAGTGTTAAAAAAAACAAAAAACGATGGGTTATAACCCATCGTTTTTTTTTCATTTTTTCACTTTTGTCAAATCATCAAAAATGATGAAAAACGGCGTGCTATAGTATGCCGTACGATATGGGCTATAGCCCATGGTCCAAAATGATGAGAAACGAGGCTAACTTTTTTTTTCAAAATTTCAAAAAACATGGGCTATAACCCATCGTTTTTGTCATTTTGTCATTTTTTTCAAATCCTCAAAAATGATGAAAAACGGCGCGCTATAGTATGCCGTACGATATGGGCTATAGCCCATGGTCCAAAATGATGAGAAACGAGGCTAACTTTTTTTTTCTAAATTTCAAAAAACATGGGCTATAACCCATCGTTTTTGTCATTTTGTCATTTTTTTCAAATCCTCAAAAATGATGAAAAACGGCGCGCTATAGTATGCCGTACGATATGGGCTATAGCCCATGGTCCAAAATGATGAGAAACGAGGCTAACTTTTTTTTTCTAAATTTCAAAAAACATGGGCTATAACCCATCGTTTTTTTTTTTCATTTTTTCACTTTTGTCAAATCCTCAAAAATGATGAAAAACGGCGTGCTATAGTATGCCGTACGATATGGGCTATAGCCCATGGTCCAAAATGATGAGAAACGAGGATAACTTTTTTTTTAAATTTCAAAAAACATGGGCTATAACCCATCGTTTTTTTCATTTTTTCATTTTTGTCAAATCATCAAAAATGATGAAAAACGGCACGCTATAGTATGCCGTACGATATAGGCTATAGCCCATGGTCCAAAATGATGAGAAAAACGTCTAAAAATCGACGTCTAAAACACGTCTAAAATAGACGTGTTTTAGACATCTATTTTTAGACGTCTACTTGTGTTGCGGAGGAATTGCGGAGTGTTGCGGAAAAATTGCGGAGTGTTGCGGAGGAAAAATTGTGGAGTGTTGCGGAGGATGAGAAACATTAGCAAATTGCGGAGTGTTAAAAAAAAACAAAAAACGATGGGTTATAACCCATCGTTTTTTTTTTCATTTTTTCACTTTTGTCAAATCATCAAAAATGATGAAAAACGGCGTGCTATAGTATGCCGTACGATATGGGCTATAGCCCATGGTCCAAAATGATGAGAAACGAGGCTAACTTTTTTTTTCAAAATTTCAAAAAACATGGGCTATAACCCATCGTTTTTGTCATTTTGTCATTTTTTTCAAATCCTCAAAAATGATGAAAAACGGCGCGCTATAGTATGCCGTACGATATGGGCTATAGCCCATGGTCCAAAATGATGAGAAACGAGGCTAACTTTTTTTTTCAAAATTTCAAAAAACATGGGCTATAACCCATCGTTTTTGTCATTTTGTCATTTTTTTCAAATCCTCAAAAATGATGAAAAACGGCGCGCTATAGTATGCCGTACGATATGGGCTATAGCCCATGGTCCAAAATGATGAGAAACGAGGCTAACTTTTTTTTTCAAAATTTCAAAAAACATGGGCTATGACCCATCGTTTTTGTCATTTTGTCATTTTTTTCAAATCCTCAAAAATGATGAAAAACGGCGCGCTATAGTATGCCGTACGATATGGGCTATAGCCCATGGTCCAAAATGATGAGAAACGAGGCTAACTTTTTTTTTCAAAATTTCAAAAAACATGGGCTATAACCCATCGTTTTTGTCATTTTGTCATTTTTTTCAAATCCTCAAAAATGATGAAAAACGGCGCGCTATAGTATGCCGTACGATATGGGCTATAGCCCATGGTCCAAAATGATGAGAAACGAGGCTAACTTTTTTTTTCAAAATTTCAAAAAACATGGGCTATAACCCATCGTTTTTGTCATTTTGTCATTTTTTTCAAATCCTCAAAAATGATGAAAAACGGCGCGCTATAGTATGCCGTACGATATGGGCTATAGCCCATGGTCCAAAATGATGAGAAACGAGGCTAACTTTTTTTTTCTAAATTTCAAAAAACATGGGCTATAACCCATCGTTTTTTTTTTTCATTTTTTCACTTTTGTCAAATCATCAAAAATGATGAAAAACGGCGTGCTATAGTATGCCGTACGATATGGGCTATAGCCCATGGTCCAAAATGATGAGAAACGAGGATAACTTTTTTTTTTAATTTCAAAAAACATGGGCTATAACCCATCGTTTTTTTCATTTTTTCATTTTTGTCAAATCATCAAAAATGATGAAAAACGGCACGCTATAGTATGCCGTACGATATAGGCTATAGCCCATGGTCCAAAATGATGAGAAAAACGTCTAAAAATCGACGTCTAAAACACGTCTAAAATAGACGTGTTTTAGACATCTATTTTTAGACGTCTACTTGTGTTGCGGAGGAATTGCGGAGTGTTGCGGAAAAATTGCGGAGTGTTGCGGAGGAAAAATTGTGGAGTGTTGCGGAGGATGAGAAACATTAGCAAATTGCGGAGTGTTAAAAAAAAACAAAAAACGATGGGTTATAACCCATCGTTTTTTTTTTCATTTTTTCACTTTTGTCAAATCATCAAAAATGATGAAAAACGGCGTGCTATAGTATGCCGTACGATATGGGCTATAGCCCATGGTCCAAAATGATGAGAAACGAGGCTAACTTTTTTTTTCAAAATTTAAAAAAACATGGGCTATAACCCATCGTTTTTTTTTCATTTTTTCACTTTTGTCAAATCATCAAAAATGATGAAAAACGGCGTGCTATAGTATGCCGTACGATATGGGCTATAGCCCATGGTCCAAAATGATGAGAAACGAGGCTAACTTTTTTTTTCAAAATTTCAAAAAACATGGGCTATAACCCATCGTTTTTGTCATTTTGTCATTTTTTTCAAATCCTCAAAAATGATGAAAAACGGCGCGCTATAGTATGCCGTACGATATGGGCTATAGCCCATGGTCCAAAATGATGAGAAACGAGGCTAACTTTTTTTTTCTAAATTTCAAAAAACATGGGCTATAACCCATCGTTTTTGTCATTTTGTCATTTTTTTCAAATCCTCAAAAATGATGAAAAACGGCGCGCTATAGTATGCCGTACGATATGGGCTATAGCCCATGGTCCAAAATGATGAGAAACGAGGCTAACTGTTTTTTTCAAAATTTCAAAAAACATGGGCTATAACCCATCGTTTTTGTCATTTTGTCATTTTTTTCAAATCCTCAAAAATGATGAAAAACGGCGCGCTATAGTATGCCGTACGATATGGGCTATAGCCCATGGTCCAAAATGATGAGAAACGAGGCTAACTTTTTTTTTCAAAATTTCAAAAAACATGGGCTATAACCCATCGTTTTTGTCATTTTGTCATTTTTTTCAAATCCTCAAAAATGATGAAAAACGGCGCGCTATAGTATGCCGTACGATATGGGCTATAGCCCATGGTCCAAAATGATGAGAAACGAGGCTAACTTTTTTTTTCAAAATTTCAAAAAACATGGGCTATAACCCATCGTTTTTGTCATTTTGTCATTTTTTTCAAATCCTCAAAAATGATGAAAAACGGCGCGCTATAGTATGCCGTACGATATGGGCTATAGCCCATGGTCCAAAATGATGAGAAACGAGGCTAACTTTTTTTTTCAAAATTTCAAAAAACATGGGCTATAACCCATCGTTTTTGTCATTTTGTCATTTTTTTCAAATCCTCAAAAATGATGAAAAACGGCGCGCTATAGTATGCCGTACGATATGGGCTATAGCCCATGGTCCAAAATGATGAGAAACGAGGCTAACTTTTTTTTTCAAAATTTCAAAAAACATGGGCTATAACCCATCGTTTTTGTCATTTTGTCATTTTTTTCAAATCCTCAAAAATGATGAAAAACGGCGCGCTATAGTATGCCGTACGATATGGGCTATAGCCCATGGTCCAAAATGATGAGAAACGAGGCTAACTTTTTTTTTCAAAATTTCAAAAAACATGGGCTATAACCCATCGTTTTTGTAATTTTGTCATTTTTTTCAAATCCTCAAAAATGATGAAAAACGGCGCGCTATAGTATGCCGTACGATATGGGCTATAGCCCATGGTCCAAAATGATGAGAAACGAGGCTAACTTTTTTTTTCAAAATTTCAAAAAACATGGGCTATAACCCATCGTTTTTGTAATTTTGTCATTTTTTTCAAATCCTCAAAAATGATGAAAAACGGCGCGCTATAGTATGCCGTACGATATGGGCTATAGCCCATGGTCCAAAATGATGAGAAACGAGGCTAACTTTTTTTTTCAAAATTTCAAAAAACATGGGCTATAACTAGGGATGCACCGAAAGGGAAATTCTTGGCCGAAACCGAATACCGAATATAGGAAACAGTTGGCCGAAAACCGAATACCGAATAGCCGAATACATCTTCGTTGTAAAGCTACCTGATTATGTCAAAAGACATGATTATGGATTTTCATAATCGATTCATTGGGAGATTATTTAAACGATTAATCGGATTATGGCACCTTTTTGCAATTACCTTTAAAAAAAATGCTTCAAGTTATTGTAGACAATAAAAATGAATACTCATTCAAAATTAATATTTTACCCCCTTTTTTATACAATTTGATTTCATTGCCATTCCTTGTACAGTAATGATACTGTAATCTGTAATGTTGACCGTGTATAGCTGACTGTCTTTCTTTCCATTTCCATCTCTGGGAGCCCAATTTATTTTATTTTTTTATTTCTATTGTAAAATCAATGTCAATTTTGAGAGTCTATTTGGTTCCATTTTTGCACTCTGTTACAGACCCTTGGGGTACTTCCTAACTAACTATCTATAATTTAGCTGGAACTCCCACTATGAGAACCACTGTCCTACACAGTCTGTGTGGGCATGCACGCGCGCACACACACACACACACACACACACACACACACACACACACACACACACAAGCATGCTAGCTGATAGGGGAAAACGTTCTTATTTAGCAGCCATATTAGCATGTTCTCTAGGCTCTAGTATCACATATTGCCAAAGTTAAACAGCACTGAACAACTGATCATTGTTAAGCAAAACGTTCACGGACATTCTGCTTTTTGCCCTATGCCCACTTCAATGCGCTGCTGAGATTACATCACAGGTGGAACAAATTTGAGGAGCTAACGAGCATGCTACTGCTAGTCTTCGTCGTAGCCTGCCTGCAAGCATTGGGGACATTGGGGAGCATTTTTGGTCATACGACAAAAGAATAGACAGCGGCGGTGCTACCATGTTTTGGGACCTGTTTTGGGCAATTTGCAACCTGTTGATGAGCTCGCAGTTTTCGCGGAGCGCAGCCACAGAGCAACGTGACGCTCTCTCTGTGTGTGTGTGTGTGTGTGTGTGTGGAGGAGACTGAAGTTGGGAGACGGAGAGAGAGAGGGGTAGATGCAGAGCGCTCTGGTTACGTTCAAGACAATTGCGTGTTGTGTTTATACCGACCCGGTGTTTTGACTGTGATATTTTTCGGCCTATTTGAGCCGAAACCGAATAGGCCGAAAATACATTTTTAGCCATTTTCGGCCGAATATTTTCGGTGGCCGAATTTTCGGTGCATCCTTAGCTATAACCCATCGTTTTTGTCATTTTGTCATTTTTTTCAAATCCTCAAGTTAGCATAAATTGCGGAAAATTGCGGAATTCAGGACATTTCAGAAATTGCGGAAATTTGAAATTTCAAGTTAGCCTAAATTGCGGAAAATTGCGGAATTCAGGAAATTTCAGAAATTGCAAATTGCGGAAATTGAGGAAATTTGAAATTTCAAGTTAGCCTAAATTGCGGAAAATTGCGGAATTCAGGAAATTTCAGAAATTGCGGAAATTTCAGAAATTTGAAATTTCAAGTTAGCCTAAATTGCGGAAAATTGCGGAATTCAGGAAATTTCAGAAATTGCAAATTGCGGAAATTGAGGAAATTTGAAAAAATGAAAAAAACGATGGGTTATAGCCCATGTTTTTTGACATGAGTCTTTGCCGGTTTGAACCGGCACACTTCTACTAGGTATACTACGGATATCATTTGACTTATCCACTGGGCCATTGAGGCATACAAACATGGTGAATTTCTGGGCTGCTTTAAAGTTGTCCTTCTGGAAATCAGTGTGAGGAAATATGAAAAAATGAAAAAAACGATGGGTTATAGCCCATGTTTTTTGACATGAGTCTTTGCCGGTTTGAACCGGCACACTTCTACTAGGTATACTATGGATATCATTTGACTTATCCACTGGGCCATTGAGGCACACAAACATGGTGAATTTCTGGGCTGCTTTAAAGTTGTCCTTCTGGAAATCAGTGTGAGGAAATTTGAAAAAACGATGGGTTATAGCCCATGTTTTTTTACATGAGTCTTTGCCGGTTTGAACCGGCACACTTCTACTAGGTATACTACGGATATCATTTGACTTATCCACTGGGCCATTGAGGCACACAAACATGGTGAATTTCTGGGCTGCTTTAAAGTTGTCCTTCTGGAAATCAGTGTAAAGCAAAGTGTCACAGTTTTGACCAGGATTTGAACCCTGGACCTGTGGCTCTCAATGACAGACTCTCATCACAGTGAGCTAACTTCTGGATACTACTACAAAGCTTTTTTGTTTGTTTTCTTCTTCTGAAATCGGTCTTGAACGTAAAGATATGAGTCAGGTTCGAACCGGCACACTTCTACTAGGTATACTACGGATATCATTTGACTTATCCACTGGGCCATTGAGGCACACAAACATGGTGAATTTCTGGGCTGCTTTAAAGTTGTCCTTCTGAAAGTCAGTGTGCAAAGCAAAGTGTCACATAGCCACATGACTAATGTGGGATTCGAACCCTGGACCTGTGGATGACAAGTACAGCCACTCATCACACTGAGCTAACTGCTGGTTACTACAACACAGCTTTTCTGTGCTAGTTGATGTTAGTGTGGAATGCAGTGTCAGTAAAGAATGGGGTGGGATTGGCCCCTTTATTTTTTTGTTTGAACCTGAGTGGGCTTTGAACCCACCATCTCCCGATCATGTGGCAGCATTCTAACACACTGAGCTACTGGCTCCAGACAATTCACACTTATTTTTTGTTTCTTTTGTTCTTCTGTAAACTCATAAAGTTTTTCACTCCGTGAGATCAGCCAAAGAGTCGAAGGGTTTTCTGTACCTCATTTGAACTGCCTAAATCCAGGATTGAAACAGGGACCGACCTTTAAATCTTCAGCAGGTTCGAACTTGATGCAGTTGAGAATGTCTGACTTAACCCACCTTTCAGAATATAGAGGTTCTTTAGGTTAAAAAACAATGCACACTTTCGACATAAAAGCCCTAAAGAAACAAGTGTAATTGGTGGAGGTGCTCTAGGTGATCGAGTTCTAGCGTGGCTACCAAGGCGACTGTGTACCGAGGTACATGGCCAAAGCAGGTTCAAGGCCAGCCTGGGGGACCAAGCTGTACCCAAGCACTGAAGCCAATACTCATCGATGTACTCTGTTACCCTGGGTCTACTGGGATGCAGTACAGTGGGGCCACAGTAAAATGTGGGTGTTATGGCAAAATAAACTAGAACTGCACCCTATCGAGTGCCTACTTGCTTGTTGCACACAAGTAGGCCTACTAGTACGGACATTTATACAATATTTAGCTCACTCTTACATCAAGGATGTTTTTCCAAGTTTGTATGTGTATTACAAAGAGCAGGGCCTTTAGTTATTCTTTTTTCATTTTGCATCTTTGCAAGGTTGTACCTTTGTAGGCCTACCTGTCTCTAATGTATAAGCAAAGTTAGAGTCTTTGCCGGTTTGAACCGGCACACTTCTACTAGGTATACTACGGATATCATTTGACTTATCCGCTTGGCCATTGAGGCACACAAACATGTTGAATTTCTGGGCTGCTTTAAAGTTGTCCTTCTGGACCTTTAGATCTTCAGTCTAACGCTCTCCCAACTGAGCTATTTCTAAGTGTCAAATCCAGCATTTATTTTTTACATTGACTGTTACTTGTTACTTCTTAAACAAAAAAACTCATAAAGTTTTTCACCCAGGGAGATCAGCCTAAGAGTCATAGGGTTTGCTGTACCTCATTTCAACTGGCGAAAGCCGGGATTGAACCAGGGACCTTCAGGTCTATCAGTCAAACGCTCTCCCAACTGAGCCATTTCGGCTTGCAAAGTGTCAAATCCAGCATTTATTTTTACATTGACTGTTACTTGTTACTTCTTAAACAAAAAAAACTCATGTTTTTCACCCAGGGAGATCAGCCTAAGAGTCATAGGGTTTTCTGTACCTCATTTCAACTCCTGAAAGCCGGGATTGAACCAGGGACCTTCAGATCTTCAGTCTAATGCTCTACCAACTGCGTTATTTCGGCGTGTCACATCCAGAATATATTTTTCAATTGATTGTTAGTTCTTAAACAAATAAACTCATACAGTTTTCCCCCAGTAAGATCAGCCTGGGAGTCATACGGTTTTCTGTACCTCATTTGACCTGCTGAAATCCGGTTCCATTTGTACACTGTCAAAGTCACTAACTAATACTATCAACATCCATCTATTCTATATACCCTCTACAACAGTGGTTCCCAAACCCTTTCTTGTCAAGGATCCCAGAATTTACACTTTATTAGCCCGTGGAACCTAACCCTAACCCCAACCCTAACCCGGCTATAATCCATGGTCAAAAATGATGAAGTGATTTTGTCTTTTTTACAAAACCCCGTTTTTACCATGGGCTATAGTCCATGGTCTCGGAGTGATTTTCGTCTTTTTTTCAAATGCTCAAAAATGATGAAAAACGGCATGCTAGTGTACCCTAACCCTAACCCGGCTATAATCCATGGTCAAAAACGATGAAAAATGAGGATTTGAAAAAAAGACAAAATCACTTCCTGACCATGGGTTATAGTCCATGGTGTCGGAGTGATTTTCGTCATTTTTTTTAAATCCTCAAAAATGATGAAAAAACGGCATGCTACAGTACCCTAACCATAACCCTTGATCGTAGGAGATAGTAATGTAGGACTCTACAGATCAAGTGCTATCCAGTCATAAAGTTTGAACACTTGAAGAAACTACTACAGAAAACTGGAAACACTGCATCCTATCTGTAGGAATGAACAATCAACAGCAGGGGAAAACAGAAACAGGACGGAAGACAATGAGGCACAAGTGTGGCCTACATGGGTCACATATAATTCGCCCAGCTGGTACCCACTTAAGGCCCAATCAGATCCCAGTTCAAACCCATATAGGCAAACACAGGTGGCGCACACATGGTTCTGAAATAAAATGGCCCATTTGGATACCACCTAAGACCCACTTAGAAACCCGCAAAAGCCCATATGGGCTAACACGGGTGGGCCCTTTGTGAAAACTGGGTGCACGGCCCACTCGGAACCCATGCCCATAGCCCATGTCAAAACCCAAGTGGGGCCCAGATGGACATGTTAGCTGGGTGAGATCAACGTGTGATTGAATGTGTATGAACATTGAACAAGATGTGAACGTGTCATTATCTGGTAGTGCACAGCATGCAATGTTTTGTCTTTATTGAGACAGATGGCGTCTGATTACAGGGCTTCACATATAACTGCTGTTTACACAGGAACTCTTTAAGTAACAAAGGTGTCTTCCGCTGTCTCACACTTATGCTTGATTGATATGCTCCATTGGACTTCACACAGCCATTACACAGAAACAGCGGAAAAACAAAACATGCTGCAAAACTGCTGCAACAACTGAATATTAGTTTGAAGATTGTTGGTCAACCACTTCAGAGAATCTAAATGTGATAACAATAAGATTGGCAAGGAATGTCACTTCAAACACTAGTCATGATTTGAAAGGGGAATATAAGTCGTTACCTTCAAAAAGGAGATATAATCTTCCAGAAGTCCTTTGTTCATCAGTCGATTTCGAGGCTAGATTTAGAACCTGGCCAAGGGCCAGTAGAACAATGAAGGACATCTCTGCTCTTGTACTTCATGTTTTATTTTGTGTTCAAAGTAATATTGTATTGTATCATATGGTATTACGTGACAACCAGGAATAGTCTGGTGACCACCGGGGAGACGGGTGGCAGCCGGAATGTAGACGGCACTCGGGAGCAGTATGGGTTGGCCTGTGTCTTCCGTGAGGAAGAAGCCCAACAAACCCACGGTGAGGCCTTTAGCCACAAGTGGCACCACCATGGGCCAGGTGGAGCCTGCAGAACCATTGCAACGAGAGAATCCACCACTCCTGAATGAAGTGCCTGGTGCTAGGAGTCTGGTGCAAACACACAGGTGCTGGGCCCATGGTGAGAGCAGGAGTGGACCTGCGGTGAGACGTAGGAGGGGCCCGGACAGGAGTCAGTCAACCCACAGAGCCTAGTCCTTCCACGTGCCAGATTGATGTGATCCTCCCGCATACCCAGTCCCTGCAGAGTAGTTCAGGAGGAACAGATTGTGTGGCCCCGGTTTTCCCCTAATGGGACTGATCGAGGGTATAGCTACTGGGGCGTAAGTGGGGACTTGATCACCCCGGCTGGGTCACCTGAGTGAGGGGTATGATGTTGGGAGACCCGAAACCCTGTTGACCTTGGGATACATCACAGAGGAAACGTCCCAGGTGCATCCATGAGATGTTTTTTTTTTTTTTTTTATCATAATAATTATATCTCCAAGCCAGGGACAAACCACATGGAAACTAATTTACCCTGTTAGCGAATGTATAATACATTCACTGGATATTTACACAGAGGGAAGACAAGATTTGTTTGTTTGTTGAGAAAATAAAAAATTACAATTCAATTATTTAATTTCAATTATTCTAAAATGTGAAACAGGATACTTTGTGATGGTGAAGAAAATGGGGGGGTGCATGGGGTGAGGTAAGGCCATCTCAAGACGCGACAAAAGAAAAGACTGAAATAAATAATTAAATGATGATGTCACATTGAGACCGACAGACCTCTCCACATCTCTCCAGACAGAACATCCAGACACACAGACCTACATACTGTACATCCAGAGTGACAGATTGACACAAATAGCCCCCGATTTGGGTCACACAGGGTTAGTTTGGCATGATGCAGGGGCTGCCTTTTCTGGTATGCAGACACGGCATTGACGTGGTTTCGTTTACTTTTTGATCTTTTTTGTTATTCTTGACAGTAGCATCATTATTGCAAATGAGGGCAAACCTCAATGCTCTTTTAAAGAATAAAGGTTTCAATGAATCAATCAATCAATCAATTACTCAGACACCACCGTTACTGATGCACACGCACACATATACAAACACTTTTATGGAGCTTCTTAATTGACACATCCAGACAAAACAAAAAGCTGTCTATTATGTCGCCACCCATGAAGAGCCCATTCTGTTGTTGTCCACCCCTTGATCGGTCTGAATGGGGCCCTTTAATCATACAACACACACTTGACTGTATGCTCCTTTGAATTATACACGCACATAAATAACACACATTTTGAACGGTTCATAGAATAGGGGCCCACCCTCTTGCAAGGGGGTGTCCTATTTATCACAGATATAGAGAAGCTTGTGTGGTCCACCAACATCGTCCTAAACGTACTCTGACATGAATGGACCCGATTGTGGATGACAGTGAGTCTGTCTGCAGGGACGAGGTCAGAAAACGGACGAGCTCAGACACAATGGCGTCGTAAGAAACAACCTCGTTCTAACGGTAAGGAACTGATCGTGGACAAAAGGAGGCCAAGAACAGAGAACGGCCCCATGTATGACCCTGTAACCAACGCTACTACCGTCGTACAACCGAGGCTACTAAGAAGAGGCCCAGTGCCGACCCACCACCTCGGCCACATATAGCATCATGGAGGAGCAGATGGAGTGTTCCTGCGCTTTACTGTAGATCCTTTTCGGATCAAGGTTCTGTTTTTATTAGCTCTATAGTGACTATCATCATCATCATTTTTCGACCGTGGTCGAGATCTTGGATTTCATAATGCCTGCACGCCAGACTATCGCGGTCCTTCATTACCATCCCCAGTTCTTGCTTACTGATGCGTCATGTGTCAGCGATGACATCAGGGCATACGACAGTTTTCTACCTCTGGTCTGCTTTGAGGCAGGACTCCAGAGAAGAAGGGAAGATATAACCTCATTGTCAGCTCTGTAGCAGTGGCCGGCAAACTGTGTTCTAGAGACTATAGTCTATACCGATGTAAATTAGCATTCTTGCGAAACTCACTGTCAAAACGATTTTAAATGCATCACAGTGTTATGGGTGGCGTGAGACATGTGGAGAGAGTTTACAATGAATTTACAATGAATTATGAAAAGAAAAACACTCGAATAAGCAAAAAGATGGCATCCTTTGACTTTATGCATTTGTATCCTGTTTTTCATGGTTTTTGAAAAGATGAAAATCATGAAAAACGACATACTGTAGTATGTCGTGTTTCATGATTTTCAACGACATACTATAGTATTACGATAAACTAACAAATATGAAAATCATGAAAAACAACATAGGCCTATATAGTATGTTGTTTTTCATGATTAGTAGCCTAGCTACATCTTCCATTAGAACAACTTTCTACCACAGCACATGTGAAGGTCACACTGTTTGATGTCAGGAGTCAGGACACATGTTCTGTCTGCTTTCAGCCTGGTTGTTGCCGTTTTTTAGGATAGGGAAATGTAAAAGACCTGTGTAACTATTGAGCCTCAGTATTTCTCCATTCTCCAAGCTGCTTGAATTGGGAATGATGTTCATATAGCCTACTGTATAGGCCTTCTACTAGCGTTCAAACACCATGGCCCTCCTGTCCTGGACTTTCCGTCTGAATGAGGACAGGTGGTTTCAGGCCGGGGGTGCTTGGGTGGTGCAGAGGTAAAGTACCTTCCCACCACTGCAGAGCCTGTGCATTCGGATGAATGCCCGTGTTCGGGCAGCAAATTTCTATTTTAGTTTAGTAAGAGTCTTTGGAATGAAACTTCATTTCACTAGTAAGAGACCACTGTAAATGAGTCCGTTTGATGAGGGCTAGGTGCACAGAAAAATGACATACCAAAAGATCTCCATCGTTGCCAAAGGTTTATTTCAAAGGTTTCCAAAAATAATGTTCCAAAACAATGCCTCAGGAAAAAATACTTCACAAAAATAAAATATAACTTTAAAAAAAAATCAATTAACAAAATTAAATAACAAGCTTAAATTCAAGCCTCCAGTGTGGACATTACCAGTCCCTACACTGTCCTATAGGGCAGAGCTTCCCGTATTGTGCCCCTTTCCTCCCCATGTATCACCATGGACTGACTACATGAACAACTCCAACTCAGGCCTCTCACTAGTGGCCCATACCATCTGTCTAGAGACAGGTTTCCCCAAAACATTCACTTACACAACTAGTGAACATGTAACCAAGAAACATTTCAAAACATTTACAGCATACTTGTCAATCCTAAAATAATTAACAACCAGGCTTTAAACAACTTGTCCCGTTGTAATCATACTAAATAGTATGTATTACCAGACCCATGCACCCCTGCAACATGGTGCAACCCAATTGAATCCTCCACCTATAAAAGGAGCAGTGGATTCAGTAGTGACTCTTTTGTGAAACTTTGACCAGGAAATGAGGATGGTGTGAGCAGTGGGTGTTTGAGTTATCATTACTATGTTGTCAAACTGTTGGACTTTGAAAGGAATAAAAGTATGTTTGACCAACCAATTGTCTCTGTCCAAATGATGAAATGAAATGAATATATGCATATAAAACGGTAGAAGTCAAGATCAACTGATTGCTAACTTAGCCGGCATAGTTAAACAGCAAACTGTTGGATAATGACTGAATACCGATGTGGAAATACTGAGTGTGAAATGAGGTTATGCCAAACAGAAAATGAAAAACAATTAAACATGTGTGGCTCAAGAGGAAAAGTGAGAAAGCATTCTGTCTTTATCACAACCACACCTTCATTCAAGGTTAACAGTTTATTGAAACAGAATGAGATGAATGCGGAGTGGAGTGAGGAACCCAAGGTAGGGCGAGACTCAGGGTGGGGGCATAGTCTCGATTTTTAAGAATAGTGAAAATAGCCAATCTACAAGTGCAGTACTCACAACCCATGTTTGGTCTGTCGTGGAGCAGAACAAACAACTTGGCTGAGAGATCGCAGGTGTATTTATACTGTGGTGATTGCACCAGGGATTGGCCGGGTGATAATGAAAGGCAGGTGAGTTTGATAAGGAGGGAGGACTTGTTGATAATGAGGGAGGAGTGGTTAAGGTCAAGCGGAAGGAGGTCTCTTCTCCCGAAACTGCGTTGTATAAATACAACTTCCCTTAGTTTTAGTCACATTTTAGTCACCTGGAATGTTTTAGTGTTAGTCTAGTTTTAGTCGATTAAATCTACAGTTGATTCAGTCGACAAAAATGTATTTTGGCAGGCCTTGATGCCGTCGTAATGACTGATTTTACACTTGCTGAAAATAGCCGATCTACAGTACTAGATCAGCTATTTTCAGCATGCAACCAAGTGTAAAATGACTTATACTGGATCTCTTGTCCACTAGTCCCTTCCTAACATTTTCGTCTAGTTTTTACACGAAATTGTCAGTATATGTAGTCTTAGTTTTAGTCATCATATAGCTTAGTTTTTATTTAGTTTCCATTTAGTTTTCGTCAGTGGAAAAAGGTAGTCGACGAACAGTTTTCGTCTTAGTTTTAGTCGACGAAAACAACACTGGTTCGGGGGAGGGACGCCAAGTGGTGAAGGTGATATTTGTTAGCTGCACGTCCTGCAGCGGTATGGCTGTCAGCTGCTGTTGTTGCGGTTGTTTGTTTGTTTTTATGTTTCTTATTTATATACATTTGTTTCCTTTATTCATTCATAATGCCAGTCTACATAATTATAGTTTTTGTTATTTGTTATTCAGCGCATTGCAATGTCTAGTTCCAGAGTTAAGGTGGTAAATAACCACAGACCACAAAGGGGCGGAGTGCCACAACACAACATTGAATGAGGAAGCTGCACATTTCATCATTTTGTAAAATACATTAAATGTGTCCGTCTTCTACAGATAAAAGGTATTTTAGAGTATTAGAACAACAGCAGAGCAATCAACTATAGAAACTGTCTTTCTTGAAAGATGATCATCTTTCCCCCTAAATGGTCTTTATAGCTGGATTAATTAAACCATTCAAATAGATCTCCACGTTAGATGTTACCGTTCATTCATGTCAATAAAAACATCCAGAGGCGTTTTTGTGCAGTGTTGTTGGTCTTCAATCAACATGTTTATTATCAGGTAGTAAAATATGTACAGTCGTATAATGGGTGAAGCTATGCATTACACAGACACATGAAATGTCATACATTTTAAGTGGTTAAACTCCTGAAAACTCAGAAACAAACCTGATGTTTGACAGGAAAAAATAAAAACCTTTGTTTTTAACACTTCCAAAGGATGATTCATACTTAATTGTGCCTGTAACAGATCTATACAAGCTCACAAGTTGTAACGGTGCAATGCATTGTGATCTTGTAGGTTTGCAACTTTCGGTGCGTGACAGTATTACAGGCCCTTAATGAAGATTATCTATCTATGTAACTATGTAACTATGTAACTATGTATGTATCTATCTATCTATCTATCTATAACTCTATCGTAACTGGTTTCTTGTTGGTCCCCACTCTCTGGTAGTTCCTTGTTCCCGATACACTGGCACTGTACTGTATGTGTCAGTCCAGTGGTTCACAAATATTTGTATGCCAATAACCCCCAAATTAATTATGTAGGCCTATATCCTACATCTAGAAGCTATTGTATAGCTTGTAGATCGGCGACTTTCAAATAGGTGATGCATAGCATTTGCTATGCATATATATGCTTTAAACCTGTATTATAGGTTTAAAGTGGGTAAAGAGGTGCCCCCCCCCCCCTACTTCTACTAGTACTGATTATACTAAGGAGAAAGACTTTTAAAAAAAAGTGTACATAAAGTCTTACAATTATGATTTTATGTGGCCACACCCACCGCCACCACTTCATTAATTATGCTTGGTTTGCCTGGTGGGTGGTGATTAGTGGTGATCCGCCTGAACTGAAGCCGCACGCACAGCTGTAGTTGCAGCCTATGATAAAGGGGAGGAGTTAGGGGAGGGGATGGTATTGTGACGTCACTATATCACTGTCATTTCGATTGGGCCTTTTGAGAAACCATAAATACACAGGGAAGACATATTTGAATATTCTAACCACACCCCACATGGGGGTCTATTACAGTAATGTTAACTCCATAGACACGTACAAAACAGAAAAAGTTTACAAAAAAATCACAGCTCTTGATTCTATATTACCAGTAATACACCTTAACCCATTCTGACCGGGAACCCATTTTGGTGTTAGCATCATGTTATGCTTTAGCTATTGAAAAATAGCAGATCTACAAGCTCATAGCGCGCCACCGAGTGGCGCGCTACGAGCTTGTAGGTCTGCTATTTTTGAAAAATCGAAGAACGACTGACATTTTTTAAAATCTGATCTCAGGTCAGAATGGGTTCATCAGACCAGTGTGTGTCCAGTGGAAACCTCGTATAGAATCTGATCTCAGGTCAGAATGGGTTAAAGGCGATAAAGCGACCGCTAGGGCAGAGACACTCACACAGGAATAATGTCAAGAACACATTTTTCCACCCCATCAAAGGACCCCACTTTGGAACCACTGGCATAGATGGTACCGGAAACTAGAGTTTGAGGATCAGGACAGCCAATAATAATCCTTTCCTGTCCTCATCACATGTCATGTATAGCACGGCGATTGGCCGTTCCCCGTAGCAAGCCCCTATAAGACTGTGTCCGTTCCAAATGTCCTTCCGCAAGACGACCCCGTGACTCACCCGCTGTCAGAACGAAAGAAGTGGAGCTTCGCGTCAATGTGTCCGCGCAGCGGAAAACAGCCTCACAAGCTCACAGCGGCCCACATTCTCAAACAAGCTCTTGTGAGCTTGTTTGTACATCGGCCATTTTTTAACGATGTAAGTGGCCGCTCACACACGTGGGCATGCGACGACGTCGCACAGCCATTCCAATTAATCTCCTATGGGAGTCACGTGTGTCTCGTTGCAGCGAGTGGTTGTATTGTAAGCGCTGAATTGTGTTAAGTCTGATGTGTGTGAAAGCGTCGGGTTCAACATGGATGACCCGCCAACCAATAGGTTGACTTCAAGTGTGTGTTCTGCACTCGGAAGCCATTTCACTTGTAGTTTTCTTTTAGTGAGCAAACAGTCCAAAGCTATAGTCAAATAAACTACATACTGGAAAACAAGCACTCTGTTGGCATTGCCTGCAAAATCGCCAGACATCATGAAATTCATTTCGCTCCTATGCCACTAAAATGTGAAACGCCCTACCAACAGCCAGTAAGAAAAGTGAATCCCTAGACTCCTTCAAAACCGCTCTCAAAAAGCACCTATGGACAGCTGCAATTCGAAATTGACCCCTGTAAACCCCCCCCCATACTGTACATGTTTTTAACTTTTTAACTTTCTTTAACTGTAGGCCTACATATGATGATTTGAAAATGGAGGTCCCTGATGTAAACAAGTCTTAATGCTTTTCATGGTTTCATCCTCGTAGCAGTTCTTGTATTGACTTGTGCTTTCGTTTGAAATGTACCCATTCTACATACTGTGAATACAATTTCAATCAATCAATCAATGAGAAATGGCTGCGTCTGAAGTCTCGGCTTGCGTTTCAAATGCGTTGGCTGAAGGAAAGGCATGTGTGAATCAAGCCTAATTCCAGCTGAAATGCTCTAGCTATAGTAAGGCTATTATACACAACTGTTGTACGCACGTAATGGTCATCAGTGTGGCCGGCTTCAGCTGTCGTGCGTGTGTGCGGATCCGGTTTCAGCTGTTTTGTGTGTCGTGCAGATCCGGTTTCAGCCGGATGGCCCAGGAGTTGGCCGAGACGAGGTTTCCGCGGCGATGGACGCGGCAGGTGTACACGCCCTCGTTGAAGTGGTTGGCGAGGACGCGCAAGTCTCTGTCCTTCAGTATGATGTGACCCGGGACTGAAACCAGCAACCTCTCTCCATCTTTATACCAACTGCACGCACGCACGCACGCACGCACGCACGCACGCACGCACGCACGCACGCACGCACGCACACACAGACACACACACACAGACACACACACACACACACACACACACACACACACACACACACACACACACACACACACACACGCATGTAACCACTGTTAAAATGTTAACCACTTAATTCCTATATACTTCTCAAACAAGCAATAGCAACAAAAAAAGGAAAATAATGCATCAGAGATGCATGTGAGTTTGTAGATCGGCTATGTATGCTAATAGATAACTTGATAGGCGATGAGGTGAGGGCCATTTGGTTCCATTTGTACACTCTCAGAGTTATAGTGGTCCACGGTCCAATGCGGGGGTTCTCGAAGTGAGGTCCCCAGGTATTTTTTTGTACATGACATGAAAAGCGACATGAAAAGCTTTGAGAACCACTGTCCTACGGAACAGCATTGCTCTTGGTGGGTCCTGACCTGACTTTGGGCGGGACGCGAGGGTTCTTGGTTCCACAGCGGAAGCCCACCACCTTCCCCCGAGGGACCAGCTTCACCTTCACGTTGTCCGGAGGAGGGCTCGGCGTGGCCACCGCGTCCAGGGGTTCTGACATGGAGGTGCACATCGTCACAAGACAGGAGATAAGTGTCATGATACCACAGACAGATGGAACATTACACGGCCATCATGGCTTGTATTGTGTGTCCCAGCCTTCAAAACAACTCCAACCTTTTAAAAGAAGAATCACACCTGTGTGAACTGAGCTGCTCAACAACAACAACCGATGGCTGGATGTAGTGCTCAGTGTGAGTGGCCCTTTGGGCTGCTCAACAGTACCACTTTAGGTCACCCAGCGGTATTGCAGCTGTCCGTACCCCAAACAGACAGACAGACAGACAGACAGACAGCAAGTGTGATTCTTTTAGCCTATAGTTCCATTCACATCCAGCAGCAACTTCGACATCTAAACCTCAGAGCTCTATGTGACAGTATAGGAGTTCAGAGGAGCCAGCCCATTTAGAGCTTGAAAAACGATTGTGAAATAGGACAAGGAGCCAGTGGAACGAGGCCAAGACTTGAGTGATGCGCTCACATTTGTTTTTTTTTTACCAGTGAGGAAGCGAGCAGCTGCATTTTGAAGGAGCCGCAGTCGCCCGAGCGACGACTGGACAATGGCCACACAGGCAGAGCGTTTACAGTAATCAGGCCTTGGGGAAATGAGGGCAAATGAGGTCTCTCAGGGATTTGATATAGGTCATAATCTTGGGTTGAAAGTCTTAGCTGGACAAAGCTGGTTTTGACTAGCTTCAAATATGAAGGTGCTATCAAAAGTCACACCAAGATACTTCATATAGAGTAGAAGATCTCGGAGCTTATAGAATGCACAGTATCAACAGGGGAAAACTGCTAAACCTGTCCAGAAATGGCTATCTCACACTTTTGCTTTTGATAGAAGTGGTTCTATACAAACACTGGCATAAATAAAGAGCCCAGATTTGTTGGATGGCTAGTCCAATAAGAAATGGAATTAGATGGACGTGCACAGCCGGCGTCAGTGTCCCCATAGCAACGTCCCACAAGAGATTTCACACAGCAGACAAACAATATGCATCCCCTGCATCACATCCATGCAGCAGGCAGACAGACAGACAGACAGACAGACAGTAGTGGTAGTAGTAGTAATCCTACTAGTAGTAGTGGTAGTAGTAGTAATACTAGTAGTAGTGGTAGTAGTGGTAGTAATACTAGTATTCTAACCGTAACAGAGGTCACATCGTTGAGGACAGTTCTTCTTCATGAAACTCTTTCTGCGTTCACAGAATCCCAGCCGAGCCCACGGCTCACACACCCGCTTCTTATCCAGACAGCCTGGACGACACACACACACACACACACACACACACACACACACACACACACACACACAAATAGGTAATTATTATATATTTCTCCGTCTGAAAATGTTTTAATTTCTGTTAAGAGAAATAAATCTAATGAATCACTTTCAAGATTTTTCAAAAATGTTCAAAAATAGCAGATGTAGAAGCTCGCAGCGTGGCACATTATGAGCTTGTACATCTGCTATATATTTACATTTTTAGATAGCCACAGTAACAAATGTAGCTTGTGACCATGCACTTTTAACCTCCCTCAAGGACCCCTGATTTATACTAGTCGTTGTGACCACCTGGAACCTCCCTCAAGGACGCCTGATTTATACTAGTCGTTCTGTAACGACAAGGACAGCAGCTGAATGTAATTATTCTAATTAACATCTTAAAAGGATAGAAGACTAGTAGACTACTGTATTCAATCAAATTAATCTCTATAGCCCCAAGGCACCCCCCGCCAATAGAAGTAGTAGACAACAAACATCAAGTTACATGTAAGTCACTCATAGGGCGCGTTCGGAAATACCGCACCAGAGCGCACTCACCTATTAGTTTGCATTGCACAGTGCACCCAGTGCGCTATTTCCGAACACGCCCATAGTCACATATTTACTCTCCATCAGATATCTCTTCCTCATAAAGAATGTAAATAATGTAATATTTCTATCAGCTAAATAAAGGCCTATTCATAGTCTGGATTTTCGGTGGTGAGGTGACCACCGGAGCTGAAATAACGTTGAGCGGTGGTGAGTAAAAACAGAGAGAAGGGCTGGAGCGGTGGTTTGCTCTTCACCGCGGCTCGTGACGTCATGTTGTAGTTCGGTGGTCACCCCACCACCGAAAATCCAGACTATGTATGATATGAGCCTTCAGGCGTCATTGGTGGTTCCAGGGGATAGCATTTTACCTAAAATTGAATGGTTTTTTGTAGATTAATCTGATTTTAGATTGACACTTATAGATGCTTCTTTTCTTTCTGCAACCATACATTCATTAATCACTTTAAAACTGTCTCCCTGTTTTGGGCAGGCGCAATTTTAAAATAATGACCTTTTCTTTTTTTTTTAAATATGCATCGTGATGTGTTGAGATGCGTGATGCGTTGAGAGCTTGTCGATTGGCTCAGCTATTTAAAAAACATATTATTACAGTATATATTGATCTTAAGTGTAAGTGTAAGTATTTTTGCCACCCTCTATTTATTTTTTTAATTTATGAAATGGCGCCTGTGATCATGAGCTTCCTCCCAGTCCCAGACTGAACGTAAGAAGATGGACTACTAGACAATCATCTGGGGGCCAGCTTATGTTCCCCCAGTGTTCTGGGAAGAGTCAATATGACATTACATCCTGTAATCATGACGCATACAAGTCACTGTTGTTAATACAAAAAAAGAACCATGGAAAGCCCAATAGGCCCGTCAGAAAATGTTTTGCAATGAGTTTTAGAATGATAGGCCAAAGAATACTGACTGAAAATGCAGGACAAGATGCCCTTGGGGTTGTCACGACAGCCTTGGTTATGCCAAAAGCACAGTCTGGCCTTGTCAAATATGATGGATTAAATGTCAGAAATGATGGATTAGACGTGTTTATTTGACAAACTACGTTCACATTACACTACAGTATACCATTGCTCACAGCAGCAATGACAGAAATGTTCTTATGAACTGAAAAATAGCCTCACCTTAGCTCTGAGTCAAATTAGTTTGATTCAGTCAGGCCAGATTCAGTCAGGCCAAAGCCTGTATGATTTCTGGCATAGAGGGGCGGGCCTGTAGAAAACAGCGGAGAACACTGACGTCACCAAATTCTGAGCGACGCCCCTCTGCACTGTTATTATTGCTTAGCGAAATATAAATTGACTCCCACTACATATGCCAACTTTCCAATGGGTTTCCCCCTATAGCTTTTTTTTTTGAGCCAAATGCGAACGAAAATAATGGCCTGGGTACCGAGGCTATAGGCCAGATGT
Organism: Protomyctophum bolini; assembly: GCF_963924005.1. NCBI lineage: Eukaryota > Metazoa > Chordata > Actinopteri > Myctophiformes > Myctophidae > Protomyctophum > Protomyctophum bolini. The sequence goes on along the minus strand of NC_137870.1, from coordinate 38,935,754 downwards.
GACTGCTAACTCTGAAGCAAGGTTGCCAGAATGCCAGATCTAAAACAATAACCCCCCCCCCCATCGTATGTCTCCTCTACAGCAGGTTTTGGGGTTCCGCTCAGCAAACTTGAAATGGGCTCCACCCATTAAAACTACATACGTATTCGGGGAATCAAATTCAGAAATAGCTAAACTAGCAGATCTACACGCCCAACGCGCATTGCTTTGCACCACGTTTCGAGCTTGTAGATCTGCTATTTTTGATACTTTTGTGTTTTGTGTGGTAGTATGCTCAAGTAGGACATTCATTTACGAGAAAAGTAAATGCATTTTAATTATGGAGATAAGAGGTTTCTGACACGACAGCAACACACGTTTTTCAGAAAACCGTTGGCTATGGCTTAAGGTCAATTAAAGTGTGGAACGACAGCCGTTGCACTACGTGCCTCACTATGTGATGCCATGCAGAAGGACACAGAACACCGACCGTAGAGCCTCTGGATGCCCCAGACGTCGTCCTGGGCGATGTTCCTCTGGCCCGTGTAGGTGGCGTTGGGGTGCATCAGCGCCTGAGGGTCCCTGCTGTGCCACAGGCCCAGCGCGTGGCCGATCTCATGGGCCGCCACCTGCACCAGGTCGTTCAGCCACACGCCTATACGGAGGAGAGATCACACACATCAGTGATATCACACACATCACATCACATCAGATCTGACTGACAGACGGACGGACGGACGGACGGACGGACGACGGACGACAGACAGACAGACAGACAGACAGGTACCCTGTCTCCAGCTGAAGCGGGACTTTCCCAGGATCCAGAACTCGTGGTTATCAAAGTGGATCTCTCCTCTGGGGGGCAGGAAGGCGTGGGCCAGCTCTCCATTCAGCCCGTCGAAACACGGATGGAGCGGAGAGAACCAGCAGTCTGTGTGGTTGAATGTATAGAAACCTGCACACACACACACACACAAACGCACGCCACGCACGCACGCACACACACACACACACACGCACGCTCGCACCACACACACACACACACACACACACACGATTTAGGCATGTATAGCCTACTCCGCAGTATGACCGTTTTGACAGACTATCGTCTGTGAAATGTTACCTGATGTTTTTTTGCCTCACACGGACTGACTTCTTACCTATACTGTTGTGCTGCTACTCTTTCGACTGTATGTCTAACGTCATGTACATAACTGCTGCTTATGATGCTACAGTATGTACAGTATATATCGGTAGATATGCCCTCCCCCTCTTTAATTCTTTCTTGAAAACAACAAAATGATTGAAGCTTGCACAAAAAACTATTTACACCCACGGATTTACACTTGTAAACATGTGATGTGAAAACAAAACCGATTCTGATTCAGACTAGCTTGTAGATCTGTCGTGCAAACCCTCTCACAGTGGGCAGAACCAAACAGACACATTCAAGCAATCCCATTTCTATCGCAGTTGCAAATGCTGTAAAACACACACACACACACACACACACACACACACACACACACGAACACACTCGGACAAGGACACACACACACACACACACACACACTTACACGCAAGTGTCAGCTTCGTGTTGGTGTCAGGAGGTCAAGGTTAGGGTCACAGGTCAGGGAGTCTTACCGATAGTGATGTCAGCAGTAGCGTTGGGGCCAGTGAGCTCAGTGAAGGTCAAAGGTGAAACGTCACTCCATTTAGTGAAGGCAATGCTGATGGCTTTCCTGGTGTCGTCCTGGTTCAGTGTGTTGGGGAACTTAGTGATCCTGACAGACACACAGACAGACAGAGGCGCTTGCTGACGATGGGCACATTTTATTAATGGATTAAATAGGCCCGGGCCCTCAAGGTGTTCATGAAGAATACTGTTCCGTTATTTCGACGCTGCAGGCGAATCTAATCCAGAAATACATGTTGGTTGTGGTGAATGATGTTATGATGATTAGGTCTATAGAAGCAGATGGAAGCAGATACTTACAATATAAATATATAATACAGCAGGTCAGGCTGAAGAAGCTACAAACTATACACAGTAGACTATGTATATGGATAGATCAATAGACTATTCAATAGACATTACTGTACATTGAAAGCAATGTTAATTATGTTTGAGTCACTGTCTGTCTGTCTGTCTGTCTGTCTGTCTGTCATACTCTGCCTGATCTCACTTGTGTAAGTGATGTTGTGGTGTTAGATGTTTGTGTCTGTATCTTTCTGTTGTCATAGTTACCTCTAATATAAGTGATGTTGTGGTGTTAGATGTTTGTGTCTGTATCTTTCTGTTGTCATAGTTACCTCTAATATAAGTGATGTTGCGGTGTTGGATGTTGTGTCTGTATCTTTATGTTGTCATAGTTACCTGTAAGTGATGTTGTGGTGTTGCCAG
>NC_137870.1:38755871-38928371 GCF_963924005.1 Protomyctophum bolini | reverse complement strand
TTGAAGCTGGCCTGTTCCTGATGTGTTGAGCATGTGGTGGCTGGTGGGATCGTTGCGCGAGGAAACACCTACACCTACAAGTCTTATACATCTGCATGGAGCCAGCAACTCTATATACATCTGACCTCATTGACACCAGATTAATACCCTAGTTTCACTCCTGCTTTTCAACTGTGCCGTATTGCTTCTCGCCCTCAGGGCGTCTTACTTGGTTTTTCACTAGTAAGAGGCCACACCTTCTGCTCTTTTTACAGTATTTATTGCACGAGTGCGATAGGTGTATTGATGAGGAGCCAGAGGAGGGGCGAGACTCAGGGTGGGCGGGGCGTGGTCTCGGGAGCCCGACGACCGCCGTTCTCTGCTCGGGAGCGGTCAGTATAGTCTCTGCTCCGACTCTGCCCCCCTCGGGGCTGTAGCGGACCCAGCTGGCCTTTTAAGGATGAAGTCTGAACTGATGATTTTGAAGTTGCTTTATTCATAGATCAACGTAGAACTGAGACAGAAACAAAATACAATGTATCAATGGTCATAAATCACTACAATATAATATAATAAACAGTTCAAATCTCAGGCATATACTTTTTCCATACATCACTAAAGTACATTACACAATACACGAACAGCATTCTGCATATATTCAACAATAATACCAATAACAGTGCAAGCAAATCAATACAATACCTTGTCCCCCTTTCCAGCTAGGTGCTATGTTGTGTGTGTGTGTGTGTGTGTGTGTGTGGTATCAATAGTTCCATGGTTAGTTGGCATTTGACCGTTCCTTTGGCCTTCCTTTCCTTAGCCATCCACATAACCAACCAACTTCAGCCACACCATTTGTGTGCTGTCTGTTCCAAGCCTTCTCTGTACTGAGGCAGCATTTCCTTGTTTTTAACCACAGTGCCACAGCTGAGCTGAGTCCCAATCATCTGATTCACATCAGCTGTGATCAGTTGTTGGCACACTTCCTGTTCCAATGCCTCACAACACTGAATATATACTAAACAATAAAGTATTACCTGTGGGTCCGTTACAGGGGCTCCTAGGAGAAGCAGATAGAGAATGGGAGCAATCGAGTTGAGCAGCCAGTGAACCTCCTGAACCTGCGTTGAACAAAACTTCATTCATGTATGTTACTTGTTATTCACCACTTGAACGTTTTTTCAGGACAATGTATGTGTGTCATGTTATGCTGTACACACTAGCATAACAGCAGATTAGAGTGTCCGCCCTGTGACTGGGAGGTCGGGGTTGCACTGCTGTGTTACAAATGAAAGTGTTCCTGTCGCTATACACTCCAGCGGTCACCATGTTACGTCGAGGCGTCCTACTGGGAGAGCTGTTGTTTCAGATGGGTGTGGGGGAGCAGTGCAGGTACGGTACGCAGAATCCCAGGGTGCTGCACCCCACCTACACCCCTACAGATGCGGTGCATTTGTCTCTGTCTCCCCCTTAGAGTATATACTCTAAGGTCTCCCCTCAACATCTGTCCAAACAGCTGCATCTCCTTTAGGTCCTTTCTGTTCTGTTTTGGTTTGAGGCATGTTGTTACTGAAGGTCGTTGCAGAACAAGTATAAGACTGTGGTTGTACTGGTCAGTTCCCAGTGACCAACAAGAAGACTGTGGTTCTACTGGTCAGCTCCCAAGTGTGCTGAATCAAATTACGAATTACATTACCATGTTGTCAGTCAGTCAGTCAGTCAGTCAGTCAGTCAGCCAGCCTGCCTGCCTGCCTGCCTGCCTCTTCACTAAACACACACATTTTCAGAGGAAGTTAAACAACTCTGTTAGGTTCAGCTTGGCTTTAGAGCCCCTCTGGCACACAACTAACTGCTCTGGGCAGCCAAATGCTTCAAAACACACACGCACATACGTACCGACACGCACGCACACACATTCACAGGAGGTAATAATGATTGTGTACATTAGTTAGGTCAATCTAAGAACAAACAGTACATTTCTTTCCCAGAGAAAGTCTGTGCTTAACACCAAAAACACTATGGAAACAAGTTTATTCTATTATTGAATAAGTGTATAGGTCTATATATACTATATTATGTATACTAATAATAATAATGCTAATATATATTCTGTATGTGCATCATATGCAGCCAGGTTTTATTGTGTGGTTTGTATAGCAATTGCTGTGTGTACACTGTACAGGTACATAAGAGTATGAAACATATTTTGTACTGGTTCCTCATGACATTTTGCAGCATCAATAATAATAATAGTAAACAATGAAATAATTAATAAGGTACTGGTAGGTCTAGGTCAGTTTCCAGGAATTCTAGGAATTTCTTTCGAAACGTTTTGGAAATATCCAGACATTTTGGGACATTCTGAAAACAGGGACCAGCTGCAGGGTTAAATTAATAACGTGATTAAGTGTGGGAGTGAGTTCAGTGTAATGTTGAACTTGGTGTGCTGCTACCGTTCACCTCTCTCTCCTCTCACTGCCTGGCCCTCTGCCAGCTGACTGCGGACCCCCCCCCCCCTTCCCCGGGCCCTGACCCAGCCGTGTCTCCCCCACCCCGCGAGACAGAGCGAGGGAGCTGGAGGAAGGAGAGGAAAAGGCAGGGAGGAGAAGAAAAGGACCCGTCACAACGGGATATCTCCTTTCACCCTGCCGCTGAGAGATGGAGATTTAATTACACTATACACACACACACACACACACACACACACACACTGACACACACACACGCACACGCACGCACACACACGCACGGCACACGCACACACAGTCGTACGCGTGCCCGCGCACACTCACATGCACATGCACATGCACACGCACACACAGTCGCACACATGCCTGCGCACACACACGCGTGCACACGCGTGCACACACACACACACACACACACACACACACACACACACACACAGAACAAATAGCTGCTTGGGTTTCCGAACAGCAGTCCGTTCCCACATTTAATAACACACCTTCTGTTGAGTTCAACTTGTGTTGAGTTCAACCAGCAGACCCTCAACTCTCAACACAAACACACAGAGTATAATGAAAACCATCCTTCAGTTGGCAAAAAAATACATCCAAAATAGAGCAGAGGTTGGTGGCAGTGTTGAGTGTTGCCAGATGCGAGAGACATTTAAGCAACTATGAAAACAAGCACAAAAGAAGCAACTAACACATTATGAGCACTGGTTAAACAACATTAGGAAGCCAATATTTACAATCGAAAACAAGCCCCCCTATTCTTTGCACCGTATATCTCATGTAGACTACTAGATTATGTATCCATTCGACAAACTTTTCATTTGTATATTTCAATTGTACCCTATTTTCCCTAATAAGGTAAAAAACAACGGCAGTGGCTCAGGTAGAGTGACTGGATGGGAACTGCAAGGTTCCCAGTTCGAACCCGGGCTCCCCCAGAGTTAGTGTTGAAGTGTCCTTGAGCAAGATGGTTGTTGCCTTGCATGGTTTCCTCTGGCATCAGTGTGTGAATGGTTGAATGTAATGCACAATCTCTGTAAGGCACCTTGGATGAAGGCGCTATATAAATGCACCATTTAAGAACAACACATATTGGCCATTTTTACACTTGTGTACGCTATGTGATGTTAAGCTGGACATCTGACAATACATCAGATCCTCTTGAGTAGCTTGAGTGATGGCGCCTCCGGGCCACTATTGGAGATATCATATGCCACACAGTTGAAGTTAAGTTCCTATTTTGATAGGAGTGCTTTCTATCAACAAAATCACATGAACAGTATACTTCACATATAATGCATATGAAATGAATATTAAAAACCCTGCAGTGCACACTGTAAACATAGCCTACAAAAATGGCACTTGAATGTTCTTTTTTTTAAATTATTATTCACAAGCTGCATCCAACACAGTTTCTGGTTGATTGTGGGCATTTCTGAACCTTTTGTGTGGAAATTAGACAATGTTTTATTAGACATGTTTAAACCACTGTTTAACATTCGTCAATGGGGGAAAAAACATTTTTGGCATTTTTCAATAATGTTCCCCTACTTGGATTTCTTAGGACTTTTGATATGTTATTAGTGACATATTTATGAAACAAAAAAAAGTTGAAAGCGTTTGTGTTGCAATTTGTTTGAGGTTAGACCCTAGATTGCCTGTACTATAAGGGCCGATACCGATACAGTATCGGGACATCTCTAATGAGGATCATGATGACTGATGAAGACTAGGTGCCAACTAAGGTCGCTATTAAAAATGGGCCTGTTATAAGTCAGGTTTACAAAAACCCCATCCAAACATCACAAACGTGTGAAAAATGTGCTCTGAATGTGCACTTTGAAAAAGTGCTTTGAAGAGCAAACTTTTTCTAGTTTGCTCCGCAATGAGAGACATGTAGATCCTGTGGTCTGGTAGGACACCGACTGGTTGGAAAGGGGTACTGCATGAAGCCTCCCCTCACAGTAAGCCAACACATGCTACAGTACTCACTATGCAGAATGTCCTATTGAAAAAAATTCAAATGTATAAAAAAATATATAATGTAATAGGTGACTAGTAACTAAAGTTGTCAAATAAATGTAGTGGAGTAAAAGTACAATATAGTTGCCTCTGAAATGTAGAAGAATTATTTAAAGAATTATTGAAAACTTGACATACTCAAGTAAAGTACAAATACCTCAAAATTGTACTTAAGTAAAAGTACTTAACACCTTCAGTGCCCGGGGGTCGGGGGTCAGGGGTCAAGGTCATGCCCATCTATTTGTCATATCATACAGTTTTGAGCCTCGTGCACATGGCATATATCAAAATGTACATCAAGATGTCGGCTATCTAAAAATAACTGAGTGGATAGGATGTTCTGGTATGTAGTTGTGATCAATTCAGCTTGTTTTTTGTTTTCACAAAATACAGTTACAGTCAATAAAAGAAAAAAAAAGTGAAACAAAGTGCGATAATTCTTTCTCTGGTAGGCCCACATACTGTAGCCATGGCATATCTCAAATGAAAGGTAAAGTGAAATGAAAGTCTAGTTTAGTTTACAAAATAAACCAAGCATCTCAGATGTGCCCTTATGAAATGATTATCATTTGAAAGGAGTATAGTTTCTCAACATACTACAGAATTGTAGGTGAGAGGGGCAGTGATTTGGCCAGTCACTGCTCGACCCGCCAACTGGAGAGTGCAGTGATTGAGGGTTGAAACACTCTTAAGAAGGTTGGAGACCACTTGATGACCTCTCTTCCAGGCAAAGGATTCACCCATTAGAAATGTATTATAATTGCATCTTTGATGTATTTACAATATGCAGAAAAAATCTGAATCTGAATTATTTTGGTTGTTGGACTGAGTGGCTGAGTATGGGCTGATTTTATTTTTTAACAGTTTATTTGATGCATGTCAACTTTGAAGTCCTAACAGAATATGGTGCAATTTTTATATTTGGTCTCACACATCATTGGAAATTGACCGTCTGCCGTGTCAGCCCATTTGTCCTGGGAATCTATTAATGAAAGATACGGGGCTCGAAAGTGCGACTGTCATATTATGATCCCGAAATGTAATCCACGTGACCTGAAAATAGAATTGGAAGCACTTGTGCGATTGCACATAATTGGTGTATATAGCATCTTATACTATATTACTTGCTGATCAGAGTAGAGTCCTTCATCTGGAAAGACTTGTTTTTGGACATCGATTATTCCAGCTAAATGTCAATATATTTTAGCACTATTGTTGTGTTTAACATATTTTCCAGTATAACGTTATGATAGTCAGTTTCAGAATATATCGACACTCTGCAGGGATGTCCAGTCACAGTTGACCAGTTCCAAGTCCATTTTTGAATTGTACAGTCAGTGACTTGTGCGTCAATGATGCTTTCAGTGTGTCAGGGATTTTGGTCACCAAACTAATTAGTCCATATTCATATTTCTTGCTCTCCCTCGTGCTCTGGGGCGTAAACATAAGCACCGTCATCCTGTTCGTATTTGACAACCACTGTGTCCCACTCACCGGTGTGCGGTCCCGCTGTACTCGCCTGGATGTAAGCCTGGTGCAAGACAAACAACAGAAAATGGAGTTAATCATAATAATAATGGATTGTATTTATAATAATGCACTTAAGCACTTTACATTTGTGTAAATCTCAAAGTGCTACAATAAGCACATTTGCATAAAAAAACATCACAACTATAAAAGCTCTAAGATACAGAAACAAAGCATTTAAAAACGTGGGGCAAAAGGAAAAACCAGTGTAGCTAAAAATAAAAAATAAAGCTTTGTAAAAAAGACTAGAATTTCGCCGCCCTTTGGGTGGCGAATCCTAGTTACGGTGCCACGCAATGGGCAGAAGGATTTGACAGCCTCCACTTCATGTTTCAGCTGTGTTTTTAAACCCAGTATTGTGCACTTCACATGTTGTAACGGATAGCTACACATCGTAGACACATGCACACCCAGGGTAAATAGTATGTGTACTGGATGGCCACACATCGTAGACACACGCACACCCAGGGTAAATTGTATGTGTACTGTACTGAGTCATAATCCCCCCCGCCTCATAGTCTCCGACTGTCCGACCCAGCGGAGAGAAAAATAAAGGGTTGGATAAAGTGTTTGTTCAGTAAAGACGTGCTGGTCTTATTATTATTATTAGTGTTAGTATTATTATTGTTGTTGTTGTTTTATTGTTTTATTGTTAACCTGAACCTGAAGTTTACAATTGTAATATCAGATAGGTCTTTAGTCCTCTCTGAAAAGAATCACAAGGTTCTCGGATCGACCGTAGACTCCCCCAGAGTTGGTGTCGAAGTGGCAAGACTCTTAATTATGTCATTTGTGTCAGTGAAAAAAGGTAGTTGACGAAACCAACAACCCTAGTGCTGCAGCCTCACCCTCTCTAGCAGCTGCAGCTTCTCGTGGTTGAGCAGATTGCTGTGTCTCAGCTGCTCCACAGTGTTCTCCAGACCCAGCAGCTTCTCCAGGTGACGTCGGTGCCGCTGCTGTAACACCTTCACCTTCTTCTGCAGCTCGGCTGCGATGGCCTCCAGCTGCTCTTTGCTCAGACTGTTCTTGTGGTAGCTGTGCGGGAAGGAAGAACATACTGTGACGTTGCTTTTGGGGGGCAGAAACCCCCTAACTCTATTATATTCTAAAAAGAAAAACGTAAATTAACGGCCTACTTGATTATACCACAGCGTCACACAAGTGTCAGATCAGCAGCAGATTTTCTAGCTCGAAACTCGAGCATGTAGATGCGCTTAGTACTTTTGCATTTGAATCCTGAAAAGTCACAGTTTTGGACATAGGTTTCCACCCGACAGAGATGATACTGTATATCACTCCATGAAACATAGTTGGTCACAGCAATGCAACATGTATCAACAAATGTTACGAGTTGATGCATCAGTTTAGCTCTAACCACTAAAACCTACAGTATATACCTCGTTGACTCAGGTCTCCCAGGGGTCTGTCATTTGGCCCCCTCCTTTTTTCCCTCTATACAACAAACATCAAACTCAAAGTGTTGCAACGTGGTGTTACATTATGACAAAGCAAGCAATGCAATCCTTTTCAAATCAATAATATCATTATATTTTGTGTCACATTGTTGATTTCTTTAGTAAATGTGTAATAAGAGAGATAATGAATAGTGAGTCATGATTGTTTCGTGGCAGATTAGAACCTCCGGTGAGGTTAATTTCTCTATAATGACGACACACTGTTCATTATCCCTTACATGATAGTGAGTGGTATCACCAAGCCCCCAGAATGGCTGGCCAACATTGAAGCGCTCGGCCCTACTGGTCAGAGCTGGGACTGCAGGCGGGACCGTGCATTTAACATGAGTAAACCCCATGCAGCTGGGGTTTAACATTGAGCACTTCCACATTTTGGACACCAAATTTTGGTGTCCAAATCGAAAAAATGCGGAAGTAGACAGTTCTTCTGGGTGCTTCAAAACGCCACTGAGCAACTTCCATTGAAATTAATATCAGGGGGGCGGGGCAGTCCTCCACTCTCAATGCTTTATAACTCTATGGTTATCACCCTCACCAATGTTCCTCCAGTTGGTTTTCCTGCTGCTCAGTACTGCCCTCTACAGGGGTGTCCGGCTCTCCCTCCGTGTCCAGCGTCTCCATGGTGAGGACCAGTGCAGACGAGTGTTTGGACACTATGGGGACCGTGGACACAATGGGCGTGGAGCTCAGGGCAGACGACAGTACCGTCTCTGGGGAGATGGCGCAAGGCAGCGTGGACAGCGGCGCACAGTGTAAAAAAAGGTTGGGGATCGTCTCATAGTACGTCATGACCTGGACCTGGTCGTGGTCGCTGCAGGGTACAACGGACAGCTCCTCCATGTCCGGGGTGACGTTCTCCACACGCAAAGCGGTCTGAGTGTCCACGGCGTGGCCCGTCAGCGACTCGCTCACCACCAGTTCTCTTTGATGAGCTAGAATGGCAGCGGTGATCCCGCTCAGCAAGTCGTCTTCCTCGTCAGCAGCAGGACATTGTGATACAACAACCACCTCTGCGTTCTCTCCTCTGTCAAGACCAGTTGCATCCTCCACTGTTTGGAGTAAGGTATCCACCGATGTCGGCGGGTGCAGGTCAGTCCTCAGAACGTCAACGGTGTCCCTGATGTCATGTGGTTCCACAGTGCTGCTGCTGCCCAGCGGTGCAGTGACAGCCACTGGCTGTGTCCCATTGTCTGCCGCGGGTGTCCTTCCTTTAACGTTGCATCTGAGCCGCTTGGCTTTCTTCTGACCGTGATCTATGCTCTTCCGTTTCTAGAAATGAGGACAAACACACATAATAATATTGACTATGAAACAAGACTATATAGCCAAGACTAGTGGAAGCTGCCATGTTTAACATTGGAATTATTCATTTTAAACCAATTTTGAATTAATTTCATGTTTCATTCTCCTGTCTTACCGCAGGCAACTTGAACACTGTAGGTACAGCGTCATTCTCAAGGTAACGGATTCCCCAACGTACTTTGAAGCAAGACGGTGTAAAATGTTCGTGGCAAATGTACTGGTGTTGGGAGGGAGTCCAGTCTTCTCGACCCATGTTTTTCAGCCATTGTAGTAACCTGTCTGGCTCATGGAGAGGCAATCTACAACACAGACAGTGGAGATCACACACTTGGTTAGAGAGGTGATGACATCAAACAGGAAGAGGCAGAGTACACATGGAATCAAGATAAATACAATCATATGGCTTAGAGTTTATTGATGATGTTTAGGTATTATCATTTTAAAACCTAAGTTGCTGTGAGTGGACGATCCAATAAAGCAAAAACGGAAAAAAGAAAAACGAACCAGGTGTTCGACGGAGATATAAACATGTGATGATGATAAAAAGGTGCTCACACAAAAGAAACGATCCGGGCACTCAATGTTAAAATGAGGAGGACAGCCTTTATTAAATTAAAAAGGCAACTGCCAACATGTTGCATTCTTGCCCTGATGAAGACCGGTTAGGTTGAAACATGTTGGCAGTTGCCTTTTTAATTTAATAAAGGCTATCCTAATCCTCCTCATTTTAACCTTGAGTGACCGGATCGTTTATCTTTTCTTTAAAGCACTACACTTGTTTAAAAGAGGGTTCACCTTGTTCAATTCATCATAACATTTAGAGACGTACAAATATACACTTTTATATATAATAATTCTATAATAGCCAAAGAAAAGGAAATCATCATAAAGGTGGTAAAAAGGGAAAAGAAAACATACATTGAGATTTTAACGGGGGTCAGTTTCGAATTGCAGCCGTCCGTAGGTTCCCTTTGAGAGCGGTTTTGAAGGAGTCAAGGGATTTGCATGTCTTAATGACTGTTAGGGCGTTCCACATTTTGGTGGCATAGGAGCGAAAATAATGTAGTCCCTTGTTTGTGCCGAATCTGGGTTGCACATGGTTTGTTGAACTCCCTTTGGTGTTGTGTGGGTGTGGACTTCGTTGACATTAAGGAAGTATTTAGACAGGTAGCCTACAGTATGGGTATCTTGGTGGTGTTGTAGCGAATCTTGTGGACCAGACCCATTGCAAAGATGCTGTACTCTGTCGTCAACTCTAAGCCATTCCCAGCCTGAATGTCAAAGTGGGCAGGGGTGAGGTGGGTTCGGGGAGTGACGAGTGAGGCCGAGGTGAGTCAGTCAGAGCAGCAACACTCGACTGTTTGATTGATTGATTGAACATGGGCTATTAATTAAATTAATTAAACGGTTTGCAGGAGAAAAGAAGTGTGATAGAATAAACGTTGAAAAACACGTGCTGCTGCTGCTGTGAGTGCATGCTTACTTGTAGAAGCTTTTCCGGTTGTCATTGTTTGCTGAATCATTCTTACAGTGAGAAACACAACAATACTTGGGCATGTCGTCCTCAAGTCCTCATCACCTTGTCGTCGCTGTCCTCTCGTGGCGGCATAACAGACGCACCACGAACGAACGATGATCAACATTGTTGCCAGATTTAGCAGAAATTAAGCAGCCAGGTCTATGAAAACAACCCCAAAAGAAGCGATTACAGTTTAGCTATAGGTTTACGTACAGTAGGCCTATGTATAGACTAATCCAGATACATGGGCTAGAATCTTTTTGACTTGGAATATGTTTTGAAACATAACAAAACAATGTTTCTGAAGACAGATTGGAATTTGTACATTCATTATTTTATGGCAAGATACTTTTCAACCTCTTCATAGACTATAGAGATGGCTGAGTCTGAGAATATTGTCATGGCCATGCAGTGGCCTTGTGGGGTTGAAGGGCACTCCAGCCTGCATCAGATCTGAGCCACATCCAGATTGGAATCTGATTAGTTTAAATGAGTCATGGGACATGTTGGAGTCATTTAAACCAATTGGATTTCAATCCGTCTGCCAGTGTAAATGGGGCCTCAGTCTTTTAAGTACCTCCTCAGTTGTTACTATTGCCAGTTGACAACGGAACGCTGAGGAAGGCCTACTAGGCCGAAACACGTTCGCTTGATGCGTTTGTAAACCTTGTTTTTAGTTTTTGACTGCAGCCTATAGCTGGTTATTTAGTAGCTTCCAGAGCTCCCGGAGATTGTTTTTGTTTTCGTCTGCTTTATCATTGATAAAGTTACTTACTACGGATTTAGTCATGGTACTTACAATATGTTTCTTAGCTTGTTTCGTTGGGTTTTTAGAATGCCCAGTTGGGTTTGGAGATCACAGTCGAAGCGCATGGCTAGCTTGGACTTGCATTTAAGAAGTTCAGAGGATTCTTTGGGCTCTAGGCGGGCACGCACGCTACCTGCAACTATCGATATTTCAAAGTGACTTTACAGAAAAACAATCCCAAAGTAGCTTATAATAAGCAGACATGGCAACACTGATGATCAGCTGTTTGTCGGGTGACGCACACTATATGCGACTGCCGACTGTCACTCATTTCGATAACATTGGGTAATTTTTTGCCTTTCCGTACCAATTCGTAGGGATGGATTTAAGACTTAACAAATTAAGCTGACCGCAGTGCCTGCATGGTGCTATACTAGAAAGACCAGACTTTAGTCACAAACATCACCTCGGAACTGATCGGGAGAAAACAAGCGTTTCAGTGTCGCAGTGGTTCAGGACCATGGACAGCACCCCGTTCCACTTTACCCAGACAAAAGCAGTATGAGGCCTAATTCACATGTATCAAACACAACAACATTACATTCAAACTATTTATATAATTTAAGTGCTGCAGATAGTGTTGAAATATGGCGAAGTGGTTTAATGTCAAGGTCATAGTACATAGGACATCATAATGTTAGTGCAAAGACACACTTCTCCAACAGAATACATGGGCTGTTTGAGTTATACATCAAGCTACCAGTATAATGTACATCAAAACAGAAATAAATAATATGTAAAGCAGTTTCTAAAAATTACTTGACCAGACCATTTTAATATTCAATACTTATTTCCAAAAAATGTAACCCCCAAAATATATACGTAGGCTGACTACGTAAGCACATACACAATCGTGTTTACTGGTGCACTAGTGCTTGTCTTACAGCAAAGCTAGCAAGGGACAGTAGATAAATAATGTTGAGGGGTCCCCATATTATTAAAAAAATAAACTTTTTTTTAACTGAACGTCTGGAAAATGGAAAGTAAGGGTTTACATAGTAAAATAGAACAGCACACATCCTCCGATCTTGGTGCTGAGCCAAACTGTTAAACTAACAGAAATCATAAAGAAAAGCAAAGGCTCTCAACTCACTTTTGGGCGGGGGGCCCTGAGACATGGCCAAAGCATTTTCGGGGGTCCCAAGCTAGGGGGCAGTAGCTGCCAGATGAGTGGCACAATGACAGACAGGGTAGCAATGCCTTCCTCTATCTATGGGAAGGAGTGCAGCAGTGCAAAACGATATGTAGGCTAGCAGTTATAACTTATAAACTGTCTGAACACATTAAACATAATTTTTACTACCGTATTTCTTCTAAGAGACAAAAGGGAAGAAAGAACACAACTAGTTGTTGACTGGGTAGCTCCAGGTCAGTGGTTCTCAACCTTTTCTAGATCAGGGCCCACTTGAACATCAACTGCAAGTGTTTGCAGCCTACTCATCTGATCATTTAATGTTTTAAGTGGCCAGATCGGTGGCCGGTGTGCATTTTCAGAGCATGTTATGATCGATCGAGATCTGGCTTTGATCAATGGAACCAATAATATAGCCTACTTTAAGTTTATATTATTTATATTTATCACATTTCACACAGAGGGAAAAAGAAAGAAAAGAAACAAATAGATCCCTTTTATATACATTTTCTTTGCAATGTTAATATTATTTTAAATCGGTAATATTTAGGGGCCCAATTGCAAAATCCCCATGGCCCCAGCCCACTGGGTGAGAACCACTGGTTTAAATGATGTATAAGTATTAAACTACGCCACATTGTACTGTGAATTAATATAAACAGCGTTTTTGGGGTCTAGAGACAGAACAAGAGTGTGGCTGTGTCCGAAATCATATACTAACATACCATCTAGCATGGCAAATTAGGAGGGTACACTTTTTACTTGTAGAAAAGCTTAGTAGATACGGCAATTGTATGTGAAAACTAAATGCATTAATTTGGGAACTATTACAGCATGTAACAGTGTACACAACAAACCAGAATCCTCCGTCATAAGGTTACATTCTTAAACAGTCATTTGTTTAAACTGATGTTGTTGGAACGCTATGTGTGGCAACTCTGCTGTCACAAAGATGGGGCCTAGCATTCCATGTGGTCTCATTAGTACGTGCGATATCGTTGCTGTATGTCGGGCAGTTTTAAATGAATGCCCTACCAAGAGTGGCGCACAAAAACAGCCGATCTATGAGCTCACAACGGGTCATATTTTAAAGGTTTTAAAAATAATACTTAAAAGCATACAAACTATATTAGTATGTATTATGTGATTGCGGACACAACCCGTGTGTGCGAGCAGCGGGTGATGGGTTCAGGTCAGATGGGAGGTCGTCGGTGTCAGGTCACACCGCAGCACCCCGTCCCCTCCGTCTCCACATCGTTCCCATCTGCATTAGCGCGTGGGCGTGCGCCATGGGGCCGGCAGTCTGAGGAGGCTGAGAAAAGGAAGGAGGAGGTTGGGATGAGTTCACAGTTCACGCCGTCATGCCTTCAAAATTGAAAAACAACCGAAAGAAAACACACCGGCATGATGTGCAACTGCAAAATGTTTTCCCTTAGTACTGTGATAATGACGAATCACGTCATCTCAAGTCATGTCATGCTGTTCTTGTGGTAGCTGTGAGGAGAATATATTACAATGTGAAACATATTAGGAACATAAGAAGCAGCAATGCAACTTCCATCACCAAATACTGTGAAGCATCAGTTTAGGTTTAATTTGTCTGTGACAGTAGAGACAATGACTTGTTTGTTGCTGTGGTGTTTAGATTAAGATTTAACTGAAAGGTTTTTTTCTTCCCCCCCCCCCCCCCCCCTCTCCAACCCCACCCCACACACGCTCACCAATGTTCCTCCAGTTGGTTTTCCTGCTGCTCAGTACTGCCCTCTACAGGGGTGTCCGGCTCTCCCTCCGTGTCCAACGTCTCCAAGGTGAGGACCAGTGCAGACGAGTGTTTGGACACTATGGGGACCGTGGACACAATGGGCGTGGAGCTCAGGGCAGACGACAGTACCGTCTCTGGGGAGATGGCGCAATGTGGCATGGACAGCGGCGCACAGTGTAAAAAAAGGTTGGGGATCGTCTCATAGTACGTCATGACCTGGACCTGGTCGTGGTCGCTGCAGGGTACAACGGACGGCTCCTCCATGTCTGGGGTGACGTTCTCCACACGCAAAGTGGTCTGAGTGTCCACGGCATGGCCCGTCAGCGACTCGCTCACCACCAGTTCTCTTTGATGAGCTAGAATGGCAGCGGTGATCCCGCTCAGCAAGTCGTCTTCCTCTTCAGCAGCAGGACGTTGTGACACAACGACCACCTCTGCGTTCTCTCCTCTGTCAAGACCAGTTGCATCCTCCACTGTTTGGAGTAAGGTATCCACCGATGTCGGCGGGTGCAGGTCAGTCCTCAGAACGTCAACGGTGTCCCTGATGTCGTGTGGTTCCACAGTGCTGCTGCTGCCCAGCGGTGCAGTGACAGCCACTGGCTGTGTCCCATTGTCTGCCACGGGTGTCCTTCCTTTAACGTTGCATCTGAGCCGCTTGGCTTTCTTCCGACTTTGACTTATGCTCTTCCGTTTCTAGAAATGAGGACAAGCACACATCATATAGTGACTGTGATACAAGACTATATAGCCAAGCTGCCATGTTAATTTTAAACCAATTGAATTAATTTAGGGTTGAAATTTCACAACACAGTTCATGTTTCATTCTCCTGTCTTACCACAGGCGCCTTGAACACTGTAGGTACAGCTTCATTCTCAAGGTAGCAGATTCCCTCGTGTACTTTGAAGCAAGACGGTGTAAAATGTTCGTGGCAAATGTATTGGTCTTGGGAGGGAGTCCAGTCTTCTCGACCCATGTTTTTCAGCCATTGTTGTAGCCGGTCTGGCTCATGTAGAGGGAATCTACAACACAGACCGTGGAGATCACACGCTTGGTTAGAGGGGAAGACAATGACCATGAACATAGTTTTCAGCAAGTTTAAATAACTGAAATAATGACCAAGAGCATATCATTGATGTCCAGATAGAAGACACCACCAACTATTGAACACCCTTTACATCTGTGTGAACCAATGGAAAGTATTCAAAAGTGCTTCGGCAAAAAACGCCTAACTCCATTGGATCTTCAAACTATCTGCCAAACCAGCTAACTCATAAACCAGTCCTATTGAACAGCCTTTATGTCTGTGTGAAAAGTATTAAAAAGCACTTCGACAAAAACCTCCACTTGAGCTGTATTTCCTGAAATTTGTACATCTTGGAGTAAGGTGGTTTCTTCCAGACAGCAGAGATATTCACATTGTGTTCACAACATTCACTGTTAAATATTGGACTCTTGGCTGGTTGATAATACGAGATACAGCCAACAAATGGACAATACTGTGTGTGGCGATTTCATTGTGTTTCATGAAATGTCTGAGAGTCAATTTGCCCAGAGGCATGCAATTGTGTCTGCAATTTGCAACTAGCCCAAGAAAGTTTTCTTCCTGTTCTGTTTTTACTGCTCCTTGTATTGATGATCACTTGTGTAGTAAATGTATGTCTTGATATGTCTTGAATGACAGGACCACAATGGAAATATCTAAGCCCTCAGGGCTTTTTGGGTGTTTTTTGCAAACTGTTAATAAAGTATTCAATCAATCAATATATTTTGATGGGGCTGGTGGTCAAATCCTGTCTTGTTTGATGGGGGCTCTGCATTGCCCAGGGGCAGACAGATAGCAGTGGGCCCTAGAGGGTATGTATGCATGTCTAAAGTGACTGTGACAATTTGGCAAAGTGAGTTTAACATTGTTTAACCCATTCTGACCGGGCACCCATTTTGGTGTTGGCATCATGTTATGCTTTAGCTATTGAAAAATAGCAGATCTACAAGCTCATATCGCGCCACCGAGTGGCGCGATACGAGCTTGTAGGTCTGCTATTTTTGAAAAATTCGAAGAACGACTGACATTTTTAGAATCTGATCTCAGGTCAGAATGGGTTAATCAGACCAGTGTGTGTCCCGTGGAAACCTCGTATGAATCTGATCTCAGGTCAGAATGGGTTAATGCAAGCAGATTTTCTGTTTGAATGTAGTGGCTGTCAAGGCCAGAAAGTATTATTTTTTACTTGTGGACGTTCCCGCGTAACTTCCAGGTATGATGATGTTGTCAGACGTAGGGATGCAAATTATCGATTCATAGTTAATTGATACGTTTTGGTAAGCTTATCGATCGATTAACCGGCGGTTAGTTGATAAGCGGCATTTTTTGTAATAAAAAAAAATCTGAATCATAATTTCTGATACACAGAAATAACACAAACGGCATATTATATTCCTTAATCAAATATTTATTTGACTATTGACGATACTGGGCCAGGCAATGGCGTCTTTGCGTTGGTGCAGAAAGCATTACATTCACAGAAAACGAGAGAGAGAGAGAGAGAGAGAGAGAGACACACACACAAAGAGTGAGAGAGGAAGAGTGACATTTCATTCCCACTTTCCCAGGTGAATTTTGTAACAATTTGACAACTTTAATATGCTTATTTAGTTATTTTGAAAAACAGCTCAGGCTTTCATGCCATTGACTGAGCAATGTGGTGCTTGGTCCCTCATCTCTACCCCAAAACAGTTGATTGGCTATTATTTACTCATTGTCCACATTTCAACCAATCCGATAACGCCAAGGTGCACTGAGCAGAGAATGGTTGGCACTGGCATCATCATCAAGAGTGTGTGCATTGCATCACTTTATTCAACTAGTTGAACCACCAAGTACACCACAAGTAGCCTACAATGGTAACACAATATTTGTCAAGCTTTGTTGTGAGCTTGTCGATCACACACACACACACAAAATCGGCTTCCCGATTTTTTGCCTATGCATGGGTGAAAGCAGTTACCAAGGGCATTGAGGCTTAGACCAAGTGGTCTGCCTTTTTAATCCACTGGCGGATAAAGAATGACTAATAGGCCTACCGTGTCAACACACAACCTGGCATATTGAACAGCTACATCTACATGAAACCTTATATCCAATGATTCAACAAACTTTAAAGCTATAGGTTAATTACCCTTTTGGGACATTATGTGTGATATTGTTGAGTGCTATAATAACATTATTGCATCTGAGATAAACGGAGCAGAAGTAAGTAAAAGTATTGACAATATCGCCGTAAAGTAAAAACATATAAATACTATTAAATTGGCCTACAATACTTGAGTAAATGTGCTTGGTTAGTGTTACATTGCATCAAAACGTAGTGTGTTTCTGACTGCGTGGATCAACACACGTGTCACTGTGTTTGTGTGTGTGTGTGTGTGTGTGTGTGTGCGTGCGTGCGTGCGTGTGTCCATACTTACTGGTAGAAGCTTTTCCTCTCGTCATCGTCGTTGTTTGTCGAGTCATTCTTACAGTGAGACACACAACAATACTTCATCGTCCTGTTGTCACCTTCCTGTCTTTCTACTCATCTACTGTACTCTCGTCTCCTCTCCGAGGTGGAAAGCCTGGTTAAGCGTCTCCAGGCAGCAGGTGGGCGCAGACCTTAATATAATCTAGGCGCAGACAGCTTTGCGTGTGTTTGTCGTGTGACGCAAACTATACGCGTGACCGTCACGTTTATTGAAAACGTATGGTGCTATTTTTGCCTTGTTTTTACCTGACACGTTCATTCATCACATGAAAAGTAGGGGTATAGGCCTACTCATGGGCGTAGTTTGAATTTAAAAAATAAATAAATTGTAGGGCGTTTCTTTTACAATGCCCTAAACTGTGGTGCGCGGTGCACCCCTTGTGGTGCGCAAGCGCCTTCTAGGGGGTGCGCGACATGAAAAGTCTAATGGTGGCACTGGTAGGCCTACTATGGTTTTATTTTAAATATACCGGTATTAGGCCAAGGAGTATTTTTCGTGCAAAACTAATGCTTGGAATGGATTCAGAATCACGAAAAACCCCTAGTTTGACATGCTACATAATATGTAACTTAAAGTATGTGATGAAATATTTTCTTGACTTATAGCCTATTGGTTGTCTATGGTGGGGTATACAAAAATGTCCATAACTGTTTTTCGCGATGTTTCCGGCAGAGCAGACCTCTCATTCTGTGGACCTTAATGACCAAGTGAATAGAAAAAACACAAATAAAAAGTATGTCATGACATCACAGGTTCATCACATCCTTAACGGCTTTTGGGCCTGTGGCTCCCCGGCTATATACAGTAGGTCAGGGAGGGGTTTTCAACAGGTGGTCCCTGACCATTCATTTAGCAGGATTTAGGATTTGTTGATTTCTAAAAATGTTTTGAATGATCAGTCAAAAGGTAGACATCGAAGAGGAAGGACGGGTGGGGAAGGATCAACATATGGAATGTCATAACAGGTCAGCTCCATATATGGAGATCTAAGGGTTTGAGGTCAGATGTAGAGTTGCTGGCCAGCTTTATGTATAGATCTAGAATGATTAAGTCTTCTCCATGTATGACTATCCAGGGTTTGATGAGGTCAGTGTCGTGATCTTCATATATGGAGACGGCCATATGGAGTGTGTCACAAGGCGTGACGTACCGATGGCTATACTGTGTATGGTGGCGTGACGGACTGACGGACAGGTTTTGCAGGTTTTCATAGTAATCTGCGACCTAGTTACAATAAAATAATAGTTGAAGTGGTCAAAATGACACATGCTTTCCCGGTTTTAATGGGTTGAGTTGAAACATTGTATAATTCCAAAAAGGCACATCTGACATTTACTTCAATGTCCTCTACGATTAAAAGATGCCTGCTGCAAGACTCAAAGGCTATTATTTGAGTTCTAAATCGAGCTACAACTCCACATCAGCACAAGGAATAAAGAATACAAAGCCGTTTCTAAAATCACTGGACTGCATTTTTTTTTATTCAATATCTTTTTTCCCCTCTTCCAAACATGTACACGGAATATTTTAAATGATACAGTATATATATATACATACACATTTGTGTATTTTGCTTATCTAAAAAGTTGAGGGCCTGCATGTGCGCTTCAAGAGAGACAGGATTGTTTTTTCTTATTATTATTCTTCTTCGTTTTGGACATCTTGTGTGGTGGTGGTGGTGAAGAAATCCACAAATGGGCTAAGAAGTCACTGGTTGTCAAACATGTACTGGTGGAGACCGGTGTTGCTACCAGTGCTTGTCTTGTCTTTACAGCAAAGCTAGCTGGGGAAATATTTGATTGTGCAGGAGAGGTGGGGAGCTGCCAGGTGAGTGGCACTATGAACAGATATGGGGTAGTACTGTATAGGAGCCGTGGGCAGAGCAGCCAATAGGGATGGGACGACATAAAAATTACACTTCACGATTGTGGCAAAAAATATTTCGATTGATGATATCTCGATAATCATCAAACTATACTTAAAACTTTAAAGGACCCTTTTGTCAACCATCCGAACACCAAGCATCCCTATTCTGGGGGGTGGGGAACGTTCGGCAAAAATAGCCAATCTAAAAGCACACAGCACGTTGTGAGCTTGTAAATCTGCTATTTCTGGCGAATCGATCAGTTTTATCAAGCATAGTTACAGGTAAGTGGTACTAAATTTGCAGCTCAACAAAAGCGAATTCATTCTGCCATTCGATTGTTGTAAGCGTTTGGTTAAATGATAATAAGTTAACAATTATTGTCCCATCCCCTAGCAGCAATACCTTTCTCTAGTGAGGAGTGCAGCTGCGCAAAACATTATGTATCAGTTACACGTTTGAAACAGGCTAAACACAGTTAATGGTTGAACAACACTTTCTTGAAGGTTCTGAATACTTTTCTATGTGTGTGGTGGTGGTGGTGGCCTGGGTGAGTACATACATCTTTTGCAATCATGGAAAACAAAACAGTCATACAGGTTTGGGACATTTAACCACTTATTCACCACCATTGAGACCTGAATGAGGCCGATTCTACAAATGCCATCGAAACCAGTAGTTCTTTCAAGATTTTTTCAAAAAAGTTTTACAGTACAGCACACTTGTACATCTCCAATTTTTTAATAGCAAACGCTAAAATAAAAGAATTGCACGAGGCTTTCCTGGTTTTAATCTTACTGTAGTTGACCGGAATCCCAAAGCCCCCGCCCCCTCCTGTGTTCTCACTACAAAAAGGGCCCTATTTTCGCCATGCTATATATATACCCCTTATCCCTAAACTATTTACTATTTGAAAACATTTTAAAATTGTTCAACTGTTACTAGCCGATCTACATCAACACATTGTGAGCTTGTAGATTTATTTGAACTATTCAAAAATGTTTTTCAAAATAGTAAATAAGGCAAAGAAGTAGCTGATCTACAAGCTTACAATGCACTGCATTGTTGAGATCAGCCATTTCCATCAATATTCCCACCAGAATAGGGACGCAAGGGTTCATGTGTTTGATTTAAAAAAAATAAAAAAAATACTGATAAACATATGATCCTGCTCCTCTCAACCCCAAGTCAAGATGCTGTGTTACACAGGCCAATACAAGTCTAGATACTGCTTCTTGTAAAAACAGAAGAAAAAAAAAAGGAACAAATGGAAAAAAACTAAACAAAAACAATCAATTCCATTACAGGTCTTTGGTACATAACCAGCTACTTTGTCCCATTTGCCGATTATATTTATAGTCATATATTTAAAAACCAAGCAGCTCCGACGGGGCATATTGTCTGCATCCTTCGTCCAACAGTGCAACTCAAGAAATAGACCACACGGAAATGGGGATTATTCTTTTTTCAGTTATAACCTCTAAAAACGCTTATTGTCACATGGCAAAATAGCCGGCCTACAAGCTCTCAATGCCCTGCATCGCAACATCTTGTGCACTTGTATATTGGTTATTTTCACTATTTTTCTTTCTTTTAAATATAATTCTTGCCCATTCCCAAAATAGGGATGCCAGGTTGAAAGTAGTTAACACTGCAGACAAAGGATAAGGGGAATCTTGCAGTACCAATCCATCCGGTAGTTTCAGACTGCATTTCTAGGACCCTAGCGAATGGCCATGTCGACTCCACCAATACATTCTATACATATGCATTCTATACATAATACAAAATTAGATTTTAGAGTTCTCGACTCAACGTCTCATTCACTTCCATCGTCAAGTGCCACGTGTAATTTCGAAATAAATGACCCATCCAAACGGTATGCAAACTCGATGGGTGCAGTCGACAGCGCAGCCATTCCGACACTTGGCGTGGGCTGCCGTCTGTCAGTTACTAGCATAGATAAGGGTCCTAGAAATGACTACTTACGGTCATGAAACTGCAGCCTCTGGTACTGCAGGAACCCAACAAGAGCGAGAGACAAAGGGAATAAAGAAGACATCCAATTCTTGACCGGGTAGATAGTTCTAAAGCCTGCAGCATACTCCACAGAAATGACCGAACCTTTTTTCCAACCTCGGTGGGTCAATATGAACGAAATGACGTCATTGTACAGTGCTTTGGCGACATTCATTTGAGCAGCTCTTGCACCTCCAAGATGTTCTAACTAGTAAAACATCACTCTATAGACATCTACGTGACAGTTCAGAGGATTGTAAGGTGGTACCAAAATATCTAGCCAATTTGTTTTCTAATGTTAGTGGTTTATGCATTTATTCCTGCGCAGACTTTGTATCTTGCAGATTCAAAAGTTGTATGGGAAATAACTTTTTATACTCTGCAGCAGTTATGTCGAATGGGTTCCCTGCAGACAGCCTTAAGTCTATTAGCTCAGTTTTCTATCAAGAGCTCGCCAGTCAACAGCAGCCATTTCAGCCGAAGTACGAAAAGTGTATGTATAAACTTATTGTTTCCGTAAGAATTGCGCCATTTTTAGCCGTTTTGGCAGTTATGTGCTATCGCTTTCCATGAAATTCGGCAATATGGTAGAGGGCCGTGAGAATCCCTCAGGAACTGAG
The DNA here is from genome assembly GCF_963924005.1 of Protomyctophum bolini. NCBI lineage: Eukaryota > Metazoa > Chordata > Actinopteri > Myctophiformes > Myctophidae > Protomyctophum > Protomyctophum bolini. The sequence continues at coordinate 38,906,345 of NC_137870.1, read as the reverse complement.
ACAATTTTATGATTTGCTCGAATGACTTTTTCGGACGTCAAAAAAGCGACAGCAAAGAATTTCGTGGCTGTGGTAACCACGCCCCTTGAACTTGCATTTCCATTCATGCGAGTGGTGTCTGTACTCTGGTTACGTGGTGTTGACAGACAACCTCTTCAGCCAATCAGCGTAACAAAAAAAGCTGACGTCATCTCAGTGAACAACACTAGCCCAGAACATGGAACCTGATTGCAGATTTCATGCCATGTCGGGGACACATCACAAACCCAAGAACAGCTACAAACCCCATATTGTTTGTTATTTAATGTAGAAAGCCTTTGTTTAATTAATCTATATTTTTCCTATTGTGGAGATGTTTATTGGGACCGAAAGTCGCATTTACTATGAAATCCTGCATCTCACGTCCGTCACACCTCCATATATGGTTGCGTCCATCCGTCACACCTGCATATATGGAGTCGGCCAGCAACTCTCGTTGATCTGACCTCACCAAATCCTGTACACAATTTTGGGCTTGACCCCGTCTTATAGCTGCTTGCAGCTATATTTATTATTGATTTTATTATTCTGTATGTCTCTGCAAACCCCCAAACACGTGGCAGTATACACACATTTGCACTGAAAGGACCACAACGGAAATAAACACCAATCAATCAACCATGATTTAGATGGTTTTATTTCCGCAATCTGCCAGTAATGTACCATAGGTGTAAATCCCTCTCTGAGGGACTACAAACATAACCAGATGGTAATTAATTCATGGAGAGTGATAGCACATCATTTGTCTCTCTGAGACAAATTATGTCACAGCACAATCTATTCCAAGGGTTCCCAAATGTTTCAGGCTGGGAATCCCCAAAATAATCATTATTTGAACCACGCACCCTCACAAGCACTTGGAATTGTAGGCCTTACATTTAGTTTGACTCAGTTCCACGGATAAACATAGTGAAAATAGCCAAACTCCAAGCTCACAACTCACACTGTGAGGTGCTGTGAGCTGGTAGATCAGCTATTTTCACAATGTTACACACGATATTTGACAATTTGGCCAATGTGGTACTAAAAGTCATTCGATTTTGGAAATGTGCAGATAGATACCCTGTATACACTTATACTGTGTTGGTTTGTTGATGAGTGAGAAAACAATGTTGCACATCAAGCTAATCAAATGGGGACACCGCAACATAATTTGGGGACCCGCTCAGAACTGAGAGTGAAGCCGCAGAGTACAGTACGTGAATAAAACCGTTTCATCCTCAGGAGAACTTTGCTCGTTCTGGCAAGAGCTAGGCAAAGCAGAAGAAATAAAGAAGTTTGACATTGTTTGGAGTATTCTGCAGGCTTAAGGGATCTCTTACCATGTCAACTACATCATGGTGTACATGTGAATTGACACCACTGGGGCGGGGGGGGACAGAACAAGAGCTTGTGTGTGAGTGTGTGTGTGAGCGAGCACTGGAGGGAGTGATGTGCGGATGGGTTCAGGTCAGATGGGAGGTCGTCGTCATGGGAGTCAACAGGCACCGGGTCCCTCTACAGTCTACATCATTCCCATCTGCATTAGCGTGTTGGCATACGCCATGGGCTTGACATTTGGATGAGGCTGTGAAAAGGACAGACACATTTTCACTCCGTGGAAATTTGTTGCCGATGTGGAAGCTTGCATCGACTTTATGAGGTTAAAAACAATCGTAAGATTTAAATCGGCCACCGATCTATCGGAGCACTCCTACTGAACCTAACCTTATTTACCTCAGTAAAACTGTGCCTGAAACCTAACCATATTTCTAAACTTAACCTCAGTAAAACTATGCCCAACCCTAAACGTATTCCTAACCTAAACCTCAGTGGAACCGCTGGGGGCAAGCAGTCCGCCACAGAAACGGGGGTGAAATACTCATTGCCTTACGAGGCACAGCTCTCTAAACATTATGCAAGAACGCACTATAAAACACTATAAACTTTAACGATACTAGTAGGTCGCACATCAAGACTTCAAATAAAAACAAAGACAAAGAGGGTATAGTGCTTTTTATAGTGCTTGGCTACTTACCACAGCAGTGAACTGGTGAAACTCTGGCTTGAGGTCAGATCCCCTGAGGTGAATATAGGCTCCTTTATTTGCCATCTGATCACTGTTGAAACACACAGTACGCCAACATAGTAAAGATTTTGAAATAGAAATGCATCAATAATGACAACAATTACCATAATCATGGCGCAACCCATACGTTGTTTTACCTTTGAAGCAGAAGAATTCGTTAATTTGTTAATAAGAAATTAAGTTAGGTTTTATAAGGCGTTTTTTTTAGAATCAGAACAATAGCAGATCTACAAGCTGGCGCGCTACGAGCTTGTAGGTCTGCTATTTTTGAAAAATCGTAAAAATGCGGCACAAATCTTTGAATATATATTCTTTCAGAGCGAACGTTTTTTTTTATTTCGACGTCGGGCCTAAATAGGTTAAAGTAATAACCGAAAATAGACGATCTGAATGAAATCAGTCGTGGTGAAAAAAAGCAATAAGACACATACCAGTAGTTGGGCGCTGAGAACACGGTGATGCATTTCCCTGAGTGGGTGACCTCGTAGCCCTCGCCCTTCACCTCGTGGCTGCGCACAATGAAGTCCAGCTTGTTCTGCTCCAGAAAGCGTGCCGTGACGTCTGGACCAAACTGACAGCTCACTCCTCGCTTGCTGACCGACCGCCCATTCTGTATCCACACACACACACACACACACACACACACACACACACACACACACACACAATGATGAACAACTAGAACAGTGGTTCTCAAACCTGTTAACGGACCATTTGGTTCCTAACTATCAAACATTTGGCTTGGGAGACCCCCTGGAACCCCCTCAAGGACCACCGGGAGTTCCCGGACCCTAACTAAAGAGCACTCTGGTAGTGGGGCTAGCCAATATGGAAATCACACATTTGTCTTTAGCCATATGCCATGATATATTGATAATATGATGATATTGTGCGTATGACGTGTGTAAAACACTAGTTAAATATCAGTGTTTTACTGCATGAGTTTCAGATTTTTCTCACTGAACCTGAATACCTAAAGCCAAGTAGGACACCTAGTGGCTGACAGCGGTAATGAGGTTATTTAAAGCAGGCTGCACCCAAAGTGAAATAAATAAAGTAAGCTGTGTGCAATTGCGCATGTGCATCCAGTGTTACCCAAAACTTGCTGTATTGATGCCGGTACCATAGGCAAACGATCAAAATAACAATGATTATACATTCTCTAATTGTGTAGACTTATCAAGAGTTAAAGATCTATTTAGGGTCCATTCGGTTACCAACTCTCCATTTAGCTAGGGACCACCTGGATCACCCTCAAGGACCACGGGTGGTTTAGAATAATAAACCTGCAGAAAAAGACTTTTCGGAGCAATGCTGCTGTTGCAGAGATGTTCATTATTCTAAATAAAATGCAAGGGAACTAACCTGAGGCTGCGGGTCTGACCACAGAAGATCACACATGGGACCTGAGGAGGGGAACAGAGGACAACGTTGAAGGGCGGCCGTTTCTCCTCTGGGGGTTTAGTCACAGTCACACGGTGCACTCAGGTTGCATGGGATAGCAAAAGAAAATATCATGACTCATCTCCTAATCTGTGATTTGTGAAACAGAATGGAAGGAGCCACCCACCCATAGTACTCAGTCTTCGAAAAACACAAGACACAAAATGTAGATTTTTAGGTATTCTGATCCTAAACCCATGTTCTTGCTTTAACCTTTTACTCCTATGAAATATCCGGGACCATCAGGGTTTTGTGGAAGATGCGTATGAACATGTATTCTAATGCTAGTTTGACCACTTGCTTTCATCTTAAAATAACTGAAAATAGCCAATCTATTTTGGTGCGGGTCAACAAATGACGTTTGTGGTGAGTGAGACCTTCAATCCATAAGGTTATCATGTCAAGTTACCCTACCAGAGTCTGGAGGCTGTCGGTTCCTCTCTATCTTCCTGAGATCGTCCAATGTGACACCATCTTCACTGAACAGTCCTCCGTGCATCACCTGACATGAAAACACAGAAGAGGGGCTTATGTGTCGCTCAATCACACAGGCACAAGCAATTTCATCACATTGGTGTGACATGCTCCACAAAACAATGAACAACAAAATATACAACAAGATAATAAGAATACTGGACCGTAGTGGAAAGAAAGAAGACAAATCAGGTTAAAAAGGGTCAGGAAATGGGTTACAACACACTAGTGTGTACTGACCAGAACTTTACTGTTGATACACTGTGCGAGAGGGAGCCACTGGAAGACCTCGCTAAACAACTGGAACATCTGGGCTGTGTACTTGGCTTTCACTTCCCCTTCAAACCCATACATCTGGTTCATGTTGTCCGTTTCGTGGTTACCTAGAAGAGGGAGGGGGGGGGGCATTTTGGGGCGCAACAGTTAATCGATCTAATCGATTGAATCAATTATCAAAAAGATATATACATGTATTTTTCCTTTCTTTGTGTAGCCAATTCTTTAAGCTTTTTTCCCTCTCAATTTAGTCGCATTTAATTCCTTCCCCTGCGGTTTCTCCTCACTGAGGAGCCCCCACCAAGAGGACAAAACGCCTCCGTCCTACTCCTCCCCAGCCCGTAAATGAACACATGACATGAACACATGACTGAACACAATCTGTCCATCACGACCCCAATGAGTCCCTAGCAAAAAGTCCTAATTAGTCCCATCTAATCTGTGATTTGTGAAATAGCGCGAAAGGAGCACCACCACACTCTAGCGGCGTGTTTTCATAAACAAGCTAAATAAGTCGAAATAATAATGTGTCAGTAGCCATTGGCCAGTTGAAGAAATTGCAGATTGAGGATTTCAAACATTTGCTTTTATGAAATATGCAAGATCATTAGGGTTTTATGGAAGATTTAACATGTATTCTATCGCTAGTTTCACCACTTCAAATACTATTTCATCTTAAAATAACTAATAACCGAAAATAGGCTGTCTAGAAGCTTACAGTGCGTTGTAAGGTCCTGCATAGACTATTTTCAGTCACACGCTTCCATATAAGTCATGACTGAAATCAGTCGTGGCAACTGAGAACTTTAATCCACGCGACCCCTTCCGGCCGGGTGGAGATAAAGACATCAGATAACAGACTGAACGATTGCCTGCCTACTTGACCCGAATTTGTTGTCTGATATCCTGGGATATATTATAATTATAATAATATAACTTGTGCCTTGAATGCTGGAATATTATCTATGCACTACCATAACAGTTTGCAACATATCGGTACACTACAAATGCATTGCACGGTGAGTACACTCACCTCTAAGCAAGAAGAAGCAGTCAGGGTAGAGCAGCTTATAGCCAAAGAGTGTAAGAATGACCTCAACGGAGAAGGAGCCACGATCCACAAAGTCACCGTTAAACAGCTGCAGTGCATGCTTGGTTAAGGATTTGGCTGCACCATTTACGGTCAACTGTGGGAACCTTATGTTCAAAACCATTACTTTTCAGGAAATTAGGAAAAAAAGAAAAAGACCTGCGTTCAAATGGAGTTGCGAGACTTCGTCCAAAGCTCTTGTTAATCATTTTAATTAACCCATTCAATTATTATTATTATTTAGTTTTTAAGCAAACATTATGAACACAATTTTTGTTTCTGGGGATCCCTGGAACAAAAAAATTCATGAGCAAATAAAAGAAAAGATACGGAGATACAAGGTTTCCACCAAACAGCGGAACATTCAACATTTGAGCAGAGAGGACTTTCCTTTATTAACCTGTTCTCCGGTGAGGTTGGCTAAAGGGCCTTTCTGTGTGGAGTTTGCATGTTCTCCCCGTGTCCCCTAGGGCAGGGGTTCGAAACGTTTTTGGAAGGGGACGGAAATGCTTTGGCCATGTCTCACGACAAAACATAAAATATGGCCAATTGTTTTTTATTTATTACAGATGCTTTCCTGGTTTTAATGGGTAAAATTCAGTGTACTTTCATCTTAGTAAAATAAATAGCAAAACAAATGGAAACATTATCAAACGCAGATGTGATGGCAGATGGGTAAACACATGAGTAGCGCACATGTTCCAAGGCGAACAATATGATTCCTGAATGAAATAAGGATACATAAGAGTTGGTCTCTGATGGTAAGCCGTTCAGCTCAAAGATATTGAGGAGGTCGTAATATTGCCCATGGGTGTCGCCACAAATTGTTATCTTTTCTGTCTAGGGTATAAAAAGAGAAACGCCATTATTACAGCTCAAACGTAGGGAATAACAGTATACACAAAACAACATTTCATCATAAAGATTATAATAAAAATAAACACTTTAGGGAATACAATGTTGACACTGACAGTCTTTACTTAAAGTGTACTATATAACTTTTTTTTAATTAATAAAATGATAATTTCTCCAATCTGTATGGTAGCGTACACTAATACAACAGTTGTATTTTGTCTCCCTGCTCTTCAAATGAGACATTTAGATCATGTCAAAGGTTAGGTGTCACCTAGACACAGGATCTGGCATGAGTTTTTAACTGATGGTAAGATTCAATTCATCCCCTGAGCAAGCTCAAATCAAAGATCAAATCAGGGGCAGAAGGGGAAAGTTGCGTAGTGCAGCTTTAACTGTCATGTACTCCAGGAAGTGACTCAACGGCCACAACCTAATAATCATTCAACACTCACCTCTTTTAATGTGATTTCAATCAGACTTGGAAGTTTGGACAAAAGCTCTTTGACTTGGATCAAAATCTGCAATGACAGATAAAAGCATGTATTTTAACGCTGCATACGGCAACATTTTGTTTAGGGCCTGTCCAATGCCAGGTTTGGATCAGATGGCCGTCCTGAAGAGTCCTAGAACAACATCCTCAAGGTCCATTATTTATTCAGTATTTGAGCCACGGACCACCATTTCATGACATTTAGCCTCTCAGAACAAGAATTTGCATATTTTGTTCGATGGATACCATTTCCCCCAAATTCCATGTTGTATTGAGTGGTACCATAGGAGGGATAACAGGGAAACATTGACCATTGATCTCCAATTGTGGAGACCTCTTGTAAATTAAGTAATGCAGATGAGAGGGTCCATTTGGTTACCAACTCTCCATTGTTATTGTTCTTAATTAAAAAAATATATATATATATGAATGATATTATTTACAATCATTATCAAGTATCTAAAGCTGAAGATCTTTGTTAAGAAATACCATATATTCTTTTGTCTCCACCAGGCCGAAGGCATGGGGAGAGAGTATGTTTTGCACTCCGTCCGTCCGTCCGTGTACAGCTAATCTCCGGCACCATTAAAACCTGGTCAATGCCAAAATTTGCACACACTCTCCCTGGATGCCAACGACGAACCTCTACCCCAACTTTTCCAGAAGAACCTGTTATAACGCCACCATGAGGCAGATTTTCACATTTTTACCTAAAACTGCACCGATCTGCGTGAAACGTTGCATGCACACTTCCTAGAGGTAAAGGAAAAACCTTTGACCATGCATTTTTCACATGTGCCTTTTATAGCAACACCAGGAGGCCGACTTTTGTAAAACAATTATTTTTACATTACTCCTCCAGATTCTGTCTAGCAAAACATAAATAAATATACAATACATACTGGACATTTGGTCCTCAGACCATCAACTCTGTGTCTGTCTGCCGTATAATAATGAATTGCATTTTTATAGTGCTTTTCCAAGTGCTCAAAGCACTTTACAACGGTTCATTCATTCATACATTGGGAGAACATCGAGAAATGTCCTGAGGACGTTGTCCAAAAATATCAAAGAATCCACAAATCTCAAATCCCTTTCATGGCGATTCCTGATGTCATCAATATGACGTCATAGTACTAAAGACAGAGTGGACTCCAAGTACTATGATAACAGATACTGCACACAGGGGTTACAACGGGTACTCTGGCCAAGGGTACACTGGGTTCTCTGACAAGATGCAACTGAGACGCATGCATTCCCAGTATTTCAGTAAGCTCAGGTCAGGATTTAATGGGCTTTTTAGGTGTCCAAGTGCAGGACAATGAAGATCAATGTGCAGACTTTAATAATCGTCTCCTCTCCGGTAAACATCTTGGTGAAGTATTCTGCCTCACAGAGTTTCCCTGTGAACGTCCGTCTCTGCGATGACATTGCACGCCTATATGTTGTCAGTATGACGTGGTTTGATTAGGTGTCTGTACAAATAAACCTGACTCGACACACTTTGATCCTCAGTGTTTAAGAATGGCCTGTATGAGCAGTTGTCTGTCTGAGGAGCAGTTACGCTGTGCAATCTGTCTGGATGTGTTCACCGATCCAATTGCCACTCCATGTGGCCACAACTACTGTAAAACCTGCATTACATATTACTGGGATACTAACGTTGTGTGTCAGTGTCCACTGTGCGCGAAGAAGTTCCATAAGAGACCAGAGGTCTCAATCAATACTTTGATTTCCGAGATGGCCGATCAGTTCAGGAAGTCTCAGCAGCAACCTGCTGAACCGGACGATGTGTTGTGTGACGTCTGCACAGAGGCCAAGCACAAGGCCCTGAAGTCCTGCCTGGTGTGTCTCACCTCCTACTGCGAGACTCACCTGGAACGTCACCAGACGGTCCCAGCGTTACAACAACACAAACTAATCAACCCTGTAAAGAACCTGGAGGACATCATCTGTAAGAAACATGACAGGCCTCTGGAGATGTTCTGTAGGACTGACCACACGTGTGTCTGTCAGATATGCATCGAGGCAGACCACAAGGTGCATCACATTGTATCTCTGAAAGAGGAGTGTGAAGGAAAAAAGGCTGAGCTCAGAAAGACAGAAGCGAAAGTTCAGCAGATGATCCAGGAGAAGAAACTGAAGATCCAGGATGTCAAATACTCGGTAGAGCACAGCAAGAAAGACGTAGACAAGGAGATAGCGGACACATGCACGCAGTTTTTCACTGCTCTGACGAGCTGCATTGAAAAACACAAAGCAACAGAGAAACAGGCGGAGGCCTTCATTAAAGAGCTGGAAAATGAAATCACTGAGTTAAAGAAAAGAAGCAGTGACATTAAGCACCTCTCATACACTGAAGACCACCTCCACCTCCTCCAAATGTTTGCATCCGTCAGCAGCCTTCCACCCACCAAGGACTGGACAAATATCAATGTCCACCCGTCTTCATATGAGGGGAGTGTGAGGACAGCTGTGGCTCAGTTGGAGAAGACAATCGGTCAAGAGATAGAGAAACTTTATGACGCCGAACTGAAAAGCGTCCAGCAACATGCGGTGAATGTAATTCTGGACCCCGACACAGCACACTGCTATCTCATCCTTTCTGAGGATGGAAAACAAGTGAATCATGGCCTATGGCAAAATCTCCCAGACAACAAGGAGAGATTCTACCCATGTCCATGTGTCTTGGGAAAAGAAAGCTTCTCCGAAGGAAGATTTTACTATGAGGTCCAGGTTAAAGGGAAGACAGACTGGGATTTGGGAATGGCCACAGAGTCCATCAACAGGAAGGGATCCATTGCATTTAGACCCAACAACGGTTACTGGACCATGTCATTAAGGGATGAACATGTGTACTGGGCCGGCACCGACCCCCCTGTCCTCCTCCCTGTAAGAGAGAAGCTCCGGAAGGTGGGGGTGTTTGTGGATTATGAGGAAGGCTTGGTCTCCTTTTATGATGTGGAGGCCAGAAATCATATCTACTCTTTCACTGGCTGCAACTTCACTGAGAAACTATTTCCATACTTATGTCCTCATCTTCATAATGGTAAAAACTCTGCTCCCCTCATCATCTCTCCTGTCAATCAGAGTATAGTGTAATACTCTGCTTTATAGTCAACCTGGCATGCTGTTAGAGGCAGAACATTTGCAAAACATCAATAGATAAAATAGCCTACAACCATGCCACATGACGCCTCCCCCTTATGACAAGTGCATATATAATGTATATAAAGTGTGATGATGTCTTTTTGAGCTTGACCCCGTCTTATAGCTGCTTGCAGCTATATTTTTTGAGAGGTGCTAGCCCCTCCTATGTCCAGCTTTGAGGGTTTGTGTGTAAACACAAACATTGAAGACAAAAGTGAGGACGCAAATTGTGATTGGCCGATGTGATTGGGTGGGAGATGTGCCATTGGTTGAGAATTAGATGACGTATGATGATAAGAGCTCCCCTCACTGGGGCGCCCGCTGGCCTAATGGTCCAGGCGCATGTCACATAATAGGCTCTGGCCTGACGTGTTGCGTGTTCGAGTCGCGTTCATGACAACCTTTGCTGCATGTCACTCTCCCTCCCTCTTTTCTGTCCGTCTTCACTGTAACTATCAATAAAGACACAATAGGAGAAAAAAAACAGCACCCTGACTTCACACAGGTGTGATTTTATTTTGTTATTAATCAACCCAGCCCAATATAAAAATATAAAAATTGCCACGTAAATAACATTTGGTTTCCATATCGCAAAAAAACAAGCAGTATTTAGAGCTCACTCTGCACTGAAACTATGCCCAATCAAAGGAGAGCTGCAGGCTGTCTCAAGTGTCAAATACACTTTGGCACTTTATTTAAAAAATGGTCTTACTCAGCATAAAGTTTACAAATGTCCAATGGATCAAGGTAAAAAAATAAAATGGACACGTTGAGGTGAAGATAAATATGTGGATTGAGATTGTTATCTGCTCCGAGACATGAGTAACTTCTACCGTGATGGACCTGGAAACGACCAAAGCACAACAGCTCAGTCTGTGTTCTTCCATAAGGACAGGACAGTGTAGAAACCGACGACATACCCATTACCCAAATGTATAGATATGGTATACCTTATGGTAAATAAAGTTCATTATCATTACTGCACATTCTGTTCAGTGGATACTACATTACCCCTTGAACATTTCCTCACTGTACAGCCCCCATTGCAGCTAATGTTTTTTTTTTTTTTTGCTAATGCCGCCCTATGTATAGATGTATACATCTTATCACACCTTCTCCCCCTCTACTGCCTGTATACCTATGACTGCACGGCCACACACACAACTCCAACTTAATGGTCAATGGACGAGACGAAGATGAGAGAGCCTAGCCTACAGGAGAAAGGTGACGAACCAGACACCATGGTGCCAGGAGAGCCTGGCTCTCAATGTTGGAAGGACAAAGAGCAGAGGTACAGGAGGTCAGGCCAACAGCACAGCACACCCCGTCATCTATATAATGAAGGTGTTGCAGTGGATAGGGTCTGGCAGTGCTTCCAGTTAAACGCAGAGGGCAAACTCGAGATCATACGCCACAAGGTCCTGTGGGCCTTATACAGAGGTACCAACTGACCACACAATACCGCCTGGGAACTGTGCTGACCTCCATCGCAAAGCACAGGGTCTGGACGAACAGCCCAACACATGCAGACATGAGGCCATTGGCAGTAGACTGCTAAAGAGCCTTTCCCTCCCCAGACAATCAGACCCATGAACAAGATATAGCCAATAAACTTGGGAAATGCCAACATCCCTCCAGCCCGACAGCGCCCCCACATGCCCATATGATGAACGGTGCCCAGGAGATTGGCAATTTACAGCTGCATGCTCACATTATGATGTTTACATTAGGGGGTAGATCACCTAGGAGTAACAACTTCCCACGCGGCACCTTAAAGCACTGACTGTACTAATTCCTTGAACCTTGAACATAGTTCACAGTCTCTTTACAGCATGGCTCTGAAGGAGGTTGGCCGTTTAATAATCTTTTACTTTCCTTTTGTTTTAATTAAATGTTGTTTTACCTTGCTGCACTGCATTTTATTTACGCTTGTATAATATGTTTACGCTTTGTAAACCCTTATATATTATATAAAAAAGTGTATTATTATTATGATAACGTGGGTTACACACAGACAGACGTACAGAGACTTTTATAGATAGATATCACGTCTAGGTCTATGATGTTCAATTGTTCAACATATTGTTTCGGGGAGCCAGAAAAGCAAACCCTCTTCAAGCTAAAATTACAGCATTTGTTTCACAGCAAAATATGATAGTGGTTATAGGTGGAAACCACCGCAAACACTGTCCGTTCAACAGGGGATTCACTTGAATAGATATTATCCATGCTAGGATGGATCAGGCAAGATGGACTCAATATACCTAGATTTATGATATCAAAAAAATATTTTGCACCCCCTTCCCCCTTTACATACTTTGAAACAAATGTGCTAGGATAGTAGTGAATGAACAGGGTTGCAAATGTATTATTTCTTTCTTTGTTTTCTTTTTCTGTATCATTTCATATATTTGTTCAATCATAATGGCTGTACAGGCCGGGTTCCCACACATCTTTAACAAAACATTTTTGTACGTTTTCTAAAGTATTTTATATATTTCCAGGCCATTAGCAATCATATGGTGGCTCTTACTCCAGTGTGCCATCAATGCCCCAAGACCGTCTCAAGTGAAGGCTTCACGTGACAAAAAGAACAGATCTACAAGCTGACAAGCTATCACGGTGCAACATGTTGTTAACATGTAGCTATATATATTTGTTTTTATTAAATACATAATTTTATTTTTATTTTTTTGCCTTTATTAGACAGCATACAGTTACTAGGCTAGTCTGACAGGACATTGTCAAGATCGGGATTCGAACCCACGACACGCTGTGAAGCAGCCTAGGTGCCTGGACCACTACGCCAGCCGTCCAGGCCAGATCTTTTATTTTTCACATGACATCCTGTATACATTAGGCACACTCGTGCAGCACAGGCTAGCACTACGCTTTACCATGTTATACGTCATGTTAGACAAGACACGATTTTTAATAACAAAATCAATAGCCAAAAACATTAAAATAAAAAATTCCCCAAACCCATTCCCAAAAGATTTGATTAATTCCAAACCTTTTTCTAAGCCTGCAAACTTTCTCCCCCAGGAATGTCATGATCGAAGGAACCCTCATTGTATGTTATTGATACATGTCATTGTTGTAAACCTGAAAACTGCTGAAAATCTGTCACATCTTCTATGTAGATACATCGTCACTATGATTGTTTTGTCTGCATATTTGCGCCGTCCTGTTCCAATCAAAGACACACACAGTACATACCTGATAAGCACACTTTCTGTGCAGCTTTTTCTGCTCCTTGAACCACTCCATCATGTCCTTCATGAACGTCAATGTTACCTTCCCGTCTTCCAGTTTGGGTCCAGCATATTCATCCTCAATCGCTGCGTTACAAGATCAGAGATGCACACCAAAGAAAGAATACATGGGATTAGTAACATGGTCGGGCGGCGGTGGCTCAGGGGTAGAGTGCCTGGATGGGAACCGCAAGGTTGCAAGTTCGAACCCGGGCTCCCCCAGAGTTACTGTCGAAGTGTCCTTGAGCAAGACACTGAACCCCTAATTGCTCCCGATGTGCTAGTTGGTGCCTTGCATGGTTTCCGCTGCCATCGGTGTGTGAATGGGTGAATGTAATGCACAATCTATGTAAAGCGCCTTGGATAAAGGCGCTATATAAATGCACCATTTACCATTTATGGTGCCATATCATTTGAAGCTGAAAATAGTTCATGTAGTAAAAAGCAGTTTCCACGACTGAAAAAGGAATGCTTGCATAAAGCCTTTGTACTATTCTTGTAATAATGCAGAAACATTACATGCAACATGGAACACGACGCCAAATGTACAGTATTAGAATTGAGTGAACTCAAATAAAAAGTGTGTTTAAACGGAACAAGCACACTGGAACTATTATCTTGACTGTGTAATTGTATTAGGTTGAGTTGTCACAAAATTTAAATATAAATCGTAAACAGATGTGCCATGTCATAGGTTGGTGAACCAATAGGGAGCCGGCGTCAGTTTCCAGCGCTAGTTTGAACCTCCCCCTCTAGTCCTTGGATAGCTTGGGTACTTTCAGGCTACTTAATTAACAATTAGTAGCATAGTATGCAGTCACTACATAATTATACGATAGCACCACTTACTCATGTTCTCGATGTCTAAGGAGTCCACGACAGATCTTTTGATCTCGTCGCTGGCGATGGCTCTCTCAAAGGCCTTCTGCTTTACTATCTTGTTGCACTCCTGGTACTTCATCTTGGCGTCCTTGTCGTTGGGCCGTACCTTCACTACCTGTTGACCACAACAAGGGAATAACTCACTTCACTACCTGATGACCACAACAAGGGAATCCTACTGATTCATAACAAATGAACACGAACAGGTTACAACAGAACCTGAAGTAAACAAAGTTATGATTACCATTTCAATCAAACAAGTATTCTGTCTATTAAAATATACCATAGAATATCTTCTCTGTTGTCTCTGTACAGTCAAGCTCAATATGCATTTTCGAGCTTGTAAATCGGTTATTACAAGCTTTGACAATACGAGCAAGGTCATTCATTTACAAAAACTAAACTAAAACACAAAAAGTAAAAATGTGGAGATATGGTTTCTGACTAACAGCAACAATATCATATTCTAAGTAAAATCAAAGCAGATATTTTGCAGAAGAATGAAATAGATATATAGACCATTGTATATCTTTAGCCCAGCACCCAGGCACCTGTCGATGTATATATTATCTATGTCCTCTTTCATGATATCATTTTCTCTAAACTTTCAAGACAATGTATGTATAAGTACATGTGGGGTCTTTTGTATGTTTTGTGAGGTTATACAACCAATGTGATTTATGTTATGGTGGTTTATTGGTTTACCACTGCAAGTGGACCGCACTGGCACAAACGGGGCTTCTTACCGTCTCGTAGTCTTTTAGTGCCGCCTTGAACTTGCCCAGTGCCATGTTGGAGGTGGCGCGTCGGTAATAGCCTTTGATGTAGTTCTTGTCGACCTCCAGGGCCTTAGTGGCGTCGGCCAGGGCGTACCCGTAGCACTCTGTGCGCAGGTACGCCAAACTGCGGTTGCTGTAGAATACGGCATTGTTTGGGTTGAGCTCCAGAGCCTCCGTGTAGTATTTGATTGCATTGTCATAGTCCTTATCTAAAAACAAAACAAATGTCGAACATAATTATTCGATAATGACAGGACCAACATCATCTCTCTATTTCTAACTTTTTTTTCTCCTCTCTATTTCTAACGTTCCCTCCCATTACCCTAGGCTGGATAGTGAGGCTAGTGCCAGTGAAATGCGCAAAAAACCAAATAAGAAGAGCCCCCTGGCCAACCAGGAAGTGTAGCCTCATTTTGATTATTTTGATGAGTGTGAGCTTGGATTAATGTTTTCTAAGCTCCCAAACGTCGTACTTTATACCATTTTGAGCAGAAAAACGGCAAAAAACTGTGCCTGCGGCTGCGTCGGATTCGGTGTCCGCTCCCAAACGTCGTACTTTATACCATTTTGAGCAGAAAAACGGCAAAAAACTAGTCACCATACAGTATATCTTACAGTATGAATGAAAAAAAGAAATGACGTCTCAGAGGTACCGATCTCGAGACTGTCCAGCAAACAAAAACTTTGGCTTTCAAACTGCTCAGCCAAAGAGGGAAAAGCAAAAATTCAAACTATTTCAAAATGTAGAGTTTGCGATGCACTGTGAGCTTGTTGATTGGCTTGTAGATTTAGTTTAGAAGATTAGCAATTTGTCATGCAACGCAGTATATATATAAGGATTAAGTGCTTATCTAAGTCAGTATCCTTTCGACCAGGACTAATAGCCCAATCGTAATCCACGAGGAGAGTGTGGAACAGGTGACCTAATATGCAGTAAGTACTTAGGCATTTATTTTGATTCTCAGTTAAACTGGGCCAACCAAGTTGACTCCATCTGTTCCCGAATTAACCAGCGCATGCACTTTCTGAAAAGGCCTCAGGGTCCATGGCATGGCAACAAACATCATGTTACTATTCTACAGGGATAACATAGAATCCGTTATCCGTTATGGCATCACCACATGGTTTGGTAACCTGTCCGTCAAACTCAAATCCCAACTTGAAAACCTAGGTCAAGAGGGCTGGGAAAATCATAGGCATGCAGCCCCCATGTTCTCTTCTAGAGACATTTGAGAGTAGTGAGGAAGCAGGGCCTCAAAATCACCCGAGACCCGAACCACATCCTCCATAAGGAATATGAGTTGATGCCGTCTGGCAGACGGTACAGATCACCATACTGTAAGCTCAACAGATATAAATTATCTTTTGTTCCACTGTCAATCAAAGCACTCAATAACAGATCACTAACTACTGGGGGGAAGACCTTATAATGGGAGAGTGCAATACTGCAATACTCAAACCTTGATATATTTACACAGTGTGGGTAGGATAATTAATATTCTTTTATTTTCTTTGTACTATGAACTTTATTTTTTGTACTATGAACTGTGTGTGTAAGTATGTACGTACTATGTAATGTACAATGCTGTCTCTTGGTGCCCAAGACAAATTTCTCCTCGGAGACAATAAAGGCTAATTGAATTGAATTGAATTGATCAACTGTAACAAAAAATACTATTAGCCAATGTAGGAGAACTAATCAACTTAACAGATGTCTAGGCCATTGGTTCTCAACATGAGGCCCAGGGGTCATTGAGGTATTTCCAGGGGATCCCTAGCTAAAAGACTGATACATTAATTATCTACACTGTTATTACATGTAAATACGTCATATTCTAGAGTAATGTATTGGTTAATTTTGCTGTTATGTCTATAGACGAATCCACAGAGGCCATGGTATCCTGGGCACGGCTATAGCTTTATAACAGAGCACTGATTAGCAACACCTGGCCTACAGGGCACTGCTCCATGGATTTGTCTATACCTAACAGTAGGTAGGTAGGAAGGTCGGTAGTTAGGTAGATGCTAAGTAGACAGGCAGGCAGCCAGGCACAGACAATTTCACAAACATTACAGTACATCCCTTTACCAACAGTAATGGAATTCGGAACCAAATGACAGACCATATTGGACCAAATCATGTCTGACACAAACGCAATACTGTTCTTTATTAGATTAGGGCTCCAGAGATTTATAATAATCTTATCAAATGGGGTCCATGGTTGGCCTAATGATGCATATCAAATTGGGGGAGGGGGGTTCTTGGGATTAGAAAGTATGACAATAGCTGGTCTAGGCCTTTTTTCTCCTCCAGGAGACTTTCAAACTGGTCCTGGTGTCCCCCTTTTTGTCTTAAAGGCAAAAATGTTCAAAATGTCTCCACATAAATATAACTTTTATCTAGCTGAATGAATTTAGGGCTTAAGACTTAAGTGCTTATGGCAGCTATCATTTCAGCGCCATAGCTCATCCAACCACCACAATGCCTAATACAGTATGTCTACTATGTCAAGACAATGGCAGAGCTCTTTGCTGCCAACATGTAACGTTGTGTGTGTGATTGCCTATTGTGTTGATATCCGACAGACATGAGGGGAGACCTACGCCATCCTGACAGAATGCCTCTCCCTTGCATCTGCTTTGACTTGTCACTCACACAATGTCAGTCCTGTCCATGTGCATGTGCATATTACAGTGGCTCCTGCTATTCTCAAATCGCCTGGCCTGCCCTATAGCATATCGTCACTGTCGGGCAGAAACATCCTCTCTCAATATGCAAAGTTTGTTTTTCGTAAATGAACGCCCTATACTTGATCATACTTGAGCATCAAAATGAGCAGATCTTCAAGCTTCAAACCGTGTTGTGCGCTTGAAAAGTAACCGTTTTGGACAGAGACCGATTTCTCATTTTACATGCATTAAGACCCCATCATTGACCCCATTTGTTTTGTTTTCTAAACTGTACAAATCTATTTTTGTAATTTAACTCTTAACAAGTGTGCATATGTAGCCAAATGGACTCATAACTAATGGTCCATTCGGTTTCATTTGTACACTCTTCACAGTTACCCATACAGGTCCATTTGGTTCCTAACTATCAGTCATTTACAGTAGCTACTGCATGGGGTGCCCCATAACCACCTCAATGACCTAACGTGGAGAACCAGCAGCATTCTATTCATCTTACTCAAAAATAAAATGACATCAAGATTTCAAGTCAGCATGCTCAAGTCAGCATGCTCCTAAATTACTTATTAGTATCTCAAACTGATGACTCAAAGTCTCATAATAATCTAAATTATAATGAGTTGATAGTGTCTTGTTTTGTTTTTAGATATACTAAGTGAATTTGTCATTGTTTTAGAAGCCAGTCATTATTTTGAGATACATACATACATTTTGAGATACGGTAGGTCATTACTTTGAGTTACTGAGTCATTGTTTTCAGACACCAAGACAAAGTTTGCAATCATAACTATAACATAACACCACGACATTGGTGGGAAATGGTCTTCCTTTAAAAGTCTTCAGGCTGAAACTGACCACACCATTTAAGTGGTTATAACATTAACATTAACGTAACATTCCAGGTGAACACAATGATGTTTGTACAAATCATCCTTTCATAACAGTTACAACACGCGTTGGTGGCTCATGTTGGAGTTCCATGCAGTTGCTAAGTACTTAGCTGCTTCCTTCTTCTATCTTAAGGAAGACATTGCAGACATGTGGAGCCTATCGAATTGTGTGACTTCCGGGAATATTCGTTTTATTCCGTTTCAGCGAATACGTGCTTTATGTAGAGTTAATACGTGCTTTATGTAGAGTTAATGCAATGTTTATAATGTATACGGTTGAAGTGGTATCGGTATCGCGCGAAAAGCTCTTTGGATTGTGTGTTTACTGTTTACAAAATAAACGCGCCACGGTCGAAATTCCAACAGTGCCACCTCTGGTCACAGTATTCGATATGCCGCCGTTTTCGGTGTAACGGCGTCCAATGAATGAACGCTCTTCCTCCGGTTAGCATTGCTCGCTAGGCTAACATTAGCTAGTCTCTCGGGTTAGCAAGCTGCGTGCTTTTTACGCAAGAGTCGGCGGCGCCACGCGGACGGCCAGGTTCGACTCCGTGCGTGCCGCCGGGACACGAGGTGAACCTGTCACAACCGCAGCAATTACCTTTAAAGTAACTATTCGCCTTCTCCTTGAGTAACTCTGCATTTTTATCCCCCTCCGCCATCTTCTTCTCACTGCCGTCTGTCGTCGCATGCGCCATTGGTTCGGGCGTCGCAAAATGTGTCGCAAAGTGAACTTTGCCTTTCTTCGTTGGTGTTTTACGGCATCTGGCACTCCTCAAAAGTTTCGTTAATGCGTTCTACTGCCACTTTCTGGTGTTCTAATGATATCACTGCCTATTCCTTCCATCTCTGCTTCATTTAAACCCGGTTTAGGTTTATCATCATCTCCATTAATAATGTATCCTTCATCTACCGTATCTATTACTGTAGGCCTACTGTGTGTGAGTGAGATACGAGAGAGAGCGCGTGCGTGCGACAGCTAGTGTGCGTCTGTGCATCTGTCGTGATTAAGTTCATTCATGATCTGTCCTGATGATGGTAAACGGTGCATTTATATAGCGCCTTTATCCAAGGTGCTTTAATGGGTGCGACAGCATGTGCGTCTGTGCATCTGTCGTGATTAAGTTCATTCATGATCTGTCCTGATGATGGTAAACGGTGCATTTATATAGCGCCTTTATCCAAGGTGCTTTAAAACCATGCAAGGCACCAACCAGCACATCAGGAGCAATTAGGGGTTCAGAGTCTTGCTCAAGGACACTTCAACACTAACTCTGGGACCGGATTCGAACTGGCAACCATGTGAGCCACCACTGATATTGACTACTCGGCTACTACCGGTAATAATTGCACAGTGGCAGGGTAAAAAAATAGTTTAAAAGTGTGGGTGGAAATGCTCTCTGGCATGTGGTGTCAGGTTGTGTCCTGACTCAGAGGGTTAGCACGATGCTCTCCTCCTGTCACTTATGTCATGTAGATTGTGTCAGTGTAGAATGAACTGCCAGTGCCACCACATCATCCACAGATCTATTTTTTGCGGTAGGCAAAGTGTAGACTGTAGAGAGGGTCCGGTGCCTCAGGAATAACCAGAGTTCATGTACTGTAGAACCAGCTTTTCCATGCACTTCATTGCCACTGGTCTGAAGTCATTCATTGAGCTTGTGTTGCTTTTTTAAGGACTGGTATTATGACAGAAGAAGGAGCTGTTAAGTTTACACCCCTGCCAGCTGCCCAGCACAGGCCTACCTGCAGTTAGTGCCACCTGTAGTGCCATCTCCCCATCCAGGGTCGGGGGGCAGATTTTGAGGAGGTGTCTCCATTCAGTCTGTCAAATGTAGCATAGAAACTGTTTAGGTTATCCGGCATGTTGTTGTCTCGGGTCTCTGTCCCATTCGTACTTCTCCTATAGTTAGTGACAGTTTTGCACTAAAGTCAATGACCACTGACCAGTTCTACTATGTGCAAACATAGCAAATAATCCTGAATAGTGCACAGCACAGAAAGCGCTCCAATACAAATGATCACAGCTAAAGCGTACAATTGAAAATCATGAACATTGTTGTATTTCACCCCTGAGATTGTATTATTATCGCGTTTTGACTCAACAGTTTTGAGTCTGAGTTTGTGTGGACAATGTTCCTCGTTTTCAACAATCCTTTGTTTCACCAGCAGGTGGCATCACACACCTGTTTAAGCTCCTGACAGTATGCATAACGAAAAGTAAACAAATGTGGTGATATGTCATCCTCATTACATCCCACCCTCCTACCATTCACAGGAATCAGTGATATCTAAACAGCACTGTGTCACAATTACAATTTACAATTTTGGCATTTAGCAGCCGCTCTTAATCCAAAGCGACTTACAATAAGCAAAACATTGTAATACATCAAAACATAAAAAGGTCAGAATCCTACATAAGCTTAAGAACCTAACAGTGGAATATCTATGTAATGACACTATGTGTATAGAGTGCTCTGTCTACATAAAGTGCCATTTAAGTTACATAAGTTGAGCCTGTGCATACGTCTGTAGGAGGTCGAGGCCAGGGCAAGTAATAGGGACACTGTGCCAAACTCTGTTTTCAGAGTGTGCCTGTAGTAGTGCTTTTTGTATTTTAGAGGACTTTGTCAGGCCTATTGCATTATCATTATACCCGTTCCTCCTTAAGAGCAGAGTTGTGTCAGAGATTGATGAATAGGTTATTTATACCAGCGGATTTTCACATCTAAACTGTGGTTTGGTGTCAACCATAAACCTGACATAATAGAGACTTAACCACATTAACCATATCGTCCCTATTCTGAGCATCATAGCCGAAAATAGGGGAAGATTCTCAGAAATAGAAGATCTATAAGCTCACAAGGTGTTGTGAGCTTGAATCGATTTAATGGGATTTAAAACAACATGGTAGGTGGTTGGGTTAATGCCATGGTGTAATTGTTATACCAATAATATTGGTGAGGTATCTTAGTAGTAGTTATTTTACATTTCAACGCAAACAAAGAAGATTATTACATTACAAAACTCGACATGGCTATGCTTTCTTTCTTTCTTTCTTTCAACTTCCTGTTGATTGAAGATCTATCATCTATCCAGTCCGGATGTTCTTCCTAATTCAAATAGTGAGCTGAATATTATATACACTGGCAGAAACTGTTTGGTTTGAATTGGTTTATTATGTGACTTTGAAACCTGTCTCACTGTATGCAATGTAAGTCAAATAGCATAATATTTTTGAAATACCAATTTCGAATCAACAGAGTGACTATATATCTCGTCAATATTTTGAGTTACATCATAGCGAGGTAAGGTAACAACACAACCCGAACCTTTACCAAGGGTGGCATTTTGCTTTAAGTGGTAAACCTCAACTCCTCAATTACTTTTACCTCAACTCTCTTTTACATACCCGTTACTAACGGGCCGTTAGACAGGGATGGCTAAATCTAGCATTTGTTTATTCCACTGGTTCTCAACCCTTTTCATCTGAAGGGCCCACAAATTAATATGTATTTGGCCATGGACCCCCATCTGAAAATATTGTGTGCCACCCGGGGACCCCAAACAAGACTCGTGTTTCACTTTTCTCTTTTAAGATTTATTTTGTAGAGCCAATCTACAAGCTCACAATGTGTTGCATCTTGATGACAAGATTTAGATTGGCTCTTTTAAAATAACCATGGGGTTAAAGTGGTTAAACTGTGTTGTGGGAGGAAGTGGACTAATAAAGGGGAGGAGCCAAACCAAGTTCCTGTTTCTGCACAAAAAAAGGAGGTGGTGCACCCATGCAGAGGCTAAAACAAACGTGGAAAAATACTATATATTTTTCTCAGGGGGTTCCAGGGGGTCTCAGTCAGACCCCCTGGAACCCCCTCAAAGACCCCTGGGGGTCCCCACTTTGAGAACCACTTGTTAACACAAGTAGCCTACAGTAGTCCCCCCCCTCCATACAAGAAGCATCACAATTCAGCTCTCAGATCCAGGCCCCAAAACCTAACCTACAGCAACACAGTGAGCCTTGTTGAATCTCCATCCTGTGAAATCCACTGCTCCGCTCCTTGTTTTTATTTACCCACACAGAACGGTGTGGGCTGGCGGGGGTGTGTGGCTGCCTCCGCTCCCTCTGGCCTGGCAGTCGTTTACCTTGGCTGGCACCTGCTAAATGCAGCGGTCGGTTGGCCAGACACTGGTGCCCATGGAAGGCTTGTGTTGACATGTCACTCATCACGGCTGCACTGCCCAGACAGGCAGGACGAGAGAGACAGACAGACAGACACACAGTGTGTGTGCGTGCGTGCGTGGGTGCGTGCGTGTGTGTTGAGGGGGAAGGCCGGTGGCACTAACTGAGCCAGGCATTCAGTGCATTCTGCCACTGGCTGCTTCTTCCTTGTGTGTGTGTGTGTGTGTGTGTGTGTGTGTGTGTGTGTGTGTGTGTGTGTGTGTGTGTGTGTGTGTGTGTGTTGAGGGGGGAAGGCCGGTGGCACTATAACTGAGCCAGGCATTCAGTGCATTCTGCCACTGGCTGCTTCTTCCTGGTTGGTTGGTGTGTGCTTGTGTGTGTGTGTGTGTGTGTGTGTGTGTGTGTGTGTGTGTGCGCGAGCGTGTGTGTGTGTGGACAGGCAGTGGAGCTTCGCTGTTAAACAGCAGATGTTCTGCACTGAGGCCGTTACCCTCATTTCCTGGGCGGAGAGCAGCTCCTCCGCTCTATTAGACAAGTAACAGGAACCGAAAAAACCAGAAGAAAAAACAGAAAGAGTAACAGAGAGAGAAAGAGAGCGAGGGAGGGAAAAGTTGAGCTCGAGCTCCACAGAGCAGCTCTCCACAAATCACTTTGTCACCAGCAAGCTCTGACAAGCACCAAGAGAGAGAGAGAGAGAGGGAGAGAGAGGCCTGCTGAGAAAGAAAGATTGACCGAGAGAGAAAGAGAAGCACAGGGGGGAGAGATATACAGCTGAACAGAGGGATAGTGTGAGAAGAGAGTTGTGCATGTCAGAGGAGAGGAGAGGAGAGGAGCGTCCGCCGAAAGAGAAGAAAAGGTGTGAGGACTGAGGAGGAAGAGGCGCTGCTGGATGGATTGACACAGGGAGGAGGAGAGCACTGCAATCTGACTCACTCCTGGATAACAGAGAGAGAGAGAGAGAGATGAGTTGTTACTCCTGATAAAGCGTCGCTGTCAGACAACTCTCTGCTCCAGTCTGGTCGGTCCTCTCACAACACTGACACGGTGCGTTCATAACTTCTCACTTTGTGTTACACGAGGGGAGCGTGCCTGGCTGAGTGACTCCTGGAACCAGGCTGCTGCTGCATGCTGCTGGTTCCTCCTCCAGTGCTGATCGCTGCTGGACGGGTTCCCGTTTCAACTTCTCTCACCTCGGGCCCTGTGCAAAGATAGCGGGACGTTATCAGTGCTATCACACCGCTCACTGTACGAAGAAGTTCACTCCCTTTCCGCGCGCGTGTGTGTGTGTGTGTGTGTGTGTGTGTGTGTGTGTGTGAGATCACTGAGATGTGAGAATGACTTTGAGGTGTTGAAAGCGATTACTGCATGGCGTACGGCTTGACGTTCATCACATGTTCGTAATGTTGAAAAGAGGTAGTCATACTAAATGTCAGAGGTTTTTTTTCTTTCTGTTCAGATTCATGACTTCTTGCTGAACTGTAGTTGAAATTATATGAATTGAGGGGCAGTATTACTTAACTCTCTCTCTCTCTCTCTCTGGCCCTCAGCTATCTGATCGACTCTGGGCAGAGTCAAATCCACAGAGAGATTTATCAGGCCTGCAGAGGAAGCCCAGAGGTCGTCTGATCAAACTTGAGAGACACGAGATATAAGAAGGACCCTCCTCACCCCCACAGAGATATAGGAAGGACCCTCCTCACTCCCACTTTGGAGCACAGGACACGGCACTGTTCGTTTCCCTTTGTTGGAAGAGGGGCTGTCGAGAGGGGCGAATGAGCTCGAACCGCATAGGAAGGACTCATAACCGAACGGAGGCCTTTTGGGGTCAAGGAGGACAGGAAGCCGTGGTCTTTGAGTCAGACGCTAGTGAGAGTTGAGATCTGCCCGAGGAACCACTCTTGGTTTTGTTGAGTGTTAAACAGGCAACTCCCCTCACACTCACTCTGACCGTCTCCGGGGAGGTATAAAGCGCATACCGGCTTGGCTGTGTGATTTACACAGCGAGCCGACCACTGGACTGGTATGTCACTAGATTGTGTTCTTGGACTTGGACAGGACTGACATAATATTTGAATACGCTGACACCGGGTCGTGGGCTCCTGGCACCGACTGCTGCTGCTCTGGTGGACTTCGGGGGGTGGGGGGGGCTTGCTCCAGACTGCAGACCGCCGGCTCAGGCTGTGTTTGTGTTGGACAGGGGGGGGGGGGCACTCAGCGCAGTGCAGCCTCGGGGGGAGGTCATCGAGTTACCTGCAGCTGAGTCACAGTTTGTGTAGCGCTTGCTTGTTGGGATTCTCCCCTCCTCGGCTCAGACGCACAGCAGCAACATCGGTTTTGTCTCCCCGGGAGCCACTAAAACGGTCCGGGACTCTCAACACTGCCCCGGTTGTTTCCCCTTCGTCTGTAAACACCTCGTTGCGTCAGTCGCACCTCATCCGACGCATAGTGATTCACGGTTCCCACAGGGGGGGTGGGGGGGGGGCGGATTAAAGACTCGATTCCAGTGTAGCCGAGGTGAGGGGGGAGGCTTTTTTTTTTGGAACATCACAATGAGGCTGGCCTACTTAACGGCGCTGGTGGCGGTGGCGGTGTGCTGGGCGGGAGCGGGCGTGAGCGACGCCATGTCCACGTGCAAGACGCTGGACCTGGAGCTGGTCAAGAAGAAGCGCATCGAGGCCATCCGCGGCCAGATCCTCAGCAAGCTGCGGCTGCCCAAGGAGCCCGACGCGGAGGAGGAGCAGGAGAGGATCCCCGACGCGCTGCTGTCGCTCTACAACAGCACCGAGGAGATGCTGAAGGAGCAGCAGGCGCTGCCGCCGCCCGTCTCCATGCAGCAGGAGGAGGAGGAGTATTTCGCCAAGGAGCTGCATAAGTTCATCATGAAGGAAGGTGAGTCGGGGTCGGTACCATGACGACGGTGTACCTCGGTATACCTGCAGTATTAGTACAGTAATGCCTATAAAGGCCTATTCATACTCGGGTGATTTTCACATTTGTGTTTATGTGATTTTCATAATGTTGCTGAGGTATGGGTGCGCCCTTGGGTACCTTCATGATGCTCAGTGACATCATAGAAGGTATGTGTGTTTCCCTGCCCACATCCCTGTTTTCTTCTACGGGCAGGTGTTCGGGGGAATTTCACCAGGGTTTATATAGTTATAGAGGGTAAAGAAATAAAAAATAAAAATAATCCCATGCTCCCAAATTGGACAGCTAAATTAAATCACTATACTGGAATATAAAAATAAAAAAACATTTTCACCAATTTTGCCACCCCATATATGTTTTTATTTAAGAAATAAAATAAATATACCTGGGTTTAGTGATGGTGTTGTTGTGACAACATTTGGGTTTAGTGTTTATAGGGTTAAGACATTTTTAACTCATTTAGGACTGCATGAGACCGGATTCTACAAATGTCTTTTAAATCATGACGGTTTTCAGACAAACCTATCAGTGGTTCTCAAACTATTTCATGTCAAGGACCCCAAAAATGATCTGTATTTGGCTGCCGACCCTCATCTGAAAATATGTTGTTCCAGGGAGTTAAAAACGTTTGCTCTGAAAGAATATACTGTATACCGGTATTCCAAATTTGTGACACATTTTCAAGATTAAAAAAAAAAAAAGCAGATCTACAAACTCGTATACCGCGGCACTCGTGCCATGCTATGAGCTTGTAGATCTGCTATTCTTCTATAGCTAAAGTACCAGTAAGTAAGTACATTTATTTTATTTTATTTACAGTAAGACGCCTAAAGGCGAGAAGCGACCTCGCCCTTTAGGGTGAGATTGTGTGCACACTGCACGCACCTGCCTGGGTGACGGCAGACTGCTGGGCGAGCGCTGGCGCTTTGGCATGGGGGGGGGGTCAGATCGACATAACATGGAATTAATTATGTACTGGCCATATGAGAAGCGTGTTTGTGTACAGAGTTTGATGAGGTCAGATCAATGAATGTTCGAACAGGTCAAGCTGAACATGTGACAGAAAACTTGGACCAGGGCATGCCCTTATCCATATTGTGGCCTATATACATTGTTCTATAGGAGCCCTTTCACCTTGCAGGCAGCATAAATTAATGGAGAAGACCAGACATCCCCTTATTTCTGTATCATCTTATTAAAGGACAAAAGCTTAGTTACCGAATTCATGTTCACTCCACTCCAGCGCTAGTCATCCTAGACCTCCACCTCACACCAGCAGGTCTTTCCTCCAGCAGTGCCCGATCTCGATTCCTGCCTCTCTGTCTCTGCAGAGAGACCAAGCTTATGTATGGGTTTGCGTATAGCCTATATGCGTACGCAATGTATGTGCATGTATTGTACAAAACAGTGTGCATGGTGTGTGCGCACGTGCACGCAGAGTCTACTAGTCTAGACATCATGCTGAGCAGGTGACCATTTCTAATTTCTATAGGATGTCAACACAATGCCCCATTGATCACTATGGCCCTGCGCATGGTATCTCACCAGACAACAAGTCACAAGTCCAGAGTTCCCTGCATGCAGCCACTCAGTCAGTGAAGGTTGTACATAACATGATATCAACAATATGGATATTTCATCGTGATGTGGCTCCTTAATATACGGCATATAAGATTACATTTACCTCCTCTTGTGTTCTCCACGCACGCACGCATGCACGCACGCACGCACATGTGCCACTGGAGTGCGAGGCGGCACCCTGGTCATGGTTCAAGTCTTGTATCATCCGATGCTGCTGGAAGTCAACCTGTAATGCGAAACAGCAGTCACTCACTACCACATGCAGTCACTGCCATTGGATTCTTATGGCCGTAAATTTGCTCTCAACATGTGTTTTATGCACGCAAACACACACACACAGACACACAGACACACACACACACACACACACACACACACACACACACACACACAAAGCTGGTGGGGATCAGAGATCACAGCCGCATGCAGTCAGTGGGGCTCTGGCTTGCATCTGTTGTGATGCTCTACACATGCACGGCTCCCATGGTATCTGTGGCATTTTTACGGCTCCATTGTTTACTCGGCTTGGCTGCAGTGTTTTGGCCAACTTTTCCTGGGCCTCTAATTGTGGAATGAGCTCTCATGTGTATTATACCAAACACCTTTATGTTCCTCTGTTGAGTGCAGGCCTATATGCAATATACACTGCAGTGGTCCCCAGCCTTTGTGTGAGCTCTGGACCACTATAGCATATACTGTCTGCCGGATAGTAACCTCATATCATATTCATATATGTCCAAAACTGTAACTTTTCAGGACGCTACAAGTTGAAGCTGCGCACTTATAGCGTATACTTTCCATCCACCGGAAGAGACGCCTGGACTAGGCACTTTCTTGACGCCTTTCTGGACCCCCTGAGTCTATACATTTATGGAAGGATGATTGTTATTGCTTAAACATGTCATTTTATAATTTTGTGGAACATAATATGCCATATAGTTGTTAAGAAATGACATATAGTGCTGCTTTAATTTTCCCCCAAAAAAGGTTTCTGCCTGATAATATTCCAAGAAATCTTCAAGGACTACCCACCCCACCTCCCCACAACAACATGTATTTATTAAAAGAAAAGTTTGTTGTATTACATTTTCATTAATGATCTCAAAAGAGGATTTATAATTAGTTACATGCCCGTTTCGCACTGTCAAACCATTAACAGTCATTATTTAAGTTTGACATTTTTTAAAGTCCCACACTATATGCATGCATGTTAGTCTGAAGCATGTTCAGATGTTTTTATTTTTCCTGAGGGAAACAAAAGGTACAATATACCAGTATATTTAAAACATGACAACAAACGAGAAACCAGTGCCGTGTATAGTGCTCTTTCAGCACCCTGGCATCCTCCCTATATCCCCTCGTTTTAACGACCACTTCAAAAGAAAAAAAAAAAAAAACGTTGAGCGGACAGAGCTCGCTCAGGCGCGAACAGAAAAACCCCAACAACAAAAGAACCTTCAGAAAACTATGGCAATCGTGTGGTTCTGCTTTGATGAGTGCCAAAGAACATAAGAGAAAGACGCACAGCACACTCCTTCACCCTCATTCTGTCGTCCTCGTCGTCTCCCCCCCATTCCCCCCCCACCCCCTCCCCTTCTCGTTCTTTGGCCATCCCTCAGGAACTGGGGGGGGGTTTCCTGTAACTCGAGCACTGGGTTCTCCCTTCCTCGCCCTGTCACTTCTCCTCTCCACCCTTATCTCCTTCTAATATCTTTTTTCCTTCTCTCTTTCTCTCTCTCGCTCCTTTCCTCTCTTTGCCCCCCCCCCCCCCCCCCCCCCCTCCTCCATCTCCCTCCGCTCTCCTCCGTCTTCCTGAGCTTATTATCAGTTAGTGACATGGCAGCTTGGCAGGAAGGAAGGCCAGGCCCGGCGATAGCCACTGAGTTTGTGACTCAGGTCCGGTCCGGTGCGCCATAGGGAGCCTGTGTTTCCTATCTATGTGGTGAACCAAATACCACAGTCTTACCAAACACATTCTTACACCCTTGCCCCCCTGCTCGCTACACTAGATGGTTGACCCATATTGCCAAGTCTAGACTGTTAAAGGTGCTGTAAGTGGTAATATAGGCCTATATTGTTCAAAAAAGGTTAAGCTCTGTCTATGTTAACATTGTAATCATGCTAATATTATGTTAATGTTTGTTTAGTAACAGGGGGTCTCCCTGTCTCTCTTTCCTGGCCGCAATAGCAACTTTATCCAATCAGGAGAGTGACCTCATACAGAATAGTGTGAAATTGGAAATTGGTTTCCCACCTGAAAAGTATTAGCTTGTGTGTTCAAATGTGCAGAACTAATGGCAGAACAATAAGGATTGTATTTTATTTCTGTCAAAAACATCTCCTTTGGTCGTTTCTGTTCGTGATTCATTTTCCTGGAAGAAACGTACTCCAGCTTGCCCCGAGCAACCAATGCAGGCGTGCATTATTCGTGTGCAAGATCATCTTATAACGTAATACTTTTACCGTCTCAGATTGTGCATCGGGTAAGAATTAGATCAAATCCCTGCCAGCCGATGAATGGAGACGTCCTTCCCTCGAAGCCATGCACAAATATGGCGTGTCAAAGCAAAAGCTGCAACCTTGAACACAGAGACGTAGTTGTATTCAGACGAAAATTAAGTGGATTTTTAAAAAAGGGGAGTATAGCAATAGGTTCTGCGTAGGAGAAGAGTGGTTGTTTTATTTAGCATTAATCTGTGAAGATTAAGACCTATACCACCAAGCGAGGAAAAAAAGCATGGGTGTGTGTGTGTGTGTGGGGGGGGGGGGGGGGGGGGGGTGCGTGCGTGTGTGGTCTGTCATTAGCTGCGTTCACTAGAAGCACGACGCATGTTGCCGAGTTGCCGTTAAAGTGTTGCTCAACACGTCCGTTGGCGTCATCAAGCGATCATCCATGTGTGGGAGCGTCAAACAAGAGATCACTTTACCGTGTCGTGCGCTGAAATTGTTTTTTAAGCCAGCTCAAATTTCTTTTGTATAGCTTTTATAGTTCGTCATGAAAACGACGTGAAGTGTCGGGATGTCGCTATAGCTTCCATTGAAAATTACTATACTGTATGTGTGGCCTTGTCAGTTGTCACTGCTACTCTGTGAACTAAACACACAATCGGTCTTTTTGAAAATCACACAGATCTAGTTTCATCTCCTTGGGCTAAACTATAGCTATATAGTTATGGTGAAGGTATACTTCACCATATTTTAATGGTAAATGGTGCATTCATATACACCGTCTTTATCCAAGGCGCTTTACAATGTGCATTACATGCACCCACTCACACACATCGCGTTCATACCAACGGCGGGTGAAACCATGTGCAAGGCACCAACCTGCTCATCGAGAGCAATTCAGTATCTTGCTCAAGCACACAGTACGTTTTAACAGTGGGGACGTCCGGAAGTGCGTTAATGAATTGTCTATGGGACCTGCATGGCAACTATCGGCGATGCTGGTGAGGTTTCCGTGTCGGGTTTGAGGAAATGGTGCGCTGTGACTGGCCAGTCGCTGTGATTGACAGCCTACACCTAAACCTAACCCTAACCCTAACCTCAGTAAAACTATACCTAAACCTAACCCTAACCCTAACCTCAGTAAAACTATACCTAAACCTAACCCTAACCCTAACCTCAGTAAAACTATACCTAAACCTAACCCTAACCTCAGTAAAACTATACCTAAACCTAACCTCAGGGGGGCGTTTCCAAGAACCCGAACCCGACACGATTACCCCACTAGCATCGGCGATAGCAGGCGAAGAGGTGGGCGGATCGAGGAACGTCGCCCGAAAACATGAAAATATTTTATCTTTGGACGACATCGTCCGGCAATAGCCAATCTGATTTGTGTGTTGCTTTGTTTATACCCTCCATACCACCTATACGAGGACATCCAATTGAGATGCCAATCTTTCAACCTAATACGATTATTATTATATAATATATTTGGCGTTGCACTGTGGCGACATGGACTAGGGCTACGCTTGCATGCGGGCCCTTTGTCTAAGACAAATTTCTTCCTCGGGAGACTAATAAAGTATATCATATCACCATTATTTGTATAATATTTTAGGTCTGTAACCATTTATAAAATATTTAATATCTCTTGATTAAGCGAATAATATATGCATATCTCTGCTGTCTGGAAGAAAACACTCCAAACTCCAAAATGTTCATTTTTCAGGAAATGAAAAAAAAAACATCCAGCTCAAGTGGCTTTATAGGAGGTTTTTGTCGAAGCGCTTTTTAATACTTTTTTCCTCACGCGTTTAGTGTGCGAAAACCTGCCACATCACTGTGTCCATCAGCTATTTCTTTCACCGGATGCTGGCCCCTGAACAGGGCCATGACGGTACGGACACGGTTCATGTGGAAGGTGGAGGTGGGCGGTGCACGGGAGGAGGGTGGAGCTGATGGTATACGGACTGGAGGAGGCAGGTATTTAGGGCTTGTTGCTGGAATCTGGTTCCTCCCGCTGGTAATTACAGAGCTGTCTCTCTTGCCTGTCACAACAGCTGTCCCTGGCTTACCTGGGGATAGGCGCTGATTAAACACACAAATCCCCCCCCACACCCATATAGCTAGCATGCAGGGACGCCATGCACAACACGCATGGATTAAAGTTCTCCAGTCTCCATGACTGACTTCAGTCATTTGGATTCCATGGAAGCCGTGCATGTCTTCTGTGGAAGCATGTTGTGGAAGCATGTTGCTTATTAGTTATGTAACTTATGGCTATACCCTTAATGACATCTTATTGTGCATTGGGCCAGCTTTGGCGACTTTTTGAATGACAATAGAAAAATGTGCGATATGACCACAATGTCACGAAATGTCTCATTTCAAAGCTGCAAGTCTTTACACTTTACACCGAAAAAAGAATTATGTTTCTAGCATGTTCCATCGTTTACTTATAAGCATTTTAGTACACCTTGGTTTCAGTGAAAAAAGGCCCATTTTTTAATTCGTCATTTTAATGCCAATGATTGATTGAAATTGTATTAACAGATTACAGAATGGGTACAGTCCAAGGAAGGTACAGGTCAATACAAAAGCTGCTAAGAGGATAAAACCAGAAAAAGCACTAAGACTTGCCTACATCAAGGTCCTCCATTTTCAATCAATCAAAACATTTAAAGACATTCAACCAGTAAGACGCCTATGGGCATAGGAGCTAAATAAATTTAGCCCCTTGTTTGAGCCAAATCTGGGTTTAACATGGGTTGTTGAACTCCCTCTGGTGTTGTCATCGTGGACTCTGTTGATAAGTGACTCACCCCAACACATGTCTCTCTGTTTTTCCTAACCACCATTTCGGTGGTCACCATATCACCTAAAACGATATGAATATAGGCCTTCAGGATCCATTTGGAACGGCAACGCCCTCCTCAAGGGACCCTGGCCGTCCCTTGACCCCACTTTGACCAATGGCCTTAAAGTTATAGTCAAATTTGTGGAGGGTAAGATGAAAACGTTTCAAAATAGCGTACAATGGGTTAAACCAAAGTGAAGCACGCTACTTTGTGTAACACCACTCCTCCATTGTGCAATGACACAATGACAAAGGCTTGTGATGAAGGACAGAGAGTCATTGGCTTTCTTCCCCCCCCCAGTGTATCTAAACAAGAGTCCCTTCAGGCTTCAGTGCCACATGTGTTGCCACTTCACAGTCAGTCAAGCTACGTACTAGTGTTGCCTAAGCTTAATAAGCGACTTTGGGCTTGTGTTTCTGAAAAGTTGGTAGTTGTGGGTTGCTTTTTTGGGGGGCTTGTTTTTTGCAAATATCAACCATCGGAGAATGTGATCATATAGTGATAGTGGTCAACTGTGACTACTGAAAAGGCGACGTGTTTGTAGATCGGCTATTTTCAAACATATTTTCAAACATTTTCAAACATATGTTTAAAGTTCTCGTCACTTCTTTTGGGCTTTTTTTCAAAGACCTGGTTGCTTATTTCCTCACAGTCTGGTAACTCTGCTATACGTTACATGTGGAACCAGGTTTACGCTCTCTCTCTCTGGGTTGCCTCCAGGCCGTGCATTTCCATCTCCCGCTATGAAGCTTGCTCAACAAGACATGCCACTAAAAGCATCGCCTCCGGAAACAATCCGGGGCTGAGTTAATTGGAAAGTTTTAAGTGCTAAAGTCACGGCGTAATAATTATGGGCAGTGTAAAACTGGTAAGGTTTCATTCGAGGAAGTGACTTAATTTCCTGCTTGCAGAAAAACACTCCATCCATCATCAACCCCCCAGATGTATCTACCTCATATCTCTTGTGTTGTCTAACGTCACTTTGGGGCGATGGCTTCCTTTGCTAACAGCCCAGCATTACGCCACTGCCAGTGTTGCCAGATCCTACGAGAGAAATAAGCAACCAGGTCTATGAAAACAAGCCCAAAATAATCTTATAGGCTGTATGAGCAATTAAGTTTAAGTTGTGGGGGTCCTTGACATGAAAATGTTTGAGAACCACTGGTTTAAAAAATATTTAGGAAGCAAGCCAAAATAAGCGACTACACTTTAGAAACAAGCCCCGTCCCTAAAGATCTTTCCAAGCGACTTTACAGAAAAGACAAGCCCAATGTGCTTATAATAAGCAGACCTGGCAACACTGGCCACTGCTGTCCTCACTTCGATATGATTAATTCTCCGTTGACGTTCCCTCATTATTCTCTCTGGGTAGATCAGGCACAGTGTCATCTCTAAGTCATCTCCTTCTGTGCTTGACCACAGCTCCTTTCCCTTTCATGGTCTGCCGTTTCAACTCTAAAGATGTGAAAGTTCACATCATTCATGCCACAAAGACATGAAAAACAAGACAAAACATAAACCAAAACAAACAGCATTGCAGCCAAAAGCCCAGCACGTACAAGACAATTGTAGTGTCTTCTGTCTGCAGCTTTTCATTGTTGAAGGATTCTTCACCCCATGAGCCATATAAAATGATGGTCAGGATGGATTTATTTTGGGGTGAGGAAGCGTCCAAGGGAGTCCATGTCGATTATTTTTGGCATGTGCATCTCTATGGCCTTTTGACAATAATCATGAATCATCGTGAACATCTGATGGCCATTAAGTGGTCAGACTCTGAGTGCATAACCAAATCTACCACAAGATATCTTATGAGCTATTAAACCCTCCTTTGCCAAACACGAGAACACGATATTTGATAAAGAGTATTAATCCAGAATTAATAATAATATTTGTACGTATTTTAGCTTCCGTCGCTACCCACCGCTTGCTTCCATATGTGACGTCACCGAAATCCCAAAACACGCAATCTTTAGTGGCTTCAGGGCTCAGAATGAGGTAAAGGACAATGAGCATATTAGTGTTTCTATTGCTAGATTACGGCCGCCACGCTGGTTCGAAAATGCCCCCCACACACACACAGTGACACACACACACACACACACACACACACACACACACACACACACACACACTAGCACGGATTCCTAAACGATTAACACAATATGTAAACTAAAATGACTTTTTAGTACTATTGTTCCATACTGCCAAGCAGGTGAAGAAATTTTCTTTTAATATAATAACCGAAAATGGCCTATTTCTACAAGCTCTCAATGCGTCACAGACGAATTGAGAGCTTGTTGTTTTCTCCGTGCAACATTCCATATAGAAGACATGCTCCAAATGGTTGAAATCAGTCATGGCGATTGAGAACTTTAATGTAACCCATGCATAATGGTATAACAATGAAAACTGGAAAATATTGTATCATTACAATTTTAGCATTTCAGCATTATTTGGGTGGCCCCACTTGCAATATCTGCACGGCCCACCCCGCCACAATAGCGATATAGTGGTAGTATAGGAAATGTTCACTATACACATATAAGATGTGATGAATGTTGTTGGGTAACGAGGGGAGGCACAGCAGCTGTGCTGCCTGGTACGTCTTGGAACAGCCTGCAAAGAAACATATCGTCGCTGTCGGACAGAAACCTCTTATCTCTGAACCCCAAGCTTGTGGATCTGCTTTAGCCACTTCGAATGTTATCAAGCAATAATCACCAATATATTCTTATCAAGACCATGCAATGGAGCCAGTAGGCCTATGGATACATTTCCTATACATATTGACGTTGTTGTAACTGAGCCATTGTTTGACGTCGCAGTTGGCACGTTGTCCGACTATTACTAACCCTAACCCTAAATCTAACCCTAATCCAACCTCAGTCTTAACCGGCCACGTACTGTAAGTAAAGTTTCACAATGTTTTAGCTTCGTTGGCAGTAATTTCACTTCTGTGTTTCCTATAGTCGCCTACTCACGGTAGGCAGTATGTAAGAAATGTCATACTGGCTCCATTGCATGGCCTTGATAAGAACATTGGTGATTATTGGTTGATAATATTCGAAGCCGGTGAGCTGCTATACTTTTGAAAAGTAACAGTCTTGGACATATGAGGTTTCCACCCGACAGAGACGATATATGTACAGTATAAGCGTATATACATTAAGCCTGGTGGTGGTTCTGGCTCTATTCTGGCTTGCTGTCAGAAGGTAATTATTGACGCTGAGAGTGTCTTAGCTTTGACAGGCTGGGACACAGCAGACCTGAGTGGTTTAGGAGGTTTTGGGTCCCTGCCATACCCCAGTCTCTCTCTATCTCTACCATTGATACAGTGCACATATCCAGTTTCCATTACACACACACACACACACACACACATTTCTTTTCTCTCTCTCTCTCTCTCTCTCTCTCTCTCTCTCTCTCTCTCTCTCTCTCTCTCCATTATTCACATGTGTCTGTGTCATGTGTTCATACGGGTGCATTCACTTCACTTATGTTCTTCTTTTCTCCTCCTCCTCTCCCTTTCCTGTTATCTTCCTTCCTTTCTGCACTCGTTCTCCCTGTGCGTGCGTACACTGCAGTGTCGCACACGAAGAATAACTATAATATAAGTGTGATTTAATAAAAGTAATAGATGACTATATACAAGTGACAACTTAAAGGAGTAGTTCACCCAAAAGATTACTCATTTTCTAGCAATTACACACCCCATGAAGCCTTGAATTCACGGAGATTGTTTTGTTTTGATCACATTCCAAAGCCAACAATTTGATGCCCAGAAGAGTCTGTCGTATCTGGGCACCAATAATTTGATGTTCTTGTGCAAATGTAACATCGAATCTCGTCTGTCTGCCGTGCACATTTTTCTCTCCTGTATTGTATTTTAATATACGACAGTCTCAAAGAGTCTCCATTGCATCTCTGCTGGTAATAAAAGCATTGGCGTAGGAATGTGATAAAACAAAATCTCCAAGAATTCAAGGCTTCAAGGGTGTGTAATTGATAGAGAACAAGTACTTTTTTGGCCGAACTATTCATTTAAGCCTGATAAAAAAATAATACAGCGCATCATTCATGATGCAATGCGTTGTGAGCTTGTAGATCTGCTATTTTTGCTATATTTAAAAAAAGAAAAAGAAAGAAAAATAATAGTTTTTAAATTGTTGCCTCTAATGACTAGTGAGCCCCTGATTGTCCCAGGCCAGGTCAGCATTGTGTCGATGTGTGTCCCAGCCCTGCTAGACTGTGGACAGTATGTAAACATATACAGTACATACACGGTAGGTTAGGATTACATTCTCCTGTCAGCGTTCAGGTCACTGTACTAGATCATACAAATGACATATACTGATATCAATATAGTAGGCTACTTTTCCATTTTACCTTGTTGTGTTTATTCATAAAAACGTCCCTACTTGATGATACTACAGCGTCACACAAAAGTATATCTAAAATAGCAGATCTACAAGCTTGAAACATGGCGTACTAGCGATGCGTTTTGTGTCCGTCGGTCTGCTATTTTTGCGAAATTTGAATCCTTAAAAGTAACAATTTTGGACATTGTCGGATTTCCACCCGACAGACAATATAATACTACTACCACTATCACTACTACTGCATTACTGCTACTACTACTACTACTACTACTATCATTATATACATAATATACATTAATTCACTAATATAATAATGCATTTATCTTAATGTATTTGCATTATTTCTAAACATATAGAGAAAACAAAAGTTGCAATTTCCATAGCTCTTCTCCTCCTCGCACACATTCTCCCCAAGTGAAAGTTAAGTAATGGAAAAGATAGGATGTTTATGACATAATCCTCTGGCCTTCATTTTAACACGTAATCAGATGTTTAGCAAGTGAGAGCATGTTGTAAAACACGGTCAAATCCAGTGTTACTTTAACTGTGTGAGAGCGAAAAAACGGACCCTTGTTGGTCTTTTAAAAAAAAAGCCCTCTTTAATAAAAGGATTTTGACGTGTTGCAGTTGAACCTCTCCAGGAGCCTTAATTCAGTTGCGGAAACGAAGCCATAAAGCATTTTGAGCTTGTGGATCTGCTATTTCTGATGCTTTTGTGTGACACAAAGTAAGACATTAATTTATGGAAAAACACAAAAAGTTAGAATGTTGGAGATAAGAGGTTTCTGCCCCGACTACAACGTCATTTGACTGTGTGGGAATCCACTCCTGGAACCAGTGTGGACCTCACACTGGTGACTACACGTAGGTCATACCAGTGGTGTAAATTAACTTAGTGCATTTACAATTTTATGTCATTTTACACTCTCAGGGGCAAATATTATACTTTTACTCCACTATACAATTATTTGAAAACGTTCCATTTGTACACTCTCTGAGTATATCTTCATTGCATTATTGATACGTTTACTTAAGTAAAAAAAAAATGTAGTACTTTTCCCACCCACTGGTTCACACATTCACACTCTGACTATATGGTTGTGTATGGTTGATAAAGAGGCCGGTGTTTACACCACGACTCCACCCACCATCCCATCCATCATATACGAGGCTTCATATATGTGTGAACTACAGTGTGTATTAGCTCAATAGTAAAAAATGTCAGCACCTGTGCAGGAAAAGGGTTCAAATCATGGGTAGAAAAAGAAAGTCACATAGTGCTTTTTAAACTAACTATAGACCTGTACCTGTCGAGCACCGGCCTACTTGGGAACGATGCAAGTTGGGAACAATGATAATGGGGAATGCATATACCCCACCCTAGTATGCAATACCTGTTATATCGGTTGGTATAGCACCCATTTTAACTGTCTGTCTGCTGTGTCCCTTTTGTGCCCATACATGCAGATCGCTGTATCTGTCTGTCCTTTTATGTCCAATATATGGCATATGCAGTTGTGGAAAATCCTTGTGCAGTGGTAAACGTCTGTGGAGAATGTGTGGAAATGTCTGAAGATTACAAACCGACTGTGAAAAGTAAGCAAATCGCAGGTGTGGGGAATTCAGGAGGGGTTGCCATGGCAATCAATTGGCTCAGGCAGAGCATGGAAATTGGACACGTGTGGGGACTTAAGGCTCATACATAGTCTGGATTTTCGGTGCATGGGGTGACCACCGAACTATACAACATGACGTCACGAGCCGTGGTGAAGAGCAAACCACCGCCACCGCTCCAGCCCTTCTCTCTGTCTTTACTCACGAGTCACCGCCGCTCAACGTTATTTCAGCTCCGGTGGTCAGCTCACCACCGGAGCGGTGGTCACCTCACCACAGAAAATCAAGACTATGAATAGGCCTTTATAGGCTCATTAGGTCCACTGGCAGAGCCTTTTCTCGGGCGGTATCTGACCGACTCAAGGCACCCCGTGTGGTGGCGTGGAGGAACACGTGTCGAATTTGAAGGCGGTTGGGGCGAATATAGTATTTCTATAATATTGTGACATTTCTTCTATACTTCTCCCACCGGGCCATGCAGGCACCAGCAGCACCAGCACCAAGCAGAACCACCAGATGTTCTTCAACATCAGCCAGATGCGTCAGAGCGTGGGCAACTACCCGCTGCTGACCAGCGCCGAGCTGCGCATGTACATCAAGAACCCCACCATCGCCTCGCAGCAGCGGGTGGAGCTCTACGAGGGCCTGGGCGCCACCGCCCGCTACCTGGCCTCCCGCTTCATCAGCAACAAGATGAAGGACAGCTGGTTGTCCTTCGACATCACCGAGACCCTGCAGAGATGGCTCAAGGGGACCGGTGAGTCACTTAACAACTTACAAATGTATAATTAGTGGACGCTCGTCTTAACCAGAGACACTTACAATAAATAAAAGGTACATACACGTCCCCCCCCCCGTCTCTCCAGCTCTTTAATGAATAGAAAACACATGTTCAGGTCAGTATACCAGTTTTATCCAATCAAGGAGAGACAACGCATACAGGATACAGGATATTAAGCAAGTGAAACTGGAAGCGATGAAACACTCTTGATTGGATGAAATTTGTAACCCACCTGAAACTGGGTTTTCTGTTTACTAAAGTGCTGGACAGACCACTGTCAATCACAGTCCCCAGTTCAGTCCCAGGTTATTTTTTAAATGTGTTTATATATACACAGGTATATGTGTGTGTGCGTGCGTCAGAAATTGAAAGCAATTTACTCTAAGTGTGTACAAATTATGATCTTGAAGGGAGAGGGCCCTAAACAAATGTTTACTTAGTTTAGTGGGTCGGGAGCTTTTACTGTTCCATGCTCATTGCTCCTACACCCAGCAATTATAGTGATCACTATCATTTGATAACAAGAGACAGTATCTTGTCCTATCCCACCTCTGATTTACTGATTTGGCACAGCTGTGTGATGTGTTCATCATGTTAAACCTAACATAATGTATCATATGATACAATATAATCTAAGATGAAGATGTTGACCCCAGAGGGCGAATTGTCAGCAGTCAGGTATGAGATAGAATTAAATTACAACTGCAATTACATTTGTCAGGAATCCCGGAATGTGTTTGTAGGACGTACACGCAGGAAACTCAGGAGGACAGTTTACGTTTACGATGACTTTAATTAAACTTAACAGTTAATACAAAACAAGGTAGCCTACACCTCGCAGGGCGAATAAACATAACACGCAAACACACAGCGTGACTATACAACGATCCAGTGCAGAGAGCAAACACTGACAGTCTAATTATGTCACTAATCCCTATCAATGGCATAAGTGAATGTTAACAACACAAATAGATACTATTATTGTTATGTTGTCACTGTCAGGCTGGAAGATTGTATTTCCATATTTTTCATGTTTTTGTTCTCCATAAATTAATGGCCTACCGTAATTATTATCTTTTGTTTTATGATGCAAAAGTAGCAAATACAGCAGATTGAAAATGTCACAAGATGTCATGCCGCACGACGTTGTGAGCTTATGCTATTTTAGATTATTATTATTATTATTATTATTATTAGGGATGCCAAGTTGAAAGTGGTGACATGTGTCTGTGGGTTTTATATTGAACCAATGAAAAGTATTAGCAAGGTGTTCAAGATTGACCTTATAGATTGTTGTTTTTGAAATGTTTTGAGCTCATAGATAGACTTTTTTAACACTTTCTAAATTGCAGAATTGATACTTTTACTGAAGTAAAAAAAAAACGTCAGTAGGCATACTTTCTTCCATTAGTTTTTGTGTGAATGTATTGTCTCGTATGCGTTCCACAGAGGAGGAGCAGGCCCTCCAGCTGAGGCTGTACTGTGAGTGTGGCGAGTCCACGGTGGACAACCAATTTGACTTCACCGTCTCTGGCATGGGGGAAGGCAGGGGAGACATTGCCACGCTGTCCAAGACCATGCAGAAACCCTACATCCTGGCCATGTCCATCCCCCAGAACAGCAGCAGCCTGCCCACCTCACGCAAGAAGCGCTCCACCGCCGGCACAGAGGACTCCTGTACAGAGTAAGGGTCCACTCGCCTTGTGCACCTTTCACAATGGGTACACAGAATAACTCTTCCTACTTCCGGGCAAAGGCGCCATGACACTTTCATGGACACTTTCATGGGAGCCGACTCACACCGGAGGTTCAATGAATACATGGCAGTGAATGGAGCCGGCTGGACCAGCTCATAACAAACATTGTTTCTGAACAATTGAGACCTTTGTCATACAATCGGTTCAGTAATTTAAAAGAAGACATATCACAGGTTGTTTTCTAATCACTTGCTTTCGATGACAGAGCTAGTGCACAGTATATAATTTTATTTGAGGATTTGACTGACAGACAGGAAAAAGGTGGGAAGTCTCACAATACTTTGTAGGCTATGTTCAGAAATGTGCTTTGTGCTCTTTAGATACCATACCTCTATAAAATTACACAGTGTACACATCGAAAAGCAACACAGCAGACAATAATGTGTTACATATCTTATGCTATTTTCCAGAAGCGATTACTTTACAAAAGGTCTGGTGTTTGTTCATGAGCTGGTCACTGAGCTCTCATTGACTCCAGTGCTTCTGCCGAACTCCCGGGTGTAGTTTGGCTCCTATAAAAGCCTCCATGAAAGTGTCACGGCACAGCCCAGTCACGTGACCATTGCCTTTCCTTCTCAAAGCTTCTTTGCTTCCATTTACACTCTGATGTTGGGTCCTTGAAATTAAAGAGTTTGAGAACCACTGCACACTAAATGGAACAGAGCCTTAATTAGTATCATTGGTAACACCTGTGAGAACTTGAGCAATGTCTTCTTTTATTTCTATTCTATTTCTATTTTAATTGTGTCAAGACTCCAGACTCGACTCGGACTCGAGCTCCGAGACTCGTGGGCATCTCTGGTGACATCATCTTCATACCCGGAAGTTATATGCAGGAGCGCTTGAGTGCCAAAACTTTACTTTCTAGCCTTGACAGCCCATACATCCAAACTGAAAATCTGCCACTCACTTTGCCACTCGATTTGCCACTCACTTTATGCATACCGTCTATTGTCCAAATGAATGTTGTTTATTATTATTACAAATTATATTTGCTAACACTATATTGTATAATCCAATAGAGATATTAGCAATTTGGATTCACACAATTTGGATTCAGCAGAAACCGGACCTGAGCCCCACGAGGCATGCGGTGCGAATGGGTGCGATGTCCGCTTCTGCCGAATAACTGTATTTTAAGTTGCACACGATAGTCTTGGAAGCAACACAGTTTTCT
This sequence comes from Protomyctophum bolini, assembly GCF_963924005.1. Lineage (NCBI taxonomy): Eukaryota > Metazoa > Chordata > Actinopteri > Myctophiformes > Myctophidae > Protomyctophum > Protomyctophum bolini. The sequence goes on along the minus strand of NC_137870.1, from coordinate 38,864,258 downwards.
GCTCCACGAAAAGGGAGGGACTTTCACCCTATAGTTTTAGACCACGACGGAGGGGCGCCGTCTCAAGCGAACTTGAGAGACACCACCGAGCGAGCTAAAGCGAGCACGTTGCCATGTTGAACATTAAATAAATCCTCATGCCCCCTACAATGAACAATGTGCTCCCTACCCCACCTTTCAGCCCCTCTCTTCATGGGGCAGAAAACAGGGTCGCTCGCGCCTTGGAATGGTAAATCCTCCGTCCTTGTCAACATGCAATGCGACAGGAGAGCCCACGTATGCATCACCGTCTGACGCAGGGGAGTCCCAGCGCATCACGCGGGTGACGCATGGGTAAAAATCCCACCCCAACTCGTCCCCCACTTGGCGCAAACGAGTGTGAGAGAATGAGTTGTCCTCAGTGACACATCCGCCAAGTGCGAAGTCACTCAGATGAACAGTTGATATGCAGATGCAGAGAGATTCCAGGAATTAATACTGTCTGTATAATGTATATACAAGAACTCAACAGTCACTCAACATGTTTTTGCACCACCTGTTGTTGCAGCAAAACGGAGAGCTGCTGTGTCAGAAAGCTGTACATCGACTTTCGAAAGGATCTGGGCTGGAAGTGGATTCACAAACCCAAGGGCTACCACGCCAACTACTGCATGGGCTCCTGTACCTATATCTGGAACGCAGAGAACAAATATTCTCAGGTAACAGCAACCATCCATGTATGAAGTGTGTCCACATTGTTGTTGTTATAGTGCTTGATTGTACAGTTTGACTATAGTACAAAACAAATTGTATTTCCACTTTCCACATCAACCTTGTAGTGTGACAATGTCATGGATTGGTCAAGACTTAAGTTTAATTTACTATTTAGACGGGACAATGCAATGAACATTCAATACATGTACGTGAATTCAATCATTCTGAACATGCATCTCATGTAAACATGCCAGATTTAGCTAGAAGCTCATTTCCATCCGTAGTCCCCACTCCCAGTACTCCCCACACATAAAAACGCCACAGTAACGACGTGACAAAACTGTGCCTAAAAACGATAACTAAAAGTCTGATGCCCGAGTGGTGGGTTCTGTCAACTTGAATCCATTGAAACAAAGTATATGAATTAAATATCACAGAGTGTCAATGATCTAATGTAATCCTCGGCGCGTTAGACTCTCTCTGCAAACCCAGCTTTTTAAAGCTCAACATTAAAACGCAATAAAATGTTAAGCTAATGACATCATTTGGGTCACACCAATGAGCAGCAACTGAATTGACTTTCAGTGCGCTCTACTCCTTAATTGTTCTATGGACTTATTACTTATTACTTAACTTAAGACCTGGAGGCGTGGCCAAAGAGCATTGACCAGGTCTTAAGTTAAGTAATAAGACCTGGTACTTGAGACACGCAAAACACAGCCCCAACTTGGACTGGCTCAGGCTACTGTGACAGCAGTGGGAATAGCAGCCTCTCGATAATGTGCTCCCATCACCGTGCTCGTGTTTACCAAAAGTTCTGTTTTTGACTTTGGCCTTGGTTCTTATTCTGCTGTGGTGTACAGTACAGTACATGTACTTCTTATGAGGTAGTGACCTATCTTGGATGTGTGACAGTTGGAGGCTCAAGATGAAGTAACACTGTCACAGCCGCATGTCAGCAAATAGCAGTCCCGAGTTCTCAGTATGGCTCACACGCTCTCTCTCTCTCTCTCTCTCTCTCTCTCTCTCTCTCTCTCTCCTCTTACACATTTTACATCTCTCTCTCTCTCTCTCTTTTTGACAAGTATGTTTCATCCCTCCGCAATTCAACCCCGGTCTGCGCTACAATATACTTTTTGGCAGGAGGTCAAGGTGACAAATGATGGAATTGTGAAGCTTAAATTCTCCGGTGTTTTCTGTCTCTCCCATCTCAAACATAATCACACGCAGATCTTGGCTCTGTACAAACACCACAACCCAGGGGCCTCTGCCCAGCCCTGCTGCGTCCCTCAGGCCCTCGACCCGCTGCCAATTCTCTACTACGTGGGAAGGCAACACAAGGTACCGTAGCTACAACACAAACCTGAATCTGCAGTCCAAACCTACTACTGACCTCAAATATTTACGCACAGCACTGGTTCTCCAACTTTTTCATGTCGTAGACAAAAATGTTATTTGGCCGTGGAGACCTCACCTTTTTCAAAAATATTTTATGCCAGGGGAGTGAGGGACCTCCATATGGGATTTTTTTGGCGTTAAAATGTTTCATTATTATAATTTATTTTCACGATTATCTTTTAGAAAATTGCAGATCTACAGTACAAGCTAGCTCACAATGTGCTGCATTGCAACGCTTTATAGGATTAAAAGTGGTTAAAACTGGTTAAACTTTTAACCACAAACAAGAAGAAAAAAAAAGCTCCAGTGATTAGAAATTGAGGATTCAAAATATGCTCCGCATTGACATTGTACGCTGAAAGTCATTATTTTAGTAGGCTGTGTAAACAAAGTTGATTCAGACAATATAGAACATCACCAAAACTCGTACTGTTTTTTTTATATATAAAAATTACTGTTGATTTTGCTATATTTGAACATGGATCCGGATTCACAGATTTCTTCCTAATAAAAATGGCATATTTGAATGCCATAGTTTTCTTGTCCACATTTGGAGTTACCTCAGGTAACTACACAACCTCTACCAAAGTGGTCTTAGCCTTTCATTTCCCCTGGGGGTAGTTTGAGAACCACTGTTTTTTACAACTGCGAGAGGTGGGAGACATTTCACAGATGATATGTTCACTGCTTTTCGTGATCTGTCCTGTTTGTGTTTCCGCAGGTGGAACAGTTATCCAACATGATCGTGAAGTCCTGCAAATGTAGCTAAAAAGGGCAAAAGGAGCGATCGCCTCCCCCAGGGTTTTTGTCTGGGATCCGGTCGCCACTCGTCTCAAGAGACACGTACGTTCTGACATGGAGGAACTGGGGGAAAGGTTTGCGGTGGAAAAAGACACCCTGCAAGGAAAAGAGATTGAGAGAGAGAGAGAGAGGTTGACTTACGAAGGGATTCAAGGGGAAGAGCAAAAGAAAGAGCAATTATAAAACTCGACTATCTTGACAGCGCAGCCTTCGACATTCCCTTCCTCCGACACTGAGCCCCATGCCGTCATGTGACTGACTTCTGAAGCAGACATGAAGAGGGAATTCTTTTATTTTATATATAGATAGATAATATTTCATTTGTGAATATATATATATGTACTGTATATATATATATATATACAGGCCTATGTTTCTTTCTAGTTGTAGCCCCAGAATGTATGCTTCTTGAATTGAACAGATTAATTTATTTGTTCCTTTGGACTGATGAGCTGTACAGTATTGCTTAATTTATATGTCGGCATGCGACGGTGACGTACGTGACAAAAATAGGCCAACTACGAGCTCAAAACAGGTCGCCCTTTGCGACCCGTTGTGAGCTTGTAAATTGCCCTTTTTTTTTTGCCAAAGCTGCGGCACGCAAAACAAAGTATATACCGGGCTTAACCCATTCTGACCTGAGATCAGATTCATACGAGGTTTCCACTGGACACACACTGGATCTGATTGACCCATTCTGACCTGAGATCAGAATCTAAAAATGTCACAGTCGTTCTTCGATTTTTCAAAAATAGCAGACCTACAAGCTCGTATCGCGCCACTCGGTGGCGCGATATGAGCTTGTAGATCTGCTATTTTTCAATAGCTAAAGCATAACACGATGCTGACACCAAAATGGGTGCCCGGTCAGAATGGGTTAAGGCGGTGATGAGATGGTAGAATGATGACGTGGTTGGTGGGAATGATTAATGAAGAACATTATTGGTATCATCAGAACATGGCCGGTATCAGAACCAGGACTGTGGGACCAAAGCTGAGTGAAGGAGCTCTTCCATTCTGCAGACGCAGGATATTCTCGTTTGTCTGCCATCATGCCATGTCATGCTTCCGCACAAAAAAAGAAGAAAAAAAAAAAGAAAAACATGAGAGAAAAAGGTGCTGAATCTGGGAAATCTGTGTGTGTGTTTTTTTTTTTTAAATAAATGGTAAATGGTGCATTTATATAGTGCCTTTATCCAAGGCGCTTTACATAGATTGTGCATTACATTCACACACACATTCATACACCGATGGCGGCGGAAACCATGCAAGGCACCAACCAGCACATCGGGAGCAATTAGGGGTTCAGAGTCTTGCTCAAGGACACTTCGACACCAACTCTGGGGGAGCCCGGGTTCGAGCTGGCAATCTTGCAGGTTACCATCCAGCCACTCTACCCCTGAGCCACCGCCGCCCCCATTATATACTGTATATATTTTATGAACGAACCAGGTGTTTCTCCAGGTAACAACTACACCATAAAGGACTTCTTACCCCACACTAGCCAGCCAGCCAGACATACATACAGACAGCAGACCCAGGGGAGAACCTTCCTCTAACTCCTCCCTGTACCACATATTTCCTCTGCATGGCCCATCACTTCTTAGATAGACAGCAATGCAACCACATTTCTTCTGTATCGCTCATCACTTCTTCTGACTTTCTTCTTCTTCTCCTCCTTCTCCTTCTTCTTCATCTTCTTATTAATAGTAGACCATGGCTGTCGTTGAATGTCAACTTGTCCTGCTGTTGACATGGCTGGATGAGTATTATACAGGGTGGTTGTGATCGCGGTGACACCATGTTTTTCTCTCCCCCTCGTTTTATGGCCGGCTTGTTGTTTTTAGAGGGCTGGGGTTAAGGGGGATGTGGCTGTGGTGTTGGTTTCTTAAGGGAGCACGATTCAGACTCCATGCACACATACACTCTCTGCTTTTACATTGCCACAGTAAATTAGGGAGGCGATTTTTACGGCCTTTTATTTACGTACAAAGAAGTATCGGCTACTTTCTTGCGCTTTTTGGTTGTCTGTTGTTGTGTGATGCTCTCTTTGCACAATCCGATCCTTTGAAGAGGTTTAATTCAGCCAGTATGATCCCGGCATTAGCAATAAAACAACACAAACACTTTGGATCTGTTGTCCATGTTTTATATATTGCACTTAATTTGTTTTGTCATCCTCCCTCCTTTGTAAATATCTGAATTTTAAATAAACAGTGACGTTTAAAAAATGATATGTGGAAGATTTATTGGAAGCCAATATGTTTTTCAGTGAGATGTGGTACACAGTACACACGCTATCAGAGACATGCATGACTTGGAAATCAGGGTCAGATGGATACATGAACACTGCATGGGTACAGAGTCGATGATTGTGTGTCTATTATTTGTGTCAAGTCAAGCATGTTGTTCAGAAGGTTGTATTTGTGCATGGGTGCGTTGCGTGTGTGCAGGTATTAATCCGGATTAACAAAGGAATTTAGTGGAGTTTAAGCTCCAGGGCCCGCAGCTTGCAGGGCACTGCAGTGCGAGACTATTTCAAATAGGTACAGCGGTTGCTTCCGTTAAAACCGTATTCATGTAGTCACCGATTTCAATGTAACGCATCACAGGAACCCCAGCTATAGTGTTTTTTTTGGTCGTCCAACAGTTTCTTAACTGCTCGGTGGGAGCAGAGCCTCAAGAAGAGAGTCGCGAAGCGCTTTGATCTCGCTGCTATGCGGGCTATAGTTCCAAACTTTGGAACTATCCACATTGAGATAGAATGAGCACTTCCGCATTCCATTATTACAATGGGAGTCAACGCTATAGTGTCGTCACTCTAGATCACGCTGGGTGGGAGGAGCAGGAGTCAGGGAGCAGCCTAACAACGCAAAAAGTGTCGTTCTTGATTGTGTTACACGCATTAATCACACACGTGGTGTAGCTCCAGGGCCCTCGGAGGGGTTGATTCGGCACTGCATCAAGTTCACCATCGCGACATTGGGCAAAGTGATGCACAATATGAGGGGGATAATACCTCATTGCATTTCCTCAACAAAATGAAGAGAATTGTTGCAAAAAACAAAAAACAAAAAAAAACGTGTTTATATTACTCCTAAACATTTTGCCAAACATCTCACACAGTCCTATATCCTCCTGGTGGAGACCTGTGCCAAGAAGGGCACCGTTTCTAGTTTATACTTGTGAAAATGACAGATCTGCTGTTGTCCAACAAGAGGAAAACGTAATCGTATTTCCGTCTCTCTTCGATGGAAAATGTAATTTTGGTCATCTGGCGCAACAAACAAACGCCCCATGATGCCTTTATAACCCCGTAGTGATGCACTCATATCTGTTCTTACATTTTCCGTTTAGTTTTACGATCTGCCCCCCCCCCACACACACACACACACACACACACACACACACACACACACACACACACACACACACACACACTGCGGCCCCGTCACTCTGTCACCCTCAGTACTCAAAGGATTACTGGCAAAACCCTGAGAGGCTGCAGTGGGAATGAAGAGAGCAGGCCTGGACCCGTTGGTAAGTCCCAGACTTAAGGGCAGCAGTGACTGCATGGAAAATTAAACACACTGTGTGCATGTGCGTGTGCACGTGTGCGTGTGCGTGTGCGTGTGCGTGCGTGCGTGCGCGCGTGCGTGCGTGCACACACACACGCACATACATGTGCACTGAACCCACTGACAAACATGGCTGGCTCAAGCATCTCAATGCAGAGAGTACCTTACATAAGCTGTGTATTTACTAGTGCATGTGTGTGTATGTATGCGTGTGTGTGTGTGTGTGCACGTGCATGTTTCAGGACGATGCTCCAGGCTGCACACAGTGACAGTGATCTGTGCTATCTTGTTCCGTGGCCTCGTCATGTTACCTACAGTAGGGCTCTTTTTTGGAAAGCACCCGGAATGTTCTGGGTCGGTGCGAGGAGCCAACATAGATCAGCGTTTGAAATGCAAAAAAAGAAGCACATGCTACAAAATAACATGAAACACGATCGGCATATAATTGAATCCCCCCCCCCCCCCTCTCTCTCTCTCCTTTGCAGAAGTTTGCACCTCCCGTGCTATTCAGTCAGATGTCCTGCCAGCGTTTTCATCCTAAAAGCAGTGCCAGGGTACTGAATGTGCCGCCTTATCTACCCCCCCTTGTAATGAGGGAGAATGATGAAAGCACCAGAATGGGTGTTTGCAGAGGGAACAAGATTCATTATCGAAACCAAACACGCACAAAACAACACTTTCGCTGGCAGGAGACAAGATCATTAAACTCTCAGCTCTCTCAACTCTCAGCCTGCCAGAATTCTTCCACCTGTTTTGCTTTTTCCCCTTGCAAGCAGAACTAGCAACTTAAAAAAAAGCTGCATGTCAGGGGCTTCGTCAATCTATCACTGTGAGGGCGTTACTGCAGGACGACTAGCCCAGAGGGAAGACATTGTATACCCGGGTTGCTTCTCAGCAGAAAGCTACCTGGCTGCAGCCCTGAGGACTCAAATGTTTGCTTTTGTTGAGTGACTCAGAAAATAACATCATTTTTCAACTAACTCAAAGTTTTTGCCTTGACTATACATTTGCTACTACCTCTAGTAGCGACCATAGTGGACACGTTTTCATGATTGGCTGCCTCGTCTCCAGGCTGCCTCTAAGCCAATGGGAGACTTACCCATAAAACCCATAGTCTGAACATAGGCATGAAACCTGTACTAGTATATAAACCTATACTACGCAGCAACCCTTGAGCTGAGGCAGAGGCTGCGGCACACAAACTGATTATACTGTAGATGTTCATTATAAGGAGAGCTTTCTGCACCTGGCAGTTATGACTGAGTCATTCTTGTTTATTTTATGTCGGTGAGCCACACTGACATAACGGCAAAGTACATAGACCAGGTTGCATGCTATGGCAATAAAGTGATTCTGGAAAAACGGGACAACCTTTTTCATTTGGAAATGTGTCGTTTTTGTTGAGCGACAAATTCACATACGTACATACATCTTTGGGAGAGAGATCCTTTATAGTGCAGTTTCTTTATGAGTGAATTAACCGTAAAGAGAAACAGAACTACCACTACGATGGTGTCGCGTGGCAAAAAATAGCCTTGTTTTTTTGTCATAAGAAGATGAATGTCTCCCACCACCCTGAGGCCTTTCACCACCAGTGGTGGAAATTAAGTACATTTAGGCTACTTAAGTACTGTACTTAAGTACAATTTTGAGGTATTTGTACTTTGAGTATTTTCAATTTCCAATACTTTTACTTCTACTCCACTACATCTAAGAGGCAATTATTGTACATTTACTCCACTACAATTATTTGAAAACTTTGTAGATTTTGATTATTACAAACCATCCAGTAACCACTTCAGCCCTTTATACCGGTACAAGTCGGCCAGTTGAAAATATTTGTATAGCCTACATTTGAAAACTTGAAATGGGACATTCTGCATAGTGACTACTTTTTACTTTTGGTACTTTAAGTACATTTTGATGCCAATACTTTTACTCAAGTAAATTTTGAATTCCGAACATTCACTTGCGTACATCTATATTGCCGTATTGATTATCGGCCTTAAAATAGCGCGACCGTTTCTCATAATGTCGAGACATATTCCACCACCGCCGTCCAAAACAAGGAAGAAGAACAGAGCGACCCGCTCGCTGCCATGACTCTCCATAGGATTGCAATTGTGACTCCATTACCCAGAAGCCCTGAGAAGCGAGCGTCAGTTATTTTCTTCTGGTCACGTGATCCAAACGTGTGACGTACTGTATCACACAGTGTCACACAACCTTGTGGGCTGTATTTTGAGTGTCTTAAGTACCAGGTCTTATTACCTAACTTGAGTAAACTAAAGACCTGGAGGCGTGATCAATGCCATTTGGCTATTCTGAGTGGCCAAAGAGCATTGATCACGCCTCCAGGTATTTAGTTTACTCAAGTTAGGTAATAAGACCTGGTACTTAAGACACGCAAAAAACAGCCCATGTCTTAAAAGTTACCAATGTCGGCCGATAAAACAAATAAAACACAAGTCGGGAAAGTCATGTTTAGCAGGGAAAGAGGTCTTTATCAATTAGGTCGGAAAGGTAAAGTGGTGTTTGGGGGTCAAAGTGTTTAAGTAAAAAAAAATAGTACTTTTTCTACCACTGTTCACAATCACCATGCACTATATACACACAATCCATACACGTGCCAAATTTATACCACTGAGTAACACCAAAATTGTCCTGTTGTTGCACATCACCAGAGTGACTAAGGCACTTGTTTACGTTTACACATAACACATAATTGGCCCTTTAATAGCAGCATGTGCCTGGTTTTCTGCGTTAAATGTAAAAAAAGAGTTTGTAACTCTAGCCTTACGCATTTGCTCATTGTTTGGTTTTACAGGCAAACAATGAAAAGCCATCATGGTACAGTATATATACGCTCAAGAGGAGCCTAGCTGGGTCACTGTGTCTCTCTGGACTCAAAATAACATTCGGGGCCTCCTCCGTCTTATTAGAAGATCTATGACATTCGCAATTATATGGCCACAGATCTGTTGCCGCAACGTCTCATTAAAACGCAGGGCAGTAAAGTGGCCTAGCTATAGCTGGTGTAATTCCTGTGGAATTAGACGGCGCTTTGGCTAGCGGCCTTAATAACACATCTCTGATGTCCTGCTGGTGTGCGACTCGCCTGCACAAACACACACAGCTGCTGCTGCTCAAAGCCATTGTTGCACCAGGTGCGCCGCAGTGCACGCACGCACGCACGCACGCACGCACGCACGCACGCACACACACACACACACACACACACACACACACACACACACACACACACACACACACACACACACACACACACACACACACACACACACACACACACACACACACACACACACACACACACACACACACACACACACACACACACACACACACACACACACACACACACACACACACACACACACACACACACACACACACACACACACACACTTGATTCTACAATCACAATAAACAAATGCACGTGTATCCGCATGCAAAACAACAGAACAACGGCTATAGGATAATTGATCAAATATGGATAGGATATATGAATGATACAATGTATAGGATATATCAATGATATCAATGATAAAATACATCAAAATGATCAATTAATAGGATTCATATAAACAAACAAATTCATTGAAAATTGCTCTCCAGGCTTGAGATTCTTCTTCTCCACTCTATCTCAAACTTCCTGAGAATGCATAATGTGAAGCAATATACACAACCTCCCCATTATGAATTCATGAAGACATCATTTTGATTTAAAAATATTGTCCGCGACCCACAAATGAGTCCCGACCCAGTGTTTGGGGAAACGGTGCTCTACCTCACACCTGCAGTTGAAGTTGTGATGCTTATCTTCCAGGGAGGCAGCAGACCATGATCTCTTGTCCTGTTTCTCTCTCTCTCTCTCTCTCTGTCTCTCTTTCTCTGTCTCTCTCTCTCATATCTATTCTTATGTCGGGCTCCTCCTTGAAGCAGGCAGCAGCCCTTTGAAGAAGCTACTTTGGCCCTCCCAGAGCAATCGGCTAAAACTAAACAACACGTGTACACATGGAGGTGAAACCAAAACGGCAGGAAAACAGCCCGAGAGAGCTGACAAAAGGACCACACACACACACACACACACACACACACACACACACACACACACACACACGTGTCTTGTCTTAGTGGATTCGAATGTTATCGACCCATAATCGCCAGTATTGATTGATTCACAGTTTGTAGAATGGGTTATAGTTCAACGAAAAACTAATCAATACAAATCTGCTATACGAGAAAAAGCACTAAGACTTGTTTACATCAGGGTCCTCCATTTTCAATTCATCAGAACATTTAAAGACGTACAAATATACACTTATATACACATATAAACGTGTAAAGTATGGGGGGGAAAAAAGGGGTGGGGATTGACTTTAACTTTTTTTACAAGGGCCAGTTTCAAATTGCAGCCGCCGGTAAATCAGGGATTAATGGGAAAGCAAAATAAGGGTGCTGTCATCAGCAGAGGGACATCTACACTCGCTGCCACCCTGCAGTCTTTTATGGTTCAGCCTCCATGGGGACATCTACACTCGCTGCCACCCTGCAGTCTTTTATGGTTCAGCCTCCATGGGGACATCTACACTCGCTGCCACCCTGCAGTCTTTTATGGCTCAGCCTCCATGGGGACATCTACACTCGCTGCCACCCTGCAGTCTTTTATGGCTCAGCCTCCATGGGGACATCTACACTCGCTGCCACCCTGCAGTCTTTTATGGCTCAGCCTCCAGGGAGCACCACTGGCCAGGTGCTCCCAATGCACCTGATTGGGAAGACGGCGACATGAATCTTTAGGTGATTCAATTGCGTTTCTTGGGGTCATTAGATTAAAAATTGATTTTATTTTTAAATTCAACTCGATTCTCGATCCAAAAACTTTTCCGGTACCTACTGTACGAGTGCGTACCACCACCCCAAATGCTCTTAAAAATTCTTATTTTGAAATGTGCGCCCGCTTTGAGAGGAAATAAATAGGTGGCTGATGGAACCCCCCTTACCACATCATCAAGCCTGTGTTATGACGGTGCGTAAGTAAAACAACTATCAGGCTGTAGACTTTTGCATCTGTTAGTGTTGTTCGTTGGATATAGAATATATACTTTCAGCCTTGGGGACAGCATGCGTTTAGTTTTAAAAGAGAAGGAGGAAGTGGAGGACGACATAAACAAACAACAACGTGCAGGTATTTAGCATTGCGTACTGTTCTGATGATGGGCCACCATAATTGTTATAGGCTATGGTTAAGGTTTTATTTGGGGAAATATCGGCTCGTCAATTAAACTTTGTGTGCTAAAAAACTAAAAGCTAAAAAGTAACAATGATCGCGTGGTGGTGCACTGTCTGCAGCTCCTCCGTTTTGTGTGGGGAAAAAAACTAATAGTTTTGCTTACTATGTGGGTAAAATAAAAATAAAGTGTTTGTTAAATAGTCTGTCCATGGACTTCGTTGACATTAAAGGACCACTTCACCACTTTTATCCCTACCTTCATATAATTGGTCCTCATAATGTTAATGATAAAACACCACAATTTGTTTCTACTCTGTCTGTGTCTCATGGGAGGGTTGTGTGCAGGTTCAGAAACCTGTCCACCAGTGACATCATCGATGGGGAATCCAAGCCAATATAGAAACTGCAAGCTTTCTATCCCTGAAAAGTTGTAATGCGATAATGGAAGCCATCGTTTTCACGATAATACAAATCTAAATATTTTTTAGAAAAAAAGATGTTTAAAAATAAATCTGCCTAATGATGATGTCACTGGTGGACGGGTTTCTGAACCGCCCACAGCCCTCCTATTGACCATTTGCAGACCACAGCCATCTTGCCATCAGAGTTTGGAAGCACACTTGCAAGGGCCTTGCAAACGTGAAGCGAGGAACGCAGGGGTTGTTGCCTGCATGGATCAACACAGGTCTCCTCCAGGTCTGTTGAAGAGGGGCGCAACAACGCAATAAAAAAAAGCTAAACAGAATCCAGGTCTTGTTAGCACCTTGCCATTAACTTATATGGTAAGATAGCCGCGGTCTGCGTATGGTGGATGAGACACAGACTGAGTAGATTAATATATACGGAAACCTTCCCCGTGTTTCTTCACTATAGTCCGATCCAGAATAGCATGCATGCATCAGTAAGCAGGAACTGGGAATGGCAATGAAGGACCATTGTGAAATCCATGATCTCGACTGCGGTCGAGAAATGATGATGACGAGTAGATTATTTTTTTCATGAAAATTAGTGAGGACCAATTATATGAAGAGAAGTTGAAAATGTGTGGCCAACATGGGTGTCTTAGAGGTGTAGCGGATAGTATAAGTAAGACCATGCAATGGATATTGCATGTTGATGTTGTTGCCGGCCATTGTCCGACGTTGCGTTTGTCGTGTTGTCCGACATTGTCCGACTACTAACCCTAACCCTGAATCTAACTCTAATCTCAGTCTTAACCAGCCACGTGAGTAAACATAGAGTAAAGTTAATGCATATACAGCGCAGTTTCACGATGTTTTCGCTTCGGCGGCAGTCATTTCACTTCCGCGTTTCCTATAGTCCATGTATAGGAAATGTGCATACTGGTTTCATCACATGGTCTTGATAAGAACATATACTGGTGATTATGGGTTGATATAACATTCGGAGCAGGCGATTGTCTATACTCTGCACGAGGTGCTACAGTTTTTGAGCGGCACTATAGCCACTCCTATGCACAGCTTTGTGTATCCGATGATGATTGATGCTTAAGGTATTGCCACTCTGAGTGTATAAATGGAACAACATTTTTGGTTCCATTTCTAGACGAGTTACAAGAGTTAAGAGATAAATATTTTTATTTATTTTTTCAAATGGGGGTCCGTGGCCTATAACGTAATACCAAACTGGGGTCCCTGAAATGAATGAAACGTTGAGAATCGCTGATACGGTATATAAAGCATTACGTGGTTATAAGCATCCCAGTGTATACAAAACGGAACCCTTGCACGAACTTCGGGGTGAACAACATGTGAAGATCAGATTTTTTGGGATGACAGCTTTTTGGGACGGCGGATCAAAGGCTGCGAAAAGGGAAACCGGGCGGCGGGTCTCTTTTCAAAAGAAGGAAAACTACAAAGGGGGAAAGTATGAGGCATGCGGTGGGCCGGCTGGACGGATGGGCTGGCAGGGAGGAGGAGAGTGCATGAGGGAGTGTGTCACTGGCTGTTGGAGGAGTTGTAAAAGTGCAACTGACTCATTCTCTGGAAGTCATACTATTAAGAAATGTTTTCTAAAAAAGGAAAGGTACCAATTACATCTGCAGGCTGGCTCTCTTCTCGCGGCACCGCCCCTCTAGTACCCCCCCCCCCCCCTCTCCTTGTCTCTCTCTCTCTCTCTTTGTATAGTTAAAAGACTATATAAAGATGTGTAAACAGAGCTGCAGGAATAGCAATGTAGGAATAGCCTATTGTGTATTGCTGTCAGAAATCATACATAGTAAGTTATTTCTCACTCTCTCCCTTTATCTTTCTCCCTCTCTCCGTCAATCACTGTGCTTCCCTGTGTGTTCGTGTGTGTGTGTGTTCGTGTGTGTGTGTTCGTATGTGTGCACTGTGCATGTGTGCGCGTGTGCGTGTCATTGTGTACGTCCAGACACACAGCGACACATTACAACCCCCCTCAACATCATGTAAACAGCCTCCATGCTGCAGTGCATGCTGGATAAAACAGAACAGTGAGCAGAGGGAACGGACAGGGAGGTCAGAGAGACGTCGCTGTACAACATAACATCCCAGACTCAGAGGAAAAACAGACCCCCATATAGCTCTGCTCTCTCCCAACCCCCCTATTGGCTAATACACCATAAGGGAGATTTGAGGGTTGTATACTGTAATTCCTCTAAGCACACGCACACGCGCACACACACACACACACACACACACACACACACACACACACACACACACACACAGCTGAAAGATGAGTGACTATAAGACCACAAATTCTGCACCTCCATCTAATGCAACAAATACATCCATCCAACATCACATCCATCCAACTCTACGAACACTCACTGGAGCTATAGTACTTGCACGAAAATAAAGAAATTAAGGAAGAAAAATCAAGATGCAATTTCAAAGGCCTGAATAGTGAGTTTTTGTCTTGAAATTCCGAACTTCATGTGTTTGAATTTTCTTGTTTTCATGTTTCATTTGTTTTGTACTCAAATGTGAGGTATATATGCCATATCGCGAGTGATAGCGGTGAATTAAAAAAAACATAAAGTCCCATTTGCAAACAGAAAGTAGTGCGGTAGCTATACGGTACGTGGGCCTGCATGCTAATTAGTGGTGATGTGGCAACCTTGTGTCATTTTAAATGCCCTGTTTGACTGTTTCACAACCCTGATGAAGCCTACTACTGCTGAACCAGTCAAACCAACACCATGGAGACACACACACACACACACACACACACACACACACACACACACACACACACACACACACACACACACACACACACACACACACACACACACACACACACACACACACACACACACACACACACACACACACACACACACACACACACACACACACACACACACACACACACACACACACACACACATCCTCAGTGTATCCTCAGGGTACAAAATGTAATGAAATATAGGAAGCCATTTTGTTCCTCATTTCTCCATATGTTCCTTATTTATTTACCCTATATAACTCTGAAGCCACGTGTGACCAAAATGGTCCCTTAAGGGTCCTTTTGGTTACATTTGTACCTCCCAGGAGTTAGATTTACACTCAATACTTCACAGAATTGAATGTAAACACACATGCACGGTCGCCCGCAAACACACGCACAGTCGCGCACGCACGCACAGTCACACACACACACACACACACACACACACACACACACACACACACACACGTCCATACAGCATAATAAGCATGTAACATGACTCTCCCATGGGATTACGGTGGGGACAGGGAGGTGTCATTGTTTGAATGTGTTGTTGGAACAGGCTCTGGTTTGGATTAGCCTGTCACGACCCCCCCCCCCCCCCCCCCCCTCTACTTCCAGGGGGGCTCTGGTTCTCCTGATGGCTGCACTGGGGTTATGACAGCCTTAACATATAGCCCGTGAGGCATAATTTTTATTTATTTTTATTCAAAAATAGCTAAAATGGCCCATCGCCATCGACGAGCTCACAAAGCAACGCCATGTGATGACGTAGGACCCAAATGCAGAACATGATTTATTCATAATGATTTATTAAACAAGAATACCAGGGACACAAAGGAGAACATGTACTAGTACAGAACACAACTTTTTTTAAAGAACTGGCACTGGGCAAGGAACATGACGAACTGAGGGTTTATATACACATAACCAGACACAGGTGAACACAACTGCCAATCAATACAGGGATAGGCTATAGTGGACTAACAGGACACAGGTGGAGAAAACTAATAAACAAGACAAAAGACAAAAGGTGTGGAGGAAATATGAATAAAAGACCAGAATGTTGAGGTTAAATTGTGATAGTGGGTGGCAATAGACTATGCACAGCAGCCATATTGGAAACCTCTTCTTTACTTCATTCACAGGTGTTACCAATACTAATAAAGACTTTCAAGGACCTCCTGAACCCCCTCAAGGAACCATGAGGTACTGTACCACACTTTGAGACCCATTGGTGTAGCAGAGTGTTTGAGCCAACATGCTGTTTGAGCCAACATGCACTATCAGCATCTTGACTCTGTACAACAGAACAGAAAGGAGCAGAGTCTTCATTAGTGAACTTGACAAGACAAGACCCATGAAGGAGGTAAGAAAGAGGCCCAATTTCTTTCCAATATGGCTGCTGTGCAGAGCCTATTGCCATCCACAGGAAGCCCAAATGAGGGCCCTCTGAACACACAGGGCAGGGGACATTAGGTCAGTGTGAGCAGAGCGCGCACCTCCCCTCCTCTCCTCCGCACTCCACTCCACTCCCCCACCGGCTCTTGAATTCCCCCCAGAACAACACATTCCTTCAGCTCCAGTGTTTACCACATGCCATCCTTTGAAGCGACGTGTGAGTGTTTATGTATACGTGCACGACGACTGTGCGAACACCGCGCGCGCGTGTGTGTGTGTGTGTGTATACATGTTTCTGTGTTCTTGGCCCCCCTGAGCATTGAACCTCTGCTGCACATAAACTTTTCCATATGACAGAGGGTGAAAGGAAAAAGCACCCGTCGAGTCCTTGAAGCACACGTGGCCGACAGGACTGACCGAGAGAGTTGTGCGGTTTTGTGCGTATACGCGAGGAGCACCTGAGCAGGTAACGACGCGAGAACGCACATCTGTGTGACAGCTGAGAAACAGAGACAGAGAGACACACAGAGAGATAGAGAGAGAGAGAGAGACAGAGAGAGAGAGAGACAGAGAGAGAGAGAGGATGGAATCTTTTGAATAAGGAAGGAGAAGGGAGAGTGCATGAGGACATGGGTGGAGGACAGAGCAGTGAGTCATCTCTAAACTCGGATGCGTCCGTTCATTTGAGACATGCGGACAGACGGACAGACAGACAAGGAGGTGGACGGAGGGAACGGGTAATGAACCTCATTTGCACCTCGTCATACGATGGTGTTATGCACCGGGAATAGCCGATATGGCCATGCACTCAAAATATATTACGGACAAGATATTATCTTGTATACATACAAGATAATTATTATCTTGAACGTACAAGATAATATCTTGTACGGACAAGATAAAATATATTTTGAATGCATGCATGGCCATTCAGGGACTCTGTAGTTACACAAGCTCACAACACTCAACTTAATTTATTTATATTTTTACATTTACATTTGACGTTCGACCAAAGGTCAACCAAAGTGGCGTGCTGTACAAGGTTAGAATAAGAATAAAATAAAAACAAGACAAGACAAAGAAAAGAAGACTGATTAAGATCACTTCCGGCACGGGGCAGTGTGGTACGAGGGAACGTACAATTTGTCCATCAAGGGAAAAACTAGCAGGTCACTTGTTATTAAAGGATGCCCTTAAGTGGTGTGTGTGTGTGTGTGTGTGTGTGTGTGTGTGTGTGTGTGTGTGTGTGTGGGGGGGGGGGGGGGGGGGGGGGGGGGGGTTAACTGAGTCATACCCTGACACCCATTTCCTGTGACCAGGGCAGTCAGTCAGGGTGTTTGGGTCATGCAAGCCTCCCTCCCTTTCGACCTACACTGCTACTACTCCCTCTTATTAAGCACTCACTTACTCACACACTCCCTCACATGCACACTCACATGCACACATCACGGTACCAGCTTGTACACTTACACACAGTCAGTCTCACACATACACACCGCACTGCGTGTGCATGAACGCGCACACACATTTTAACAAGTTACTTATGCCCACACAAACGGAAATGCATACGGCCACAATAAGGGCACAAATATTACAGTGCAGCAAGGTCACATCCACAAAGTAAAAGGCATAATGTCCTCATGATTGCAACAAGCATGTGCCAATGTCACCCAGCGTTCCATGGGCACAAGCAGCAGTGTCTCCGCATGACACACGGACATATGCACACACACACACACACACACACACACACCCACACACACACACACACACACACACACACACACACACAGGTAATATCCTCTGTGTTCACTTATATACATCTGTTCCTTATTTCCCTTATAGTCATGTCTAATTCTGAGTGTACAATTTGTACACTCTCAGAGTTAAATTACACCCTCGCACGCACACACTCACACACGCGCACGCACGCACGCACGCCAGTAGAACCCCACAACGGAGCTGCACTACCTAATTCAAGCCAGTTCTTTCTCGGGGACCGGTGCCACAGTCCAGGCCCGCGGGGCTGGTTGAATCATAAAGGCCTTACTTAGCGCTTCCAACACAGGACCGGCTGACAGATGGTATAAAAAGCTCTCCCCAAACCCCCTCCCTCCCACCCCACCCCAACCCAATGGCATCTGAGACATGTCTGAATAACAACAAATCGGCGGTTATCAGCGTTTCGGGGGAGATGATACAGCGGCCGGTCATAAAGGCTAGGGTGTACCACAACGCTCCAGTGAGAGTGTTCCTGGTTAACCCATTCTGACCTGAGATCAGATTCTATACGAGGTTTCCACTGGACACACACTGGTTCTGATTAACCCATTCTGACCTGAGATCAGATTCTAAAAATGTCAGTCGTTCTTCGAATTTTCAAAAAATAGCAGACCTACAAGCTCGTAGCGCGCCACTCGGTGGCGCGCTACGAGCTTGTAGATCTGCTATTTTTCAATAGCTAAAGCATAACATAGTGCCAATACCAAAACGGGTGCCCGCCCAGAATGGGTTAAGGAGGACATCTGTGCTGGATGTTTTTAATACGACTGCATACCTTATCAGTAAGTGTGAGTGAGCTATAATGTCCGTGGTGCCGTTTCTCAAATCTTTTCATGTCAAGCAGCACCCACAATTGAATGCTGTATGTAATGTATTTTAGCCGCGGACCCTCATCTGGAAATATGGTGTGGCAGCGACCACCATAAAACAACATTTACTGTGTTATAGATTATAATAGTTCAGAAACGATTTTTAAGATTGCTTGAAAGATCTACAAGGAGATGGGTATTAATATCTGCGCTTTTCATGAGTAGGCCTACTCAAAGACAGGCCAGGGGAGAAAACATATAGGAAAAGGACAATGGCCGATTTGTTGAAGTTGACTTTGATGCTAGATCAACTAATTTGAATGGACACCCCTCCTCAAGGACCCCTGGGTGGGTCCACAGACCCCACTTTGAAAATCACTAATCACTGCAGGTCCTCGTGCAAAAAAAGGAAAATCTGCTCCAAAACAGTGATTACTGATTATACTTCCTCCCGCTCGACAGAAAAGGACCGTCTCAAAAGTGCCGTTTTCAGTTGCCGGTTGGTTACGCTTTCCTATAGGGCAGGGATGTCAAACTCTCAAATACACGGTGGGCCAAAAATAAAGAAATTGGTAGAAGTCAAAGGCCGGACTGTGTTTCAACACACGGGCACCGTGGTCAGGAGGACATCCCAGGCAAATAGCAAAAAAGTAAATGCATTTAAAACTGAAAATGCATTATTATTAAGCTCAGTTTCCCGTTATATGATCCTCACAAAGCAGGACTTGTAGTATTATGGTGGTCCATGCAATATACCAGAGGGCCAGTTCTAATACTAATTAAATATCATACCGCGGGCCAAAGATAATTCATTCACGGGCCTGATTTGGCCTCCATATAATTATGAGTTTGACATATATGCTATAGGAGTATAGCGGGCATCGCTGCAGGCTGACAGGCAAAACAATGCATTTGGCTTTTAGAACCGGAGTCGAGTCGGTTGAATGTTGCTTCCATATTCCGTGTGACGGATCCCTACTGTAGCTCTCTCCCTCCCTGCTGACCACCCAAGTGCACAGGATGTGAACTAATACTTTACAGTAAGGAATTGTACTCCCCAGAGAGACGGGGGGGGGGGGGGGGGAGGGGGGAGGCAGGGATGAGTTTGGAACGAACCCAATGCTCTGTCAGCGGTTAATGTGAAGTGACAGGAAGGGCCCAACGGTAAGAGAAACAGGAAGAGGAAATTCTCCCCCTACACAACATCCTGGATGGATATGGCCTGTCTCTGGGCCAGTGGGTATTTTCAGACACAAGCTCTGTTCTATGCTCGGTATTGACAGAAGGAAGTTGTGAATATCTCTGTTTTTATTGCCACTGTAACGTGTGTAAATCACACTACTATAGTAACTGCACAGTTATGGCAACCATTTGGCTTAACCATACTGTATATGTTGCTTGATTCAATATTTAGATGTTTGATATTAATTTTAATCAGACACACATCTCTCCTATAAGACGATTCAACTTCAAACTCCATGTTAGACTCATTGAAAACACACGTCACTGCTTCTGGTGACTGATATTGTCCTATTATGAATGTTAGACTCACTGAAAACTGAAAAAACACATCCCTGCTTCTGGTGAGTGATATGCGTCATTCAAATGAATGGAATATTACCTTAATTTTTCCATGAGTTATTTCAAGCCGGAACATCATGGATTTCATGCATGAACTTCACAGGAAACATTACATTACAGAAAATATTAACACAACTGTCTGGGCTGCATACAAACACCCGACTAGACTAGACGGAATTCCCATTTAACTTTGGGGAGTGACGACAACCCCAGGATTGCCTATTCTTGGGGCATCATTCATCATAACGGATCATGTAGATCAGCACATTTTGGATGGAAGAGTTTTTGTGTAAACAGCTGTAACGGAAGTCTGTTGCTCTGAGACTAGAGGGTTTAAGTGGTTAAGTGAAAGCTATAATAAACCGGTACTAGCCGTGACTATAATAAACCGCTACTGTAGAGCTGCATGTGGGGATATTTGTATTTCTGCCTTAAACACTTGATTGATGACCCACTGTGTGTGTGTGTGTGTGTGTGTGTGTGTGTGTGTGTGTGTGTGTGTGTGTGTGAGCGTGCGTGCGTGCGTGTGGGTCATTAACAGTAGCGTGTTTGTTATTCTTGCCTCTTCACATCAGAGACCATGGAGTCACTCCTGTGGGGATGTCGCAGCGCCTCGGACAACCACTGGCCTATTTTTTCAAACACACTCCTAACACTCATCACCGTGTTTGTTTGTCGTACATGAGCGGCCCATTGAAAATCTCCCTTCCCTTTTATGTTCCATAGTCATCGAACGGTCAGAGAGAGGCTTGTGTACCCAGACGTGCCCTGAGTCACTCGCGCTGTGGGTTTGTCTCTGCGGGAAAGCCTGGGCCATGTGTGTGTGCGTCTCACCATCGTTCATTGCTCATAAACAGAAGGCCCCCGGGGCCTCGCCGATGTAAAATAAACGAGCCGTCCGCCCGCGACACGACGCTCGCTACCGTTAACCAGCGCGAAAACAACAACCGCACTGCCAGATGAAAGGGGCCGGTATAGCGGGTCACAATTACGCCGCTGCTATGCTCCGCAGCCACTTTCAGCTGACGAAGACGGGGATTTCTTTACGAGGTGTTTGCCTACAACCGCCAGCGGGTTGCCATCTGACACATTGGCACTACTGTAGGATGTGGGTGTGATGCTAGACCTCACTGGCAAAACCCAGCATATTACCCAGAGGTTCTAAGAGCACATACAAATACAAACAAACACACAGGTTGCGTCTCTGCCTGCATGGCTCACAGGTGTATTTAAAGAAGCACTTCATTAGTGTGTTTGCCCTAACAGGGCAACCACGCTATAGTAATTGTCACACTTTAAGTTTGCCACAGTTTTGGTGGCACGCACTTGAGCCATATGTCAAATTGACTGGCTTCATCGGGAATCGTGTGCTTGTAATTTTCCCCATTGACATGAATGGGAAAATGCGAAAACTCACATTCAATTATCTTTTTCTCTGACACCGTAAAGGCCATCTTCAACCAGGTCCGAAAATTAAGGCCCGGCCCTACCTGGGCCTTCATCAAACCCTGTACACTGAAGAGAATGTCCCTGCTACCACCCTTAGATCTCTATATATACTGTATGGAGCTGAACTGTTCTGATATGTTGATCTGACCTCATCAAACCCTGTACACTCAAGACATGCTCCATATATGGCCAGTACAGAATTCATGTCATGTTGATCTGACCCCCCATGCCAAAGCACTAGCGCTCGCCCAGTAGTCTGCCGTCAACGAGGCGGATGCGTGCACGCGACCTCGTCGCTTCTTGCCCTAAGGCTAACATAAAATTATATCGGTCGTAATATCCAAATAACCACTTTTGGTGGTCAGTATAGGATATATAATGAGTCCCAGTGAACAAGCTAAACAGGACCGAGCATAGGGGCCTTTAAGGACAATCGGAAAATCTTCCAGTCCAGGAAGGAGAGTATAAGGGAAACTGGAGGTGCGCGGGTTCCGAGGACAAGTTGTAGGACCACACCCTTCCCAAGCTCGGAATTATGTCAATTTATAAGGAGTATATGGACCGTGAGTCTGGTAAGAAACTGCTCTGTGACAGGATCCTTTAAAGGCTGAACAACAGAATGGTTGCATTGTGTGGTGGTGGTGGTGGTGGTGGTGGTAACTGCCTATAAATATCACACTCCTGCATGCATGCTATTCCTCTTTCTAAAGACACCCTCTCCTCACTCACATGCCTTCACCATCCATCCACACCCTTCACCCTGTTCCATTTTACTATACTGTTCTTTACTATATTGTTTTACAATGTGTATGTCTCTATTGCCTGTCTGTCTGTCTCTATATCTATCTATCTCTCAATCTCTCAATCTTTCTGTCTTTCCTCCGTTCTCTCTGAGGCACGCAGAGTCTTGAACTTTTGAATTTCTCATTTCCTGTTTGGGCTGCGTGACCAGAATGATCCCTTGTTCTTCTGCCCAACACACATCAAACAAACTGCAAATGAGAAACGAAAACGCACAGAGAGGACGGGCTGAATGTGAAACGAAGGACACGATGGGTTCTGGAGACCAATGAATGAATGCATGGCTGCAGGAAGGAGGAACAAAGTTCAGTGCAAGGATAGAAATCCAAAGTACGCAGCACTCTAAAAAGAAACAGTGAGAAATTACTCGTAAATAGGGGAACCTCTTTTGGTCTAAAAAAAGGTTCGATATAGAACCATTATGTGTCTAAACTATGCTGAAGAACCAGTAGAGAACGTCCACAGAACCATAACGGCCTGAAGGGCTTCTTTGTACACAACAATAATGCTATATAACAGAAATAACTAGTCCTCCTCAACCACCCCAAAGAACCACTGAAGAACTGACAAGAAGGACCTATATTTAGTATGGGGGAAAAGAGAGAAAGCAGCAAGGATAACAATGTTAATCCTGCCAATTTGAAAACAATTGTGAGGGGCATGGTTGGTAGCGCTGTCACAGCTATGGTCCCGGGTTTGATTCTCGCTGGGGACGCTGTGGGCGCTGGGGGCGTGTTCTCTCCTCCGCATCAACAGCACCAATACTATAACTGCTGCAATTATTTAATTAATTAAGTTAATTATTGCTCTCATAATGTCTTATTCGTTGCATGTCTCTAAGTCAGGCCGGAAGTGCCATTGTTTGGCTAATGCGGAACCCCTTATATGGCAGTCTGGTATCACTGAGACAGGTAGACAGGTTGCACACGTCTGTTTGACAGCGTGATGCAGACCGAAGTTCCCAAGTTTATGCATCGCTGTGTTCAGCACGGCTATCTCATTCCCTTATGCTTAGAGCAGCCAGTAAGGTATGTTAATGTTGTTGTTTTGCATGTTATTTGAGTGTATTTTCTTTATTTCATTCATGCTTTTATGCTGTATTGTTTATGCCATGTTATACTAAGCATTTGTGTACGTTTTGTTGTTGTTTATCAGTTCGACGTTGGTTTGTGGGCTTCACAATAAACCCATCAGTATGCAGAACAACTGACTCGTTTTTGGACAAGAGCAGAGGGAGTGATAAATACCCTATAGGTGGGTTTGGCGAAAGGGCCTTTCTGTGTGGCGTTTGCATGTTCTCCCGTGTCCCCTAGGCCTACTGTATAGTCCGCTGGCCAGAATTTGGACCCGGACATTTTGAGTACCCTAAGGGTTTATGTTAGAAATGTTGAGTATGGGTCACCAGCATTTAGAAACTGCTGGATGCTAACTTGCATAATGTTGGGAAATTGTCATAATTAGCATAATATGCTGGGGTACTATTATCCAATATATGGCAACCTTTTCAAAATGTCATTATGCTTTAAGTAGCATGTGACAGGTCAAACTAGGGGGTTTCCATGATTCTGAAAGCATTATTTTCGCATAAAAATCACTCCTTGGGCTAAATGTTATCATATTTTTGCTGAATGAGTGTTTTTCGTGCAAAACTTGCTTGCAATGGATTCAGAATCATGAAAAAACCCTAGTTTGACCCGTCCCATGCTACTTAAAGCATAATGACATTTTGAAAATGTTGCCTTATATTGGATTACCCCATCTTATTATGCTAATTATGAAAATTGCCCAACATATGCAAGTTAGTATCCGGCAGTTTCTAAATTCTGGGGACCCATACTCAACATTTCTAACGGACTACTAGGGTATAGACCCTCACAAAAAACATGCAGTAATCCTGGTCTCTATACTGACTCCCCCTGGCCAGCTGGGGCACATGGGGAAAAGGAACTGGTTCCTTACACACGCTACGTGTGGCCTGCTCACTCCTCATGCATTTAAGGAAGCATGAGCTCAGTTCGGGCCTCTCCCCAGGTTGGAAGAGGGATAGTAGCGCCCAGGTTTTCAGTTTAGGCAATTGGCACCGGGTGAAAAAATTGATTAAATAATCATGCAAGAGTAAATGTTTGTGAGCCTGCCCTAGGACATTTTCACTGTATGTGGAGCTAAAGTAGTTAAGATTCATTAAAATATTCCTCATGGACCGCCAGGCAGTCTGGCATTAACTTAAACACTGTGAATGTGTCCATTTTCAAACCTGGCTAATTTTGGGGTGAGTTTAGGTGTTTTCGTACCCACTGTAATTTGTTTTTATTTAGGTTAATTGGCTATATATTTAGTCAGACATCTCCTAATTGAGTTTAACAAGGCCATGGAGCCAGTAGGGAGAGGTTGTTAGGTACAACTTAATGAAAAGAAAATTAAAAAGACAAGAAAAAGTTCTACACTCAAATGGTCGACAATTGGTGCTGTTAAGCCCCTTAAGAAGGTGTGTGTGCGTGTGTGTGTGTGTGTGCGTGTGTGTGTGCGTGTGTGTGTGTGTGTGTGTGTGTGTGTGTGTGTACATGCGTGTGCCACGTACCACACATGTTGTTTATTGTTTCATTGCTTCACTTCCAACTACCAATATCATTTCAACCAGATTTTTACACACATTTTATTGGTCTAATAACTTTCCATCTATTGTCATTTTTGGCCAAATATGTTCAAACTTAAAAGCTAGAGATTTTCTAGAAGTACAAAAACATTTCCCTGTGACGGGAAACTACTCAAAAACAGTCGGACATTTTTGTGTAAAGGAGCAAGAAGAATAAACAAGTATCCCTGGAATGAGAGGAGAACGTAATTAAGGATTAAATAGACACAGATGACACCTGTTTGTACCATTGAAGCATGCTGCACACTGCTAATGTGTGTACTCCCCTGTCAATATTTTATTTTGTCTGTACCCATAATATAGGTTTTATTAAACTATGAATGGAAAACCCATTCACTTGAACTTGAAGAGGGGCTTAACACATTGCCAGCCAGGCTATTAATGAATGAATTCTTCCGCCAGTGTTTTATTTTTTATTTAATTTTTTGACCTTACTTTGTTGACCCACGGGACTAAAGCGTGAATAAAGCTTGTTTTGAGGTTAGTATTTGGGTTAGTAACTAATATAATTATATTACATAGTAATAAGTTACTGCACAACAGTGATTGTAAGCCACATTTCTGCTCCATTTTCTGCAGTTGTGCACGTGGAAAGATTTGCTACTGAAGACTGCGGTTGTCAAAAGGTATACATATTCTTTACTCCATATTTAAAACAACCGTGCCGAAAAATGTAAACGGACACTCGGCAAAATATAAACACAATGTGTGTGTGTGTGCCCTTCTTTAGACCTGGCCGCGCCGCCCCGTGTCATTTCATAAACCACCAGGCCGGCCAACAACCTGGGTAAGGTCAAGGCACTGAGCACTGTTGCCATAATGTCTGCATATTACAAGCAACGTTGGGCTTGCTTGTTTTTATTTTATATATTTTTTTTTCTGTAAAGTTGCTTGTAAACATAAATGGTAATTGCGGTTTGCAATATATATATATATATTCTTTTTTTAAAAGATATTATTTTAAAAGTTTTTTGATGTTATGCCGTGCATCAGCTTTGTTTCCGTAGACACATCTGCTTGTTTCTCTCACAAAACCTGGCAACACTGGTCGAAAGGTCAAGGCGACGAGCAGCGGCGCCGTATTATCAAGACAGGTATGTGTTGCGTTGCGTTGCTTTCCGTTACGTCACATGTCCAACCCCCACCCCATCCCCCCCACCACAGTTCAGCTAACCTCGGTATGGTGAACTTGTCATGTGTCATTACGGGACGTTGATTTACACGTTAGCTATGGCGTCCGTGGAGACAGCAGAGAGATTCCAGTGGGGAGGAGGAGAGATTGAGGAGAAGCTTTTTGGAGCACAGCCCTGGACTGTGAACAATGCAGCCATGAGTCAATCAAAAGGACATAATGGTCCCAAAAGAAAGGCACGTGTAGTCACACACGATGCACGTTTTCAAAGAGTGATGGGTTGGAAGAGTATGAAAGAGCTATAAGAACACTTTACGCACACGGTACACCTAAATTCCCTTTCGTTCTGGTAGTTTACTCCTAATGCATGTGCGTTACTACCTGTTCACTCACAACATCATATTACAGCATATAATATTAAGAACAAGATTTCGTGCCACAGTGACACAAAAAGCCTTGTCATTTTGTTGTTGTTGCCACCTATCAAAGTCGAATCACAGATGGATGAAGTTAGGGAGTTCAGTAAACTCTGGTCTCTGCTGAGCACCAAGATATGGGAGACGAGGAAGAAGAATCAAACGGAAGGTGGAGCTCTACAAGGACGAAAATACCCAGATTTATCTTTAATTCTGTGAGTTCTTGCTGCCCTGCCCTGCTAGAAAAACATGTGGTTTGAATGAGCGGCCCCTGCCCTGCCAGACCTCCCGCAGAGACCCCCGAAGCCAAGTTCTCATTAGCGAGATAGGATAGAGAGAGAGAGGGGGGGGAGAGGGAGAGAGAGAGAGAGAGAGAGAGAGAGAGAGAGAGACACCAGTGGTGTGGACATAAAGTGTCTGTTTTGGCTACTACAGACCATTCACACATGCCCTGTGTATCTGTGTGTGAAGGAGTTAAAATGCACAGGCACGCACGCACGCACGTACACATCATTTCCTAATTGTAAGCTTAACCTTAAAAACAACCGGGATCAGACAATTGTCTATACTGCTGCACATTCTATTTTACTTCGTACCAAATATCGAATGACATTTTGTACTCAACAAGTATGTTAATACAAGTACACACACACACACGCACGCGCACACGCACACGCACACGCACACGCACACACACACACGCACACACCATGAGGGGTATTCACATCCTAGGATAATAAATACTAAAAGTCAGGATGGGGCTTACGTAAGGCAGACAGTGGTTGGGAACTTTGGGAGGGTTCCGAATGGACCCTTACAGATACAGATCCATAACTGTACGAATAGAACCTACTTTTCCTGAATCAGCTGGAATAAGAAGAAGAAGAAGAAGGTTTGGTGGTCGTCTTATAAGTAAGCGCTTAAGTGGTTGAACTGAAGTGATATCGATGAATTCCAAATATTATCAAAGTATTCTGAGTTGGACTTGTGCCACGGCACGCACTTTGAGAAACCCTGTGTTACACCGAGGCCTTGTCGCTCATCCTCTGACCACGAGCGCGTCACTCACGCACGCACACGGACGACCAACTTCATCCGTCTCTTTCTCCCGGTCGCTCGTATATCACGCTCGACAGTCCCTGCATTTCTGTTTGCTTTAAGCCTTCTCCGGCCCCCTGAAAACCCCCTCTGTCTCTCTCTCTACACTCATGCATCTAACACCCAGGAGGACAGCAATTTCCCTCGCTCACCAACCCACCCACTCACCACATTTCACCTCATCTCCTCCCACTCCACGTCTCCCCCACTCACCGTCTGCATTTATTCCTATTTGGAGGGTGGTGGGGGGCTGGGAGAGACAGAGTTTGGTTGTAAACGGCACGGTATACACTCTCAGCCTTTTATTGATTTCTTGTTCTTCCCTTAAAGCCATCAGTGAGTTATATAGACGTGTTGTTATGTGGCTCAGCGACCAGGCGAGTCACCGATAATCTCACTCAGAGAAAGTGAACACTCTTCCTAATACTTGTACAAGCTAAAGAAGGTCATGATGAGTCACTGGTCTGTCTAGCACCACTGTGGGATGTCCCTCTGTGAGTCAGGCCGGCCTGGGCTGGGCTGGACTCTCTCCTGTCACACGTCTGTCTATATGAACTCATTTAAATGCCCCCACAGATTAAATGAGTTATTATGTTAATGTGGTGATGAAGTTTTGTCTGGTCTTTGGTTTCGATTTCACAATCAAAATATATTGTTTGACATGCTATAAAGGCAGTGCAGTTCCATCACCTTTTTGTTTAACTCAACAAAGATTGGGCTAAATACAATATAACTCGTGTACAATTGTGGTGGTTGTATTTTGCCTCCCTGCTCTCCTATTGAGACATTTAGATTGTGTCAAAGGTCATGTCTCACCTAGAAACAGGAATTACGAATTCTGACCTGATGGTCAAGATTCAATTTATCCCCTGAGCAAAGCAGGCTCTATTAGCACTTGCCGAGGAAGTTGCATATTGCAGCTTTAATTTATACTTATTTGTGCGCAGAAAATAGACGAAATAGCTCACGTTGAGAGCGTATCGATTGGCTGTTTTCAAATGACTTCTTAAACAGTACTATTCAATAGCTGAAGAAGTCATTCAAAAACAGTGGATAATAAGATAACGTGAGCTATTTGGGATGTTTTCAGCGCACAAATAAGTGCACATGCCCACCATGTCAACAGCAATATAGACTGTATTTATAGTTGAGCTAAAGCTACAACGAGTTTGTGTTGACACTGAGTGAAGCCAGATGTCAAATACATAAAATAAATGTGTTCATGACATTGGAGTGTTTGTTCTTGATTGATTGTTCCAAGTTTGATTTTATTTTTTTAAGGAAATGAAATGCTCTGCCATAAAACACAAGTTATTCAATAACATATTATAGTAGGCTACAGTGTCAAAGGAAGGTCAAGGAAAATGGAACAAGTAATTATTATCCATCAATGAAACAGACCCATATAACATATCATACTGATGCTTGTACACAGTAAAATCCTCAGTATTAATTTAAGAGAGTTAAAATAACTCAGCATCAACTCTTTCACCATTGAATCAAGGTGAAACGGAATCCCTTTATAATAACAAGTTATTGATTATGGGTCTAATTAGTTAGTCAAATTACTTGGGTCTTCGTTTAGGTCGACTTTACTGGCCCCCCAGACTTAGGATTGAGAAATATGATGTAATTTATACTTCATAGCATGAGGGGAAGTGTGTTTCTGGGCTATATCAAACAGGGTATATGGAATGCACCCTCAGCTCATGTATTTTGGCAGCAGAGGAGGCAATTAAGGTGGATGCATTCATGGGAGTATTGGGATTTGGCTATATGGCAGCCAAAATCCAGCCACATTCAAAATGGCTGCCGTGTTAAGTGGTCAGATGGGTGGACCGTGACCATAGATTTCAAGTGGGCTAAAGGTTAAGAACCAGAACCACTGGGTTAAGGACGGTGTGCTTGACATACATCAGGCTGTCCAAATCAAACATTAGATAAAGATATGCCACCACCCTCAACGTTTTGCATGTGCTCTTCTTCTTGTGTCTTAGTTTTCGGTACAGACTCCAAAGTTAGAAAACAATCCCTAGGCCTACATTTAATTTGTTTTTCCCGTTTACGGCCGTGTGATGTCTGAAGTGGTCGAGACTCCAATGTGTCACAGCGACTGTGTTGTATAGCGAGGAACGCTGTGGACACGTTGCACCTGTGCAACTATCTGCCTTGTGGCTTCCGATATATCCCACAATGCAATGTTCCCATGGCAGGAAAGGAAACCTCAGCTTTTACACAACGCCCTCAAATGCCGAGGTATTTGAAGGGGGAGACCACAAACATTAACCCATTCTGACCTGAGATCAGATTCATACGAGGTTTCCACTGGACACACACTGGTCTAATTAACCCATTCTGACCTGAGATCAGATTCTAAAAAATGTCAGTCGTTCTTCGATTTTTCTAAAATAGCAGACCTACAAGCTCGTATCGCGCCACTCGGTGGCGCGATATGAGCTTGTAGATCTGCTATTTTTAAATAGCTAAAGCATAACATGATGCCAACACCAAAATGGGTGCCCGGTCAGAATGGGTTAAAAAGGAGGGCTTCTAT
The DNA here is from genome assembly GCF_963924005.1 of Protomyctophum bolini. Classification (NCBI taxonomy): domain Eukaryota; kingdom Metazoa; phylum Chordata; class Actinopteri; order Myctophiformes; family Myctophidae; genus Protomyctophum; species Protomyctophum bolini. Next base: position 38,833,636 of record NC_137870.1, on the reverse strand, counting down.
ATAAACGTCCTGCTTTCTTTATTTGCCTTATTCAGACTAGTCACACAAAGAAATGCAGGGAGGTGGTCCAACATTGCAAAACGTCCAAAACCAAGATAAGTGCCGAGAAATACGGCTCCTTACGAGCATGACTCATTGTCCTAATTCTTAATTAATGGGCGGTTTTTATATCAGGCATCATCATCAGTGCATTCTTCAGGCTGAAGGGCTCTGAGGTTAGCCTCAACCTCACACGAAAATATTCTTCTGTGTTTGAGAACTGAACAGGCCTTTGTGCTGCTGCTGCTAAGGGCTCAGCTGCTCTGCTCTGCTAATTCTACTGAAGAGTATCACTGACCTCTGCTGGTTGACTGATGGTAATGGTATTAATTCAATCTGAGTTCAAGCGACCCAGATGCACTCCATAACAAGGCACTCACACACAGTATAGGCATTCTATGGATAATAAGGGGGTAACCTCAAACAAATTGCAACATAAACTCTTCCAACTTTTTTTGTTTCATAAATATGTTAGTAACAACAACGTGGTGGGGACATATTTAATTCTGAATCCATTGCAAGCATTTGTATTGCACGAAAAACACTCATTGGTTAAAAACACCTATAGCCACAGCAATGAAAAAGTTTAAAGCGTTTGTTGCAATTTATTTTGAGGTTAACCCCTCAAAATAATATGCACGTTTTTTTATACTGATTTTGCCCCCATGATAAATATAAAGAAGAGTATCTCAAGTTTCCATGTATTGCTGTACTTATTTTTGATGATAAATATTTCTTATGGAATAACACTGCATGGGTAAAATATACCCGTGTTTAGTGATGGTGTTAATAAGAATCACACTTGTGTGAAGTGAGCGGTGCAACTGTACCGTGTGTGTGGGGGTCCCCGCAAAATCCAGACCATAGATCCAGGCCCTCAGGAACGCGCCCATGTGGGGGGCGGCCCGATTCCGGCGAGCCGCCCCCCTGTCTGAAACCTAGAGAAATTACAGAGTTACAGTGGGGGGGGTTTAAGCCAATTAAATATAATGATGTGGATTGTAATCGATTTCTAACATAAAACAACACATTAGTATAAATGAAATGGCTCAATTAAACAAAACACTAAAATCAGTCTAAACCAAACAGCAGTGGTGACATCTATAGGCCTAAGGAAGTGAAAACAAAACATTTAGTAGCCTACATTATAAAGTTAAACAAATAAATCATTGCAACAACAGTTTGATATGATGTATATTACTATTTGAGTCTGTGTTCATTCACATCGGCCCCTCTGGCACAAGTTACAACATGAGCTCATCGCTTCCAGGCACATGAACTCACCCTAGGTTGGGTAGTATAGTAACAAATAATAAAAATACTTATTTAGAAAACACTTGATGGACACATCTATCCATCATGTTACTCACCAAGGCAGGGACAGATAAAAGACAATTAAGACATGATCTCTGGACCCACACAGCCAACACCAACAAACCTGTTTGTTAGACTGCAGGGCCTTTAAATAATCAACACTGATTGACAAGGAAGTGGTAGGGCAGCCAGTCTACGGTGGCCCTTGAGGCTCAACTTTGCCTGGCTATACATAGAGAAATGACAGAGTTACAGTCATAGAGGTTACAGTGTGGGGGTCCCCGGGGAGTCCCCGGAACATCCAGACCCCCAGGAACTCGCCCAGGTGGGCCGGCCCGGTTCCGGCGACCCTTCCCGCGTCCGAAACGGTCGAGAAATGACAGTTACCTTGTTGCAGCTTTTCGTGCTTGGACATAGCGATAGGCCTAGCTAGTGCTACAGACCTATAATACAGACACAGGGACAGACACGGGGACAAACATACATGATACACACATTGCTATACGTAATGGAGCGGTTAGGCTGCGGCAACGCTCCAAAATACGTTTAGGCCTAATGTTCTAGGGTAAAAGGGATCGAAGCATCAGGTGATTTCTGAATTAGTCCATTTCCATATTTTCCACTCAACACACGCACACACGCAATATATAACACTAAAGCAGCTAAGTGAAGGAGGGATTTTATCTATATCTATAATTGATTGATATAATTGAACTGGGTTCAATCCATGCAATGATGCAAGTCGTCTTGTTTATCTATACGGGAAATGACTGAAGTTTTCAGTCCTGTGCATCGTCGGTTACCTGGGCAACTGTAGCCTTGGTAACCGACGACGCACAGGACGCGCGACGTAGAAGGGGAGAGAGAGCATTTTTTTAATTAAAACATGAATTCCAAAGGGACTGTCGAGGCGTTTAATTTTGCGCACGGACGCGCGCACGTGACGGACGCTTTTGGTTTTGCACCGTTTGCAGACTACTCTGACCGTTTGTTGCGTGAGAGTCAGGACCCCCAAATGATGACCGTCACCTGCCTCTCCACCTGCTACAGACAGTGGTGAGTTCGACCTTCTAAAAAGTCACTATGCAAAAGCTTGTCAATCTGCTGACAGGCTAGAGTTCACCGCTGTCTCTCCTATTTTCTCAGATTCAGTGTGATGTGAATGATAAAATGAACAATATGGAACACATAGCCTGGGGAAATAGCGTATGCGATCCGCAATTCCCGTTATGGATCTTTCTTTTTAAACTCCCAGACAGAAATACATGAATACAACAATGTGCATACAGCAGCAAGATTTGTGAACTGTGTTGTTGCTTTAAAGTCTACTTGCCAGCCCATATATGCCCCATTGTGAACCCGGACATGTTGAGAAACACCTTTATGTTAGAAATGTTGAGTATGGCTCCCCAGGATTTAGAAACTGCCAAATGCTAACTTGCATATGTTGAGCAATTTTCACAATTGGCATAATTATGTGAATATACCCTTAACAACCAGAAGGCAAAAACTATGTAAATGTCATCATGCTTGAGAGCATGTCACTTGTCAAAGAACACTCACTGGGCTAAAATGGCCATAATCACTTCACCAAATGTGCTGACATTTTAGCACAAGTAGTGTTTTTCGTGCAAAACTAATGCTTGGAATAGATTCAGCATCATGAAAACCCCCTAGTTTGACACGTCACATATGCTACTTAAAGCATGATGAAATTATAGATTGTTAATGGTATGGTCACATATTATGCCAATTATGAAAATTGCTCAACATATATGCAAGTTAGCATCCGGCAGTCTCTAAATGCTGGGGACTCAGACAGTATACACAACATCTCTAAGTCTAACATAAAACTTTGGTGTACTGTAGGCTACTCAACATGCCTGCATGGGTTCATATTCTGGCAAGTGGACTATTATAGGCTTTTGTATAAGCCAGGCTATATAATTTAAATAGTTTTCAAGAAAAAATGCTTTGTCCCAAAGTGACTGCAACATATTGGTGCTATTTGTTTCAAAAAGCTTTGTATAATGGGACATAAATAGCTCTCTGTTTACACGCTGTACCCCTCCAATTGTATATAGGCCTACTTTCTTGCACGTTTTAATTGACACTTTCTGGCAATGTTTTGAATTGAATTGAATTGAATTAAATTGAATTTGGTATGCACACATAATAATTCCTGCTCCTCCTTATACTATACCTCTGGTAGACGGTACAAAGTACCAAGAGCTAACCGTAACATTTTTAAAAATTCTTTCATTCCAAATGCAATTAAGGCACTAAATGATACCATGTCTCGCTAGATTTGTTTGTTTTCCAATGTATCTGCCACTGTTGTCCTGCACTTTTTTGCCATGAGAAAATAATTGTGTTAAGTGTTGTTGCTGTTGTTGTAACCGTTTGTTTTTTACTGTTTGAGACCGAAGACGAATTTCCACACGTGGACAATAAATGAAACTAACTATACTGTTTGGCCAAACATGAGTCAGGGTGCTGTTAAGTTAATGAAATGCCACCACGTTGCCACCCTGCTTTTTCAATGCAATGTGAATTATGTACTATTGTGCCTGTTGGCTCATGGAAACACTCTGCTGCACCTCTCAGGGTGTCCTTGAGCCTGTTCCAAATGGCCCCAGTGTACATGGAACCAAACGGACTTACGGACCCGCAACCTGCAAGTTGAACCACATGGGTCCATTTGGTTCCATTTGTAAACTCTCAGACTAGTTAATAGGGTAGTAGTTAGGGAAGGGGCCCGGGACTCAGGAAAGAGTTCTTTCAAAAATGGCTGCTGTGCATCTACCCTATTGAATTGAAAATGGCTTCTTTGACAGGTGGTGAGCGTCTCGTCTCGTCTCGCCTCGCCTCGGCTCTGTCTCGTCCCTGTCTTCTTCTTTGAGCTGCAATTCTTCCTCTGTCCTCCGCGGGGATATGGAGAGATATGAGAAGCTGTCCAAGATCGGAGAGGGCTCGTACGGCGTGGTGTTCAAGTGCCGACACAGAGACACCGGCCAGGTGGTCGCCATCAAGAAGTTTGTGGAGTCAGAGGACGACCCGGTCATCAAGAAGATAGCGCTGAGGGAGATACGGATGCTCAAGGTGATTACATAGCACCATGCGCGTGCACACACACACACACACACAGGTGCACATGCACATTGAAATGGAATGAAGTAATATCATTATTACACACAGTTTGTGTGTGTAACTGTGTGTGTGTGTGTGTGTGTGTGTGTGTGTGTGTGTGTGTGTGTGTGCGTGTGCGTGTGCGAGTGCGAGTGCGAGTGTGTGTGTGTCACTGTGTGTGTTTGTGAGAGGGGGGTGTATATGGTCCTTTTGACATAATTATGGGTTGACCACGTAAAAAGGGTGAAATCCCCAAAAGCAGGAGAAAAGCAGGAGAAATGGAATAAAATGAGTCATGCAGAAGAAATGTTCAAATAAAAAGAGTCTCCTGAATGCATGAGAGTTGGCAGGTATATGACTGTGTGTGTGTGCGTGCGCGCGTACATGCGTGCATTTGTACTCTGATCTCGGAAACCGCCGAGCAATGCCTTGTGCACAGAACCGCACACTTACTGTCAGTAGGCTAACTTATAGAACTGGTAACATAAAGGCAGAGATTGCCATTGGAGCCACACTGTTCCCATGTGGTTCTCAGGAAATGATTACATTGTTTTTAGAGGGGTGCTAGCAAACAAAAAGTTTGTGCAAACACAAACTTTGTCCTACACAAACGCCATTTACAATGAATGGACAATTTTGATTTTGAAACATTGATGACGAAGGTGAGGACGCAAATTCGGATTGGCTGGAATGAGATGATGATGTACGTCCGATGATAAGAGTGCCCCTCACTTCACACAGGTGTTATTTTACGCTACGCTTGCTCATGCCTATACTGCAGTGCTGTTACTTTTCAGGACTTCAATCCCCAAAATAGCTTGTAGATCAGCTATTTCTGTGACACTGTAGCTGGAATTAAGTAATTAACAGCTTTTTGACCGACGACAGCGACAATATTAAGCTGGTTGTCGTTGCGTGTTTTCTAGCTGCTGAAACACGTGAACCTGGTGAACCTGCTGGAGGTCTTCAGGAGGAAGAGGAGACTGCACCTGGTCTTTGAGTTCTGTGAGCAGACTGTGCTCAATGAGCTGGACAAGCACCCCAGAGGGTAGGCCAAGTTTTCATCTCGCACGCCACGCACGTTCACAAATGCACAGGCACGTCGCTGACTATTTCGTTGCCCTACGCAGCATGTTTGTGCTGCCCCAGACCTGTGTGCGAGGATGCACACACGTGACGGAGCCACGGGGAAAATTATTATTAGCTTGGCTTATCACTTCTTGTCACTTTTTGTAGCCCCCCCTCGGCGTGTCGCCCTACGTCTTGCACGTATGCCTATAGCGGAGGTGCTGCAAATGCAGGTGTGAAAAGTAAGGGCTAATTGCACCTATAATTAAGCTGCACATTTACCAGTGACAATATTCACGATTCCATTTCATGGGAACCTAAAGTTGACCATAGAGACAAACCGGCATAAAAAGAGAATCACACAAAGTTATAGTATGTGTGGAAAAACAAGAGGCTGCTGCCCCTGCAAACTTTGGAAACCAATCATAGGCAATCGGTATGGAAAATAAAAAATCAAGTCACGAAAGTCGGACACTGCGTGTATGCTGGATTAGAGGCATTTTGTTCTTAAATGGGCTTTGGTGCACTGCTCCTCCTTGTGGATAGGGGGAGGTCTTACTGTCTTACTGTCTGTGTGTGCAACCAACCATCCAAAAATAATTTGTTAAATGTATTTGAATGAATATGGAATGTGTATTGGCACATTAGCAGAGTGCAGCGGGACCTCTTTTATTCTCTCTTGGCAGTACGTCATCTGCATTGCACACACACTCTCACACGAGTGCATCAGTCACCCAGTCAGTCAGTCAGGCAGGCAGGCAGGCAGCCGGTGACGACACGCAAACGGCAGAGGGCCAACAGGGTTACTTGCACAGAGAAAGAGGCCACAGCGTTGCCATGAGACGTTTAAAAAATACAGAATGTTGGCAATGCGAGAGCCCCCGGGTGTAGAATGTTTACGCTTCAAAGAAAATGGGTGACAACATTGGCATTTGTCACGTGACCCACACACAATCTATTTACAAAAGCAGAGTTATATGTTGTGTTGTGTGACACTGGACGACCAGGCCCCACAATGGCTAGTTGTTGCCTGACTAGATTTCCTCTTTTATTTTACCCACAATGCCATGCAGCAGAAACCCTAGCTGCTCCTGAAAACAAAGGCAGTGGTTACCGTGGGAGACGGTGGGCATACAGTTACCCGGGTAATAAGAGGGCCTGTGTGTGTAGTAACACTTCTTTATGGAAATGCCTGAATAGTGAGAGAGTAGAAAGTGATCACCATTTAACCAGATTAACCCCTTCCTTAATACAAGTAAGCCGCGCGAATGCGTGAAGCGAACGCAGCTCGTAAATTGCAATAACAATTAGAATAAATTACGAATTATTGAGAAGTGTGTGTGTGGTACTGTAAAATGTGTGAAAACAGGGCGGCTCAGCACCGCTAGCTACAGTATTATAGTTTTATACAGTATATAGTTTAGCAATCAGTCAAAGGTCATTTTTTTGTTAGTTGTGGTTGTTATTGTTGGCGTAGAGACGGTGCTAACGTTCCTTAATATCAACAAAGTCCACACCACACCAGAGGGAGTTCAACAAACCATGTGCAGCCCAGATTCGGCTCAAACAAGGGACTAAATTAATTTAGCTCCTATAATAATCTATTCAAAATGAGCAAGCCACCAACGTAAATATTATATAATAGTAACTACTAACTAGGCTGATATAAGCCATGAAATGTCAAATGTTGATTACAATCACACCCGTCTAAAGTAAAGTGGTGCAACTCTGTGTGGGGGTCCCCGGGACATCCAGAGCCCCAGCTGCGTTCCTTTTTGTGACTTCTTTGCATAGCAACAGCTTAGCTACAGAGAGCCTGTCCTTCCCATGCTTCTTGCACAAGACTGCACTGCACAGTAGTCTATAACTTTGCTCTCTTTAGTAGCACAGCAAATTAACCCTTCAAACACCACTCTAGGTCTGATCACATTTATGGTGAGGCTTTTTGTTGTAAATGGCCCCCGACTCATACAGATTTAACAGGCTTGTCGACAGGTGCCAACTTGCGCCTTGCCCACAAGTAGACTGAATTGTACGAGGTGGTGCAGGGGCGTGTGCGCTGTGCAAATGGGGTGATCACTGCCTGCCTCAGTGCCTCCTGTGAATCGTTTTAACGATCGTGTTAACCCGGTCGATGCATCTCTACAGTCATGTGTTCAAGACGGATCTGTCCGATATTTCATATTCCATCCTAATTGGCTAACATTGGCTTTCAAAGTTTGCAGGATTGGCCCGTTTTGAACAAAAAGCCTCAAATCATGAACGCATCATGCAATTTATGTGAAATCTTTCACAGACTTTCCTACTAGGCTGAGGAATATATCCCACCCTTTTCACATTGGCGTATTATAGCACCACCAACAGGTGGATTTTTGCAAAACACATTTTTGGAACAATACGCATCAAATCATCCAATTGCCATCCAAGGCATAATAAGAAATGGCACCCAAAATAAGAGCAATTCTGAAAGGCAGAGAAAAAAAACATGCTAGTAATGTACGTTTTCTGCAGGGTTCCAGAGGCTCAGCTGAAGAGCATTGTATGGCAGACTCTACAGGCGGTCAACTTCTGCCACAAACACAATGTCAGTATTCACATTCACTCATATGATATCTTCTATAAAGACTTTATGCACAGTCTCAATGTTTGTATAGATAAGGTCTATGGAGATATGGTTGAAATAAAAAGTATTCCTTTAATATGAGCCAGTGTGTGTGTGTGTGTGTGTGTGTGTGTGTGTGTGTGTGTGTGTGTGTGTGTGTGTGTGTGTGTGTGTGTCACAAATTACAATGAGACGGTCCTACATGTCTCATCCTGTGTGTGTGTGTGTGTGTGTGTGTGTGTGTGTGTGTGTGTGTGTGTGTGTGTGTGTGTGTGTGTGTGTGTGTTATAGTGCATCCACCGAGACGTGAAGCCCGAGAACATCCTGCTGACAAAGACAGGAGTCATCAAGCTGTGTGACTTCGGCTTCGCCCGCATTCTGAGTGCGTATAAGTAACGCAGGTCACCCAAGATGCCAGCGCATTTATGTGCATTTAGTGTCACCGGGAGCCCCTCATGACTTATTCAACAATGACCCTATATTATCAGTCCTTGTTTTAGTCCTCTTCACTTTCGTTGTTTGTGTTAATGCATCGCGTATGCCAGTCTAGTCTGTCAGTGTTCTCCTTTTACCCAGCCTTTCTTGGGGTTGGGGGTGTTTAGTTACCATACCTTACATGTAGTTAACTCAGTCAGCATGGCTGTAATCCCCCCACTCCTCTTCCCTCTTGTTATTCAGTGTTCAATATTCAATGCGTGCCTTTATCTACAGTACAGGCTATAGATAGTTTAGCTTGAGTTGAATAGTTAATAGTTCCACTGCGACCATGTTTTTTTTATTTATTTTTTTACTCTTCATCTAGCATGTTGTAGGATGGCTTAATTGCGTCTTGTGAAGTTAACAACTTAAACCCCAGCATCCGTGTTGTGGGGAAAGCTTTTGCTGCGATGCATTGTGAGCTTGTCGGTCGGCTATTTTCAGCAAAGTAATTTTTAAATGGGGGCCTCGCAGCCAAAAACGTTTGGGGGTCCTTGCCAATGACAAGGTCTGATATAGCGAAGAAAAGAAAAGCCTTTGCTTTTCTTCACGATTTCTTTTTTTATGATTTGTACTTGATTTATTTTCTTCTTTTCTTCATGATTTCTGTTAGTTTAACAGTTTGGCTCAGCACCAAGATCGAAGGATGTGCGCTGTTCTATTTTATTCTGAAGGTCTGATATAGCAACATGCGTTTTTCAGAAAACTGTTAGGATTTAGAAGACATTTTTGGAATCAGCCAGGTCAGGTCAGCTCAGGTCAGGTCAGGTCAGGTCTTAATGGGCTAAAAACTATGTACAGGAAGGCAGCCAACAAGCACCACGTTAGCCTGATTGCACAGCTGTGATTGATCATTCTTGAGCCAACATAACGATCCATCCTCTTCTCCATGTCCTGAGCCTCAAGCGGCAGAATAGCTTAGTATTGTGTTTCTACAGTACCAATAGCTTGCTGGAAACACAATACTCTAAGCCTCCACTTGAATACCTTCAACAATAGCGGCACAAGTTCCCTGCTTTAAATCTCACAAAAGACACTTTGTGCATTAGCTTTCCTATTTCGGTAATTAACCACCTATTAACTCCCACTTGCTGAGTAGGAGAGAACATGTGGATTCATTTGTGGCATCAATTCACAGGGCCGGTTTGCGGTGCTATAGCCTGCCTCACTAGTCACTAGGGTGGACAGAACTAATATCAGGGTTGCCAACCCTCCTGAATTTGTCAGGAGTCTCCTGAATTACATTTCTGCTGGGTTGGGGGATATCCGTGGCTTTGCATGGCAACCCTGAGATCTCCTCAACCTAAAGCCACTTAACTTTAGTTTTAAATAATGTAGCTAATTTGCAATCTGAAAACATCTGGCCTCTCAGGTGTTCACCTGAAAAGTGAAAACAATAGCCACACATTAGGTAGCTCCAGATCACCACAGATTGGCTTTGACACGATAATGTCTGTTTCACGTCAAATTATGTTGTTCTACTTTCAGATGGTACTTATTTGGGCTCCTTATAAATATATAATATAAATATATTTTATTTGTATAACTGTCGAATATTAATTTGTTGCCTCAGTCAGTACACCCTAAAGGTATTCTATTTTTTTATTGTTTATATTGCCTTTCTCTACTGATTGATTTATTCTGTTGCAGCTGTATTTATTCTACTCTGTGCGGGGCATCTGATTGGCCCCCGCTGATCCCAGAGTTGTACTTATACTGACCGTTTGTCAGTTCTTCTTTATGCCTGATGAAGGTCTGAACCAGTGGCGGAAACTCCGTGGGTTCAGAGGCGCGATTGAACCCCCTGGCATTTTGGCAAAGGCGCGACTGAACCCAACCCACTGCATTTTGGCAAAATATATCTATATGCACTGCAGTAAATTATGCACCCACTGACTGTCCACTGAAATTTCCCCTCCCCAGTGGTCATGTTGTCATGCAACATACCTTTACGAGGGGTTACAAGATAGGTGTTGGGCCGCCGCGCATGCCGCATTCAAATGCTAATAAGGTGGCTTTTGTTCGAAAAAACAAAACTCGTTTTTTTTCCACCGCTGGGGGGGGGGGGGGGGGCGTGGCTGCTTGAACCCCCTGCCGTTATAAGAACTTTCCGCCTCTGGTCTGAACGACCGAAACGTTGCTCAATAAATCCAATTCTGGTGTGCGGGATCCTTTTTTCTCCACTTCTCCAGTTCCAGTAATCCGACGCACCTGTCCACTGTAGGTATGCAGAAGGACTTTCTTCTAATCCTCATCCTATGATGCACGAACCTAAGCTGGCTCCTTTCCAGGCAGAAGAAGCAGCGACTCTACTCCGAGTCTCTCTCACGTGACTGACCTTCTCACCCTATCTCTAAGGGAGATGCCAGCCACCCGTCGAACAATTTGTGAACAAGTTATTCAAAAAAGTGTTTTATTGGCCCTGATGGCTGCGGGTCACTCCCCATCTCTCCCCATCTCCCCATTCGGCTTTCGCCTTTTTATTTGATATTTTTATAGAGGGACGGACAGTAGGCTGACAGGAGATGGGGGAGAGAGATGGGGGAGTGACATGCAGTAAAGGCCGTCGGGATCGGGAGGCACACTGCCAGGCTTGGGCTACCGGCCAAGGTGCCTGGACCGCTGAGCCACGGCCCAGGCCCTATCTCCCCATTTCTTGTCAGTCTAGTCTATCTTTATCAATGACGCCAGAAAACAGTAATGATTTATTGATTATTGTATGACCCAGGGTGCACGTGACGTGACCAAAGCCAGGCATCAAAGAAAGCATTCACACAGGATAGTTATGTCTGTCTGTCTTTCTTTCTCACTCTTCGTGTCCTTGCAGCGGGGCCAGGCGATGACTACACAGACTACGTAGCGACCCGGTGGTACCGGGCCCCGGAGCTGCTGGTGGGAGACACCCAGTACGGGGCCCCTGTGGACATGTGGGCCCTGGGCTGTGTGTTCTCTGAGCTGCTCAGTGGGAACCCACTGTGGCCTGGCCGGTCTGACGTGGACCAGCTCTATCTCATCATGAAGACTCTAGGTACAGTACAGTACAGCAGGGATACTCAAATAGATTTACCTGTGGGCCACATTACAAAAATGGCAAGGGGCCAGGGGCCAGTAGATAAAATTACGACATTAATGATACTTGATAACTTCTCTCTTTCAATTGCTTTATTTTCGCAAAATGTATCAAAGTACAATGTGCATGCACACAATATGTAAATAAATAAATGTGTTACATTTTCTTGCATAAACACAAAGAGCTGTTTCCATAACTGCACAAATTATTGCACATAACATGAGTAGCTGTTATAATAACATAATAACATAACATGAGTAGCTCTTTGCCTGCCTGCCTGCCTGCCTGCCTGCCTGTCTGTCTGTCTGTCCATGAGTAGTTATTTGTCTGTCTGTCAATGAGTAGCTGTCTTACTGTCTGCCTGTCTATGAGTAGCTGTCTGCCTGCCTGTCTATGAGTAGCTGTCTGTCTGCCTGCCTGCCTGTCCAATTGTCCATGAGTAGCTGTCTGTCTGCCTGTCTGAGTAGCTGTCTGCCTGCCTGCCTAATTGTCCATGAGTAGCTGTCTGTCTGCCTGCCTGCCTAATTGTCCATGAGTAGCTGTCTGTCTGCCTGTCTATGAGTAGCTGTCTGCCTTCCTGCCTGTCCAATTGTCCATGAGTAGCTGTCTGTCTGTCTATGAGTAGCTGTCTGCCTGCCTGCCCAATTGTCTATGAAAATAAATAACAGAAAATAAATTGTTATGGCTGATTAAAATAAAATACAATAAACACAATTTGCCTGAAAATAGATTACCCAGCTATGACCTTTTTCATGAAAAAAAATGAGTAGTGATATGGCTGACTGAGTAAAATAAAACAATCTACCTGAAAATAGATAGCTATAAGTGAAGAGCAATTTCCGCAATTACCATTTCCGCAATTTCCTCAATTTCCATTTCCACCATTTCCGCAATTTCCGCAATTTCCATTTCCACCATTTCCACCATTTCCGCAATTACCATTTCCGCATTTCCGCAATTTCCATTTCCACCATTTCCGCAATTTCCGTTTCCAACTATTAATGGCAGCTGGGTTTCATCATTCAAATAAAATAGAATTCTGTCCGTTTAGCTATAAAATTATGTCAGGGAATAGGGATACACAGTATATGTCTTTCATTTGCATTGCATCTCCCCCCCCCCCCCCCCCAAGCTTTTATTTTCGTTCGAGTAATAGTACAACTCTAATAGTATTACTTATAATAATGTAATTAAAGATAACTTCATTCAGATTTATTTATTTTTATTTCATTTTCCAGATTTTTTTTTCTTCTTTTTTTTAGATTTTCATTGGTGGGCCAGTCATAATGGTCCCGCGGGCCTGATGTGGCCCGCGGGCCTGAGGTTGAGTATCACTGCAGTACAGTACAGTACAGTACAGTACAGTACAGTACAGTACAGTGCACCCACACACACACATTTATTTCCTCAAATTAGCTTGTTTCTAGATGTCCCTAGCAAAAAAAAAAGAAACAAAAAGAAACAAAAACTAAAAATAGATTCAGCATCATTACATTTTTGGGGTCCATAACATGGAAAAAGTTTGAGAATGACTGATCTATAGTGTGTGCTATACTGTAAAGAGGATTATGATGATGTGATGTTTTGTGCTCACTCACTCACTCACACACACACACACACACACACACACACACACACACACACACACACACACACACACACAGGTGACCTGATCCCTCGGCATCAGCAAGTGTTCCATTCCAACGTGTTCTTCAGTGGAGTCAGTATCCCTGAACCTGACACAACGGTGCGTACGGTCCCGTGTTACACTACATGAATTCAGGAGGGGATCCAGTTGGTTTTAGGCTCATCACTTCATTTGTCACTGTCTATTTTGTATACAGGAGCCTCTGGAGAAGCGCTTCCATGCTGTGGCCCCTCATGCACTCCAGGTTATGATGGTAAGTAATTAAGTAGCCTTTGCCGAGCCATGAGGATCATAGGGCAGGAGCCCTATCTCCTGTTTCTGTAGCGTGAGGCAGCTTGATGTACAAGTACACCCCCTGGACATGACGCTAGTATGTCGCAGGGACTTACCCCCCAATCCAACCCTTGATGCTGAGTGTCAAGCAGGGAGCCATTTGCCCTTCGGGGACACTAATAAAATAACCTTGAACCTTGAGTCTTTGGTATGACGCTACTGTGTAGCAGCATATAGCGGCATAGTAGTGGGCGTGACTTTCTGGTTCCACTGAAAAGTCGGCCATTAATTTGTCCCCAGAGAGATTTACGAAAAAAAATCCATCCAGGATCCTGGTGAACCATGACCATAAAACCTTTGATTCTGTGACAAAAGAAAGAAAAAGAAAACCGCTAAACAAAGAGTATATATATACATTATTTTTTTTCACAGATTCAAAGGTTTTATGGCCAATGGTTCCCCAGGATCCTGGATGGCTTGATCCTAGGCTTAAAATGATATATAATATATATTTTTGAAAATCTCTATGGGAAAAATGTACGGCCAAATTCTTCAGTGGAACCAGAAAAGCACGCCCACTGCTATGCCCTATAGTTGTGGACAATCCTGGACAACTGCGTACTGGGTTTATGGTTCGTGTGTAACGCGCGCGTGTGTGTGTGTGTGTGTGTGTGTGTGTGTGTGTGTGTGTGCGCGTGCGTGCAGTCCTGTCTGGTGATGGACCCAGCCCTCAGGCTGTCCTGTGAGGAGGTGCTGGCCTTGCCCTACTTCCAGGAGGACGCTGGGTCGGCGTGGGGCCGCGAGGGGGAGCGCCCCGGAAGACGACACGACAAGGCCTCCAGGCGCAGACAGGCAGTACTGGTACGTATTATTGCCAGTGGTGGAAAAAAGTACTCGATGCTTTTCCTTCAGTGAAAGTATCAATACTTCAATGTAGAACTACTCCGTTGCAAGCCCTTTAATCCCTGTTTCAGACTCATTTCATTGGTTTTCACTCACTCGTTGAGCTCCTCATCCGAATCTGGTACATTTTCTGGTTTATACGCAGTCAATTCATGTATCTTTTATACCCACCTTATCATTAGGTAAGGTAAGGTCAATTTGATTTATAAAGCGCCTTTCAAAACAAATGTCACAAGGTGCTGTACAATGAATAAAATGAAATAAAACAAGAGCAACACATAGACCAACAATAAAACGAAAAACACAATGAGAGTAATAATACAAATATATATATATATATATATATAAACATGCAGTACCATATAGACAATATTACAGACAAAGTGCTTTTGAAACAAATGGGTTTTTGGCAGCTTTTTGAACGTCTCGACAGATTCTGCCCTCCTTAGGGAAAGGGGTAATTCATTCCATATAGGGAAGGGGCTACAACTTCAAACGCTCTATCGCCTTTTGTTCTCAGTCTCGTATTAGGAACTTTGAGCAGGTCTTTACCTGAAGACCTCAGTGTTCTCACATTTGATATGGGGAATAATAGTTCAGATATGTACATGGGAGACAGCCCATGGAAAGCTTTAAAAGTGATTAATATTAATACTGCAGTCAATTGGAAGCCAGTGTAAAGCAGCAAGCACCGGGGTGATATGAGACCATTAGTTATCCTTGCGCAACTTGCTACAAAAACACTGAATGATTTTTGCTTGTTAGCTCGGTAGGTCGCGCAGCTGCGTCTAGATTCTCCCAGAGGATCCTGCTATGCCATAGAAAGCTAGGTGGGTTCCAGTCTAGGGTTCAGGTGGTCAATGGAGAGCTCCAAGTCATGGTTTTCATCTTGTACTGAAATTAAATTAAATCAATGTCTTCCCTGAAAATCAAACAAACAATGCTATGCTTTAGAAAATGTCATAGTCAACATTTTTAAACGATACAATTGTCTCTCTCTCTCTCCCCATGCAGCCTCAGTACCTCCCTCAGCTACCAAGCACCAACATCTCACCTGCTCCAGATGTGAAGAAACAGGTCAGGCACCGATACGACCACCACCTGCCCAACATCTAACTGACTGACTGGACACACGGTGGACTACAATGTTCTGGTTGAACTGCTCAAAATGGCCATGTCCTCCACCATGTCCAATCCTGAATGGGCGGGCTGTCAATCTCGCCTCGGGGCCCGTGGGACCTTCCAACCGCCACTGGCCCTAGTATTTATTAATGGCACGAGCTGGTGGTGGTCTAAAACGTAGCTGTCATGTTAAACACCTTGTCATATCTGGGTGCAAAGCAAGGCATTATATACAAAGGGGTTGTGTATTAATCTCTGAATTAGTCATGGGTTTTTGGGCATAAAACAACATAAATTATATACACCCCTGCACTGTGGCACATTGTTATTTAAGTGACGAGGTTGGAGAAGACGCAAATAATTTTCAGCCGAGGGAACGGATCTGCTCTTGCACAAAGTGAAAGCATGCAACCATTTACGGGAGCAAGTATAATACCGTGATATAATGGTGTCCGCACTGAGAAGCAGGGAAAACAGAAGCAGCTCTCTGCACTGAAACTACAAATGGACACACCTGGTGGACCAAACGCTGTGGCCGTGCTGCTGGACACAATCACAACCTTCCTGCAAACGTCTCCTCATCTGGTCCAAGTGTGACAATGAGACCACCACATTAACCGCTGTGTGACAGTGTGACAGGGACAGCTGCACGCTTTCGCGTGCATCAACATCAAGTGCACTGGATTGCATTTTTTTTTAACATACTTACATACAGAAATAAAGTGTAGAGAATAAACTGCATAACCTTTTTCTCTCCCTCTCTTCCCGTCTTTCCTCACCCTTTTGTTTCCATGCAAAGATAACTTCTTATTCATAGTGTGGCAATATCCGTACAGTTGTAATTGAGCAATGATGCTGTGCAAGAGAGGGCCCTGGGAGTGTACAAATGGTACCAAATGGACAATGTGTGTTTTGCAGTCAGTTGTATGATGATGATGATGATGATGAAGTTCTTTTTCGGTGTTTTTAAAAGAACAAAGGGAGCACATAATACATACATATGCATATACTATACATAAATCTACATACATGCGGTTGGATCCACTTATATAAGTGGCACTGAAAAGGTGTAGGCTGAAGCCAAGGCTTATGCTGCCTACCCTTTATGAACATGGCCTGTTTTTTTATGACAATACTTTTTTGTTTGTTTCTTTGGACATTGGTTTAAAAATAATAATAACAACAATAATGATTTACATCATTATTATAGTGGTAGCAATAATATTAAGATGTTTCTTTCTTTGTTTTAATGTAAGTTATGCCAACAGAGTAAAATGTGAGCTGCCTGTGGCATTCATGTTAATCGGTAACAGGGTACAGAGAGAGCACAAATAGAAATATGTAATCACATGTCTAATGTCTTTAATGAGAAATAATGTCTTATGAAAAGCCCTGCTGGTGTGCCATCAATACTTGGAGAGAATGGAGAGTAAACAGCAGTTTTCATAAAGCCTCACTTTAAAAAAACAAAACAAATACAATGTAACTTTTTCCAATCCGTATACAGTAGTTACAATTGGGGTGGTTGTATTTTGTCTCCCTGCTCTATTATTGAGACATTTTAGATCGTGTCAAAGGTCATGTCTCACCTATAGACACAGGATCTGACACACATTTTTACCTGAGTTTTACGGGGTTCAAATCTGTGGTAGAAGAGGAAAGTTACATACACCGTAGCTTTAAATGTCCTTTTTGCAGACTACACATAACTGACGGTTCCTTGTCAGGAAGACTCGGCTTCTATACTAAATGTGTATTCTGTGACCAAATTTGACTGAGAGACTGCCATTGGATTTTTTTGAATTTTAGTTTTTTCATGTCATATGAAAGCAGGTTACGTTTTTTTTTTTTTTTTACATCTTAATCATAATTTATTATTGTAGTAGGCAAGTAAGTTATTCTTACATTCGCCTATTGTGATGCCTATATACACCAGATAAAAATAAGAACAAGTATTGAAGGAAAATAAAGAATTTATTCATGCTAGGATAATTATGTTTGTTTGCTTTCACCAGACAGATTATCAATACATTTTAGGCCCAAAATGTCTCTTTTGACAATAAAGGTTGCCTATATATAGCCTACTCCTGATGAGCCGGCTTGATTTCTGACTAATGGCAAAATAACAAACGGTGACAAAAAGTCTTATTAAGATTTAATAAAAGCTGCAGTGAAAGGTGATCCTGGCCGTGTGTAATGTGATGGCTCCTCTAGCGTTGCAGCCAGGCGTGAGTATTTGACAGCGATCTCTCCCCTGACTCAAACGTGACTGTGGGACACGTGCTGCCGCTGATGGAGTGACACAGCTGACACATAGCTTGATTGATGAGCTTGAACAATTCAACTTGCATCGCGTTACACAGTGGTGGAAAAAGTAGTCAATATTTTTTTAAGTAAAAGACTATGCCTATACTATACTGCAACGAATACTTGGAAGTCCGGAATTCAAAATGTACTTGAGTAAAAGTACAAAAGTAGAAAGTATAGGCCTTATGCAGAATGTCCCGTTTCACAAGTTTCCAAAGAGGAAATTGTGTCACGACGCTTGTTACCAAAGTTTTCAAATAATTGTAGTGGTCAGCACGAGGACACTCCCCCTTGAATACATTTAATTCCTGAAATGTATTCAAGGGGGAGTGTTTGACGTGTTTGACGTTTCCTGACAATAATTATTAAAAAAAATCCATAGATTGAAAAGAAGAAGAAGGAAAACAAAGGAAATAGTGGTAGTAGTGGTCTTAGGTCTTAGGTGGTTCATCCATAATGCACATGTTTTTGTCAGTTTGTGTCTCGTCTCGGAGAGACATCACATTCTAGTCTGGTAGCCGTGAGGGTGAACGTGGTTGTAGCTTGGGGTCACATCCTTCTACACAATAGATGACCCCCTATATGGAGCTTTGGTACACATTCTCTCAGCACACGCACGCTCAAACGCCTCCACAATCTCCTCCTCCTCCTACACAATAGATGACCCCCCTCTATGGAGCTTACTTTCCAATTCACTCTTCAGAAATGCCAATTGCCGGTTGCGCTATGCCGGTTGCGCTAACCGGGGGGAGGCGATGATGTGGTACTTGCGGGGCAAATTCACAAAGTTGCTGAACTCCGGGCTGAGGTCGATGGAGTCTGGACCCCCGCTGCAGGAGAAGCTGAAATGCTGCAGCAGTGACACGATGAACAGGAACAGCTCCATGCGTGCCAAAGCCTCTCCGGGACATGCCCTCTTCCCTGGGGAGATACAAGACAAACACAATGATAAAAAACCTACAGGAGACTATGTGCCATATACAGTACATGATGAACACTAAGGGTTTATGGGATCATATGAAAAAGATAACACAAACCGAAATCCTATTGCTACACTGGATGAACTAGCTAAAGCCAATGCATTTCATGATTTTCTTTTCTCCGTCATGACACCGACTCCTCAGAGCAGGAGTCTGTGGACTTTAACATTGAGTTTATCACGTGTAATGCTTCTGATCGACTTCTCATTTATCCTCAACAGGTCCAGAGTGTCTTTAGCAGGGTATGCAACAAAAAATCAACAGGGCCTGATGGCTTGCCTGCCTTGATGTTAAAAAAAAAGTGCTCAGAAGAGCTTACAGCTGCCTGGTGCCCTATTTTCCAACACATGGTTCCTGATAGCTGGAAAAAGTCATTAATAATTCCTGTTCACAAAGTATCTTGTCCCTCTGTGAACAAAGATGATAGACCTATTGCTTTAACTTGTGGGGTTATGAAATGCTTTGAGAGAATCATCGTGAATTCACTTAAGTCTCAGTCTTCTGCTACTTGTAAAAAAGCTAAACAACATGAATGTAAATCCGTTCATCATTAGGTGGTTCTACTATGTTAACAAACAGATCTCAAGTTAAGTAGCCTTGCCAAGCCATGGGGCCCATAGGGCAGGAGCCTATCTCCTGTTTCTGTAGCGTGAGGCAGCTTGATGTACAAGTACACCCCTTGGACATGACTTTGGTATGACCCGGCCAGGGATCGAACCCCCGACCTCCCAGTCTCAGGGCGAACACTCTAACCACAAGGCCACTGAGCTGGTAGATCTCAAGTTAGGTCAAGGTAAATTCTGTACTCTCAAGCCCAAAATTGTGTAGCACAGGTGTGCCACAAGGGGGGGTGAGTTAAAAATGTATTTTCACTGCCTACACAAATGACTGTAGAAGTAGTCAGCCTAACAACTACTGTACATCTTGAAATTCTCTGATGACACTGTAATAGTCAGCCTGTTGTGGGGTGTTGAACGCCCTGTGGGATATATCGGTGAGATCAATAACTTTAAAGATTGGTGTGATAATAGCCACCTTATGTTAAATCTGAATTATTTTACTCTGTAATCTCAGCATCCCTGGGTCCGTGGCCAAATACATATAGGCTACTGTAATTTTGGGGTTCCTTTAGGCCTACATGAAAAGGTTTTAGGAGACAAAAAACATTTGTAATGGGCCTCAGGTCTTATTACAGGAGATGGACAAGTCTGTACACATTGATCTTGATGGCTCCAGAAAATTGTGACTGGGGGGACCATGGGAGGGCTGGCTATTCAGAGGGAGGGGGCTAATGAATTTTGGTTTACATTGAAGTCAGTCATTTGGCCTTGGGTTTGTGTGGGAGAGGGGGAGGGGGGGGGGGGGGTCTTAGGGGGGCAAAGCCCTGGAGCCATCCCTGTCTGTACAGTAGGCTATAGGACATTATAGGTTTTGGTGTGTGCCCGGAGGTTGGCACCGAGCCAAATGACACCAGAGGTATCCTATAACAATTAATCAGCTCTGGCTGCAGCCCAAACAATCCCACTCTGAACGGGCTCCGGGCCAAAGAGGACACAATGACACTGAAGTGCAGATTTCGTAGGTGTCCGTTCGGTGCCGAGGGGTAAAGTTCCTGTCTGCCACCATGGAGACTGTTGTGAACTCTAAGTACTGGACCCTCGTCTGGTTTGACAGACAGGTAGCGCTGTCGCCGTACCAAAGGTATATACTTCAACCGGAGTGTCACACACACCACCCAGCCGGCACACACACTACCTGTCTGTCAAACCTAGACGAGGGTCCAGTACTCAGAGTTTACAACAGAGACTAATGGGGTTCGATTCCTGCACCACAGTGCCTCTCTGGCTCAGCCAGGTGCTCCAACCTAACACAATTGGTCTGCCTGGTGTTAGGACTGCCGATTCTAATGCCATTGTAGATCTGCTATTTAGTCAACGCTAAAATGTCAAATTTTAGCGTTGAAATCCCCACGGAAACAATTATTATTGCGTGCTGTATACCTGCAGAGAAGGGCAGGAAGGCTTCCCTCTTCTTAAAGTTGCTGTTGTGGTCCAGGAAGTGCTGTGGGTTGAAGGACCAGGGCGTGGCCCACTGGCCTTCCTCTCTCAGGACAGTGTGCAGCATGGGGAAGATCAGTGTGTCCTGATGTGGAAACAAGACGTCATGTTATTGCTTATAGTTATGACATCCCCTTTCACTAGATGTGATGGGGTGGTATAGGTCAGGACCTCAATAGTGAGGTGCTGGAGGAAGTAAAAATGATATTTTGCAGATTATGCTATAATTAAGGCTCTGTTCGATTCTGGTCAAACAGACTCAGGTGCCTGTATGAGAGGTGGTGGAGTTACGTAGCTGTTTTAGCAGACTGTTTGAGGGTCCAATGGATTTAACCCATTCTGAACGGGAACCCGTTTTGGTGTTGGCATCATGTCATGCTTTAGCTATTGAAAAATAGCAGATCTACAAGCTCATAGCGCGCCACCGAGTGGCGCGCTACGAGCTTGTAGGTCTGCTATTTTTGAAAAATCGAAGAACGACTGTGACATTTTTAGAATCTGATCTCAGGTCAGAATGGGTTCATCAGACCAGTGTGTGTCCAGTGGAAACCTCGTATGAATCTGATCTCAGGTCAGAATGGGTTAAGAGGTTTTTTACTATACTTTTCATTGGTGCAATATTTTTTTAACCAACACACAGAAGTAAAGCCGGGTGTTCAGTAGCACTGTTTTTTTACTCTCAGGTTTCCTCCCGACAGCAACGATATGCACAAGTAACAACGCCTGTTTTTCACTTTCCCAAAATGGACGTCGTTTATTATAGAGCTTTTATATCAAGGACTTCAGGGTATGGGACTTATCGTCACCATGGTAACAGCCGTCACCATGGTTAACCATGGTTACAGCCCCCCCCCAAGCTATGGGTCAAAATTCATCAAACTGTGCGGTTCGATGCATTTCACAGTCGTATACATGCATGCATCCGCACTGTTGAAGTATTTCGTTCATGGGTGGCACAAGCATGCAGATTCATTTTATTACATAGCTTGCTGCAGAAAGGGAAATTCAGAAATATGTTTTAAATAAAAAAATGCTTTTGGGAGGTTTGGGAGGTGTACTTCCAGACTCTATAGCGTTCAAAGATTGTGTGGGCCAAATTCATGTGAAAATGCCCGGGCCGAATTTCTGTACCAGTCCAGCCCTGCCTACAAGGCTATAGGCAGCTTGCCTATAGCCTCCATACTGTATGTAGGGTGGAGAGACAGTCCTCAAATAACAGAACTGGTGATAAAGAAACAATGGGGTACTTTGGGGATGTTATCTATGTGATCTATAGATACCTTGGGGATGGTGTAGCCCCTGAAGGAGATGTCTTCTAATGCATAGTGAGGAATGTTCATGGGAACAATATCCACGAGCCGCTGGATCTCATGAATCACTGCATCCGTGAAGGGGAGGGACTTCCTGTCCTCCATATTTGGGCACCTCTCTTGGCCAATCAGGTCATCAATCTCCTGCTGCATTTGCTCTGAACGAAGTAAAGCAGGCAAAAACAAAACAAATGACACGTTGAAAATACCTTCCAGGATTAATGAATTAATTCACCTCGTACTGCCAGGATTTCTATGTGTTGTCTAGTGGCGGATGTTGCTTGCAACCTCACGATAGATATGTATACACAGGCTATAATGTTAGTGTAGCATTATGCGGAAGTGGGGATTGAACCCGGGGCTCGCACTCGCCAGACCAACTAAATAAAAATGTTTATATTTCAAAAAAAGAGCCAGAGAAGATCCTAATAACAGTAGTCTACGGATGCGCGTACACGTTCTATTTGAATGCATTACTGGTATTTTTTTATATTTTGATATTTTTGTTTACTTTTAATTTCTGATTCTTCAAATTATAGTTTTTAACCTTTTTATGTGCGAATAAATAAAACCTAAAACCTAAAAACATAATTGGCCTTGTGTTGAGTCACTTACCCTGTATGTTGGGGTACTTGATGAGCACACTGAGTGTGAATCGGATTGTTGTGCTGGTCGTCTCTGTTCCTGCCAGGTACAGATTTAACACGGTAGACACCAGATTGTCATCGTGGAACTCTGATGTCTCAAGCTCCTTGTCCTAAGCACACCAAAGTGTACAGTAAACATATATACAGTTTAAGGCATACGGTTGAGTAGAAAGCACAAGCACAGAGGTTAGGCGAGTCTCTGACACTCTCAAAGTTACAAATTGATAAATGGTGACGGGAGGGTTTTGCTGCAGTTTGCGGTCGCATCACAAGTTTACTCCATGCAGGTATATGAATATAGGATAGTTGAAATTAGTTTCTGCAGTGAAAAACAAGAGTGAAAGTCTACTTGTACTGTAGGCTTATGTGGTAAAGACAGAGACTGCCTTTCCCCATTTATATATATTTTTAGCCTCACATGTTATTCTTTTCCACAATTACATATATTATTTTCTGATTATCATATGCATTCTACTCATTACCAGTATTTCTATTTTATGTTGCAGTATAATCATGTATAAACCATGACCTTTTACTATAACCTCATCGTCGGCACCAAACAATTTGAATGCTACAAGCTAGTTACGTTCATTTGTATTCAGAGAGTTTGTGCTTAACCTTGAGTCAACCCACAGAGCCTATAGTCCTTCCACACGCCAGAATGGTACCTCCCAGTCCCGGCAGAGTAGTTCAGGAGGAACGGATTGTGTGGCCCTGGTTTTTCCCTAATGGGACTGATCGAGGGTAGCTACTGGGATGTATGTCGGTACTTGATCTGGGCTGGGTCACCTGAGTGAGGGGTATGATGTTGGGAGACCCAAAACCCCCGATGACCTTAGGATACATCACTGAGGAATGAGGATACATCCCAGGTGCACATCCCATTTTACAATTGAGTAGTCTATGAAATGCCACTAAAAGGAAAGTTTGACTGGTTGTCAAAGTATAGGACAAGCCACAGCGTTGTCGGATAAGAACTTAACCAAGATTTCAACCCTGCTAATTAAATTAAGAATGAGGATCTAAAGATCTAATGTGCAATGCAGAGATAATTGGGTTGTAAGGCCAAATATCCTACAGAATCTGCTGGACTCTCTCCTGGTGGGAGCTGGTTGGTGGTTCTAGTCCTAGAGAGGAATTGATTAATTCAAGGGAACGCTGATTGCGTCTAACTCAAAGGAGTGATGACCACCCTTTACATAGTGCTTGGCTGGATGAATCAGCTAAATCCATATATGGAGTTTTGCATACAATAGATGTCTCTCCATATACAGAGCTAAATATACGCCTAAATATATAGTTTGTGATGTCAGACTTAGGTTAGTTACGTAGATATATCGCTTTAAGCTCCGGAGTTAATCTCGCAAAGCCCTCGACCGATACAGACCTATACCCTCTTGCAGACAGTTGCCTACTGCAGATCGGGCCACGATATAGAAAGACAAAGTCAGCGTGTCAATGTAAAATAGCAAGAATGTCTTACAGTAATAATAGAAAATGTACCCGAGGACCACAGCAATCTCAGAATGTCTAACATGGACCCTATGACCGAGCCCGAAGGCAGTAGAATAGAGGGGGGGAACGCACCACTTTACTGTATCTGCCGGAAACGGGATATCAACAGCTTCATGATTGGGTGTAATAAGTGCACTGAACTGTTCCACGGGCACTGTATGAATATCACTGAGAGAATGGCCACGGCGATCAGCGAGTGGTACTGCGTGGGGTGTAGAGATAAGAATCTTTCACTGGAGGTAAAGCGTCACTCAACGAAAACCTCAGAGAAGGTCACCGATTTGGACGGATTTGAAAAATGCAGTAATCCAAGTACTGCCGAATGTAAGGTTCAGATGCGCCACGGATCAAAAGCAAAACACTCTGTCTTCCCGTGTGGGGAATGTGAGCCATGCAGGAGGACCGAAGACTGTGCCCAGTGTGACTTCTGCAAGGACACCAAGAAGTGTGGTGGCCTGAACAAAATAAGAGGGACGTGTCAGTTCAGACAGTGTGAGGTTAGAGGCAGGAACGTGTTGCGTGTGAAAGACGAGGAGGAGTTTGCTTTGCAAGAGAGGCTGACGGAGAGTTCCTCTCACAGGCATCTGCACTGTTCAGACGACTACGACAATGAGGCGCAGCTCCATCAGAAGTATAAGGCATTGGGGGGACATGACGACAACAGTGCACCCTGGTTCAGCGATGAGGACGGCGGTCTTCCACTCAGTCCCGAGGTGAAGCACATCAAAAGACGAGGCAAAAAGTTTAACAAGGAAAAGGAGTCTCGACGCCACGGACCGAAGCGAAAACACAGAGATGAAGTCCGGCACAATGCCAACGCAGTCACGGTGAAGAAGAAGGAGAAGGAGTCACGACAGTGCCTGGGGCCAGGCTGTGTTGTGGCGGCACGTCTCGACTCTAAATACTGCTCTGAGGACTGCGGCATGAAGTTAGCCGCCAATCGGATCTGCCAGTTCCTGCCACAGCGTATCCAGCAGTGGCGGCAGAGCCCGTGTATCGCCGAGGAGCTCGGTGCGAAGCGGCTGGAGCGAATCCGCCGCGACCAACAGATCGCCCACCTGCGCCTCGCCGAGATGGAGCGGCGCTTTCACGAGCTGGAGGGTGTCGTCGCTGAGGCCAAGCAGCAGGCGGTGCAATGGGACGAGGAGGCGAGTAAAAAGGAGGACGGCGAGGACTCGCAGGTTGACTGTGTTTCCTGTGGTCGTACCGTCAACTCAAAGGTGGCACTGAGACATATGGAGCGCTGTCGGGCTAAGTACGAGTGTCAGACCTCCTTTGGCTCCAAGTATCCAACTCCAAGGATCGAAGGTGTGACCAGACTCTTCTGCGACGCGTACGACCCCCGCAGCAAGACGTACTGCAAAAGGCTTGAGGTAGTGTGTCCGGAGCATTCTCCCAGAGGCTGCAAGACCCCGGTGGACGAGGTGTGTGGCTGTCCTCTGGTCCGGAGCGTGTTCGAGCCGACGGGAGACCACTGCAGCCTCTCCAAACGGAAGTGCCGCAGGCATTACAACTGGGAGAAGCTGAGGAGAGCAGAGGTGGACCTGGAACGGGTCAGGGCGTTGTACAAGCTGGAGGAGCTGTCTGTGCAGAAGCATCATCTCCAGACTGACATGAGAAACAGGAGCGGTCTGCTCCCTCTCCTGTTGCATCAAACCTTTCAGCATGACCCCTTGACCAGTGATCTCCGAAGCAACAAGGATAAACACCCTACGTCTGTCCCCCCTAGCCTTGTACCCACCTCGGTAGTAGGGTTTATTTACCATGCAGGCTAGCAAAGAAGTACAATATTAGTACAATATCGTACTGCTGTAGTTCAATATATGAATAACATCACGGTAAAAGACACCCTCAAACAAATATCAATATCGTACATGTGAGGACATTTTAGTGATCACAGATTTAGGGTCTATAAGCCTAGACCCTCCAGAACACCCTTGATTATGCGATGGAATATGCAGGGCTTTATGTGAATGTGTTGCTCAAATTGCAGGAACCTGTGAAAGAAAAAAAAAGAAAAACATGCGAAGATATTTCACATGCGCACACACACACACACACACACACACACACACACACACACACACACACACACACACACACAGTTCTGACATTCATTCCAACAAGGCCTCACAGGCCCTGCTAGTTTCCTCTGTCTAATGCCAGGAAGACATCTTCATTGGAAATTGACCTGCCATCACTAGAGATGACTGAACAGGAGCAGACGTCACAGGAAGAAAGAAGTGCGATCTTCTGAGGTGGGAATGTTCACAGGTTTCTCCATTACTCTGAGCAATTTATGTGACTATGACAGCATGGCTCCTGAGGTGACTTCATCATCGCAGTGGTTTTCAAACCTTTTCATATCAAGGCCCGTTATTTATTAGGCATTTGAGCCACAGAGTGAGACCACTATTTGCTGAGATTTAGGGCTCCATATTCGTCACTGCTAAACCCCTTATCCATAAACTTCTTTGCCTTTTTTACTATTTTGCAAAAAAATATATATATAGTTAAAATGGCCAGTCTACAAGCTCACAACGTGTAAATGTAGATTGGCTAGTTGAACTATTCAAAAATGTTTTTCAAAATAGTAAAAAAGGCAAAGAAGTTTAGGGATAAGGGTTTTAGCGGTGACGAACATGGAGCCCTTAGACTCTCAGACCCAAAACTAAATTATATTTTGTTGTTGGATAATATTTTGTCCAAAATGCCATGCTGTATTGATGTGGACATATAGGAGAGATAACAGGCAAACGATCTAAATAACAATTCTTCTACATTCTCTAATTGTGTTCTTGTAAATGATGCAATACAGATGTTTAACAATAATTTAACTCTTGAGAGCGTAAAATGAAACCACATTTGGTTCCATTTTACACTCTCAAGAGTTAAAGATCTATAACTATAATGGTCCATTTTGTTACCAACTCCATCATTTAGCTGGGGAACCCGGAAGTCCCTCAAGGAGCACTGGTGGTCCCCGGACCACCGGTTGAAAATAGAGATAAAATACCTTCTGGACCCTGTTGAGGAAGCAGTCGATGTAATCACGAGGTAAGTCTGGATCCATGGTCTCCTTGTGGTCTTTAATCTTCTCAATGATGAACTCTCTCAGCTCTTCGATGTTGGCAAAAGCTGATTGGTGTGGGCCTGGCAAACGTTCAATGAGCCAAGGAAGGACGTTGTACATCTGCAAGAGATGACCAGAGGATAACTTGGGCTTTGTTTCGATGGTAGGCAGATCCCATTTGATTCTAAACTTTTAAGACTGGACTGTCCAGACTGTTTGCCAGTGATCACAACCAGTTTTTTTTGTATTCAACCATTATCCTATTGGTTGCTGTTGAAACTACAATCAGACATCCTTGATGAAAACTGTTTTGTAGTTCATTTGACTGAGCGAACTCATCATTCAATGAATCTAAAACAGTTTTCAGTGTCATAGTGTCCAGACAGAGACATGTTTAGAAAGCAGATTTGAATCACATCTCAAACCACCAAAATGATTTGGTTCAAATCCGACTCACAAAAAATACTTTATACGTGGTCTTAGTGTCTGTCTGTCTGTCTGTCTGTCTGTCTGTCTGTCTGTCTGTCTGTCCGTCTGTCCGTTTTTGTTGTCCAGACTCAATACAGACCAATCATGTATTCATAATAAAATAATCACACTTGTGTGAAGTGAGGGGGCGCTCTTATCGTCATACATCATCATACATCAGCCAATCAAATCACATTCCGTGCTACAAACACACAAAGGTGTGCAAAGGGGAACTAACACCCCTCAAAAGCAAAATTTATCATGTCTCTCCGAATTGGATACAATTGGTATTCTAACCTGGAAATGCATTTTCTTGTTGAGGGGTGCTAGCCCCTCCTATGCCCAGCTTTCATGGGTTTGTGTGAACACAAACATTCGGCTAATTGGCTGATCACCCCATAGCGATGATTTGATTGGCTGAGAAAAGTAGATATTGAAGATAAAAGTGAGGGCATAAAAATGAAGACACCAAAAGTGATTGCCACGGAATGTGATGTATAATGATGTACATCCAGCTTTTGGTTACCGTCCACAAACTTCGTCTTAAACAAACATTAAATTCC
This sequence comes from Protomyctophum bolini, assembly GCF_963924005.1. Classification (NCBI taxonomy): domain Eukaryota; kingdom Metazoa; phylum Chordata; class Actinopteri; order Myctophiformes; family Myctophidae; genus Protomyctophum; species Protomyctophum bolini. The sequence goes on along the minus strand of NC_137870.1, from coordinate 38,805,071 downwards.
CATTGACAATTAATTTTACATAGTCGTCATAGTGTCTGAGCAAATAGGCATAGTGTGTATTTTACATCATGATGATGTACAATGATAAGAGTGCCCCTCACTTCACACAGGTGTGATTTTTTGAGGGGCGCTAGCCCCTGCTATATTCAGCTAGTGTGGATGTTTGTTCTAACACAAGCCATTGACAATGAATGGAGTCATATGTAGACATGCAAATCGGCTATTTTCGGCCTACACAAAGTAGTAAATTCCCATTCACAATGAATGGAGAATTTACGTCATATGTGTCTGACATATTACGTCATGATGATGTACGATGATAAGGGCGCCCCTCACTTCACACGGGTGTGATTTTTTACTTTTAAAGGTTGAATGGTACTTTTCTGACTTTAGGGGAAATTCAAGATTTAGTGCTTTTCATGGTTTTGTGTGTGTGTGTGTGTGTGTGTGTGCGCGCGTGCGCGCGTGCGTGCGTTGTGGTTGATGAAGAGTCCAGAGAAGTGTCTGATAGCCTGCACCATAGCCTACAGCCTAGAGGAAGCCTTTATGACCAAGGTCATAAAATACCAACCACTTCTACATAACATCTCAGAGCTGGGCTATAGGTCTTTATATTCGGCAGCCTAGGGCATACAGTACACACAGACTGGTTGTTAGAGGGTTCCAACAACTTGGGATGCCCAAAAAGGAGGCAAAAAGGCGTATTGTGGTGTCTCTGCTATAATTGGCAGCCGTCATATATGGCGGAGACTTAATAAAGGTTTTAAATTAGGACACATGGATTGGACGTATTTATTTGTCTCAAAGATAAATAATAATAATAATAATAACCTTCATTGTTTTGGAGGATAAAAAGGTTAGGCCTATACAATTTAATTGTAATAAAACAACTTATGTCCACAGCTGGACAAACTGCAAATCTGCAATAAATGAATGTTTTGTGTGTGTGTGTGTGTGAGAGAGAGAGAGAGAGAGAGAGAGAGAGAGAGAGCCCCCTATATGTACTGTATGTCAGAATGCTTGCCCATCACGGTCTCACCTGTGCCACGGGGCTGCTGAAGAACGTGACCATGTTTTGGATGAGGGTCAACATGTGGAGGAAGCGATCGTCGTCGTAGGTGAAGCGCTGGCCGAACACCAGGCAGCAGATCACGTTGGACACCGTGCAGCTCAGGAAGAACGTGGGATCAAAGGGCTTGCCTGCGTTTCAGGGAGAAACACGCAACACATGATGCAACCATCTGACATCAACCTATTCCTGTTCGACCCATTAATAATGAACAATTTGGTCCGTCCTCACAAGGAGCATGATCCCTCCCCACACCCGTCCTTCCTCTTCGATGTCTCCCCTTTTGACTGATAACCTGTCCATTCAAACTCTAGCTCTATAAAGGGACTATGTGGAAAATAAATCTCTGGAACCACATGGGAACACTGTGGCTCCAAAGTGGATTTGGGACTTCATTTGGGCAGCCTGTGGGACGTCAGTTATCCATGACATCAGTCAGTTATCCTGTCCATGACATCAGTCAGTCGTCTATGACATCAGTCAGTTATCCATGACATCAGTCAGTCGTCTATGACATCAGTCAGTTATCCATGACATCAGTCAGTCGTCTATGACATCAGTCAGTTATCCATGACATCAGTCAGTTATCCATGAGATCAATCAGTCATCTATGACATCAGTCAGTTATCCATGACATCAGTCAGTCGTCTATGACATATCAATGACATAATACGACTCCAATTTTGGGCAAGGTCTCACCCCGATCAGAGCAACCATGAGTTCAGTCGCGCAATTTCATTTCAAGAAGTACGTCCTCCAGGCGGTGGTCCCTGTAGAGAGCACATTTCCCCGCAATAAGAAAACGCCAAATGAACGTTATAGGGCAGGTGGGCATACATCCTAAAGGGACTGTATCAAGTAGGCTACTAGAGAGGAGATATTTCTGCTCTACCCACAACCTGACAACAAGCAGGCAAGAAGATGTCAGAAAAGACACTAGGATTGCCATTGTCAAGGATGACAAGTGCAAGCCAAATAAGTTCCTCGGTCAGCTGGAGATCACCTTCAGAAGAGACCTCAACAACTACAGACCAAGAATCAACAAGATGCAATAAAGGATGCAGAGCAAAAGAGGAGTGGAAATGACTTCTTCCTGGATGACTAAAGAGAGAGAGAGAGAGCGAGCTCATTATGCACTCTCCTTCAACCATTTCATCTGCTGTACTAGGAAGAGGAGACTTCATACACCCACGTTTTCCTAAGGGGCCTCCACAGTTCTAGCACACATCACACCCGTGTGAAGTGAGGGGCACTCATATCATCATACATCACCTCATTCTAGCAAATCACAATTTGCGTCCTCACTTTTGTCTTTACACAATGCTTGTGTTTACGCAATACAAAATCAACAATATCCGCGAATAAATGCGCCACGTCTCTGTGTGTCTGGCTGTGTGTGTGTGTGTGTGTGTGTGTGTGTGTGTGTGTGCGCGCGCGTGTGTGTGTGTGTGTGTGTGTGTGTCTGTGTGTTTGTAATGCACGTAACTCAAGAACCGTTCACCCCACCGACTTCAAATTCTGACACACGCGTTCCACACCACACAGCCTAATAAATCCCCTCACCTGTGCAATTTCCAGCCTCTGCCTCAGCCAATTGATTGCCATGGCAACCCCACACTTAACCAGTCCACTCTTCAGACACAGGCAGACAGACAATAAAAAACAGTGCTTGTCCTGTCTCTCAGACAGAGAGGGCAAGCCTGTGTTCCCATACAGTGTACAATGATGGGTACCCATAGCTGTCACCAGGCAGTGACCCATCTTAGGGCAGAAAAACCGTATCCGTAAACCGTATCGAGGTGCTTTAAAATGGAAGGAGTGGCAATCCTGTAAATAATGTCCCCATAGTCCAGAACAGAGAGAAATGTGGCTTCAATGATTGTCTTTTTTTTTACAGGATGCCGGAAAACATGCTTTGTTTCAGTTTGGTGACAAGATTTTCAATGTGGAATTTAAATGACAATTTATCATCCAGCCAGATGCCAAGTTACTTTCTGCGACCCTTTCTTTTTTATACACTTGCTACTTGCTTTAGTGTACAAACCTTCAGTGTCCTCTACGCATTCTGTGAGGCGTTTCAACAAACCTTCCGTGTCCGCTATGCGTGCCGTGAGGTGTCTGCTCTCCTCCTGGATCCACTGCTCCATGCCTTTCCGTCCCATCCCAAAGTCTCTGAGCGTGGTGAGGGTGAAGCGGCGGAGCTGACGGTGGCGATCTCCGTTGCTGATGGCCAAGCCTGACACGAACAATAAAGATCCTTAGTTAGGTAAAGTTACCTTAAGTTGTGGCAAATCTGGGAAATAAATGCTTACCACTAGCTTTCTTCACAGATGTGTTCATAAAGGTGTCTACTATCACAGAAAATGTTGTTCCAACCCAACTCCCTTGGGAAACTTTGTGACAGCTGCTGAAAGTTGGGGTACCATTATCAACCAATATAAGGCAAAAATTCCAAATTTCCTTATACTTTAAGTAGCATGTGACATGTCAAACTAGGGAATTTTCATGATGCTGAATCCATTCCAAGCATTAGTTTTGCACGGAAATACTCCTTGGGCTAAATTCGGCCATAGCCCAAATGTGCTGACCTCATCACATTTGTGATGAACGGCTATGGGCATTTTTAGGCAAAGGAGTGTTTTTTGCAATGGATTCAGCATCATGAAAACCCCCCATGTCACATGCTACTTAAAGTATAAGGAAATTTGGTATTTTTGCCTTATATTGGTTGATAATGGTACCCCAACTTTCAGCAGCTGTCACAAAGTTTCCCAAGGGAGTTGGGTTGGAACAAATTTAGTAGACACCTTTATGAACACATCTGTGAAGAAAGCTAGCGGTAAGCAATGTTTTCCCAGATTTGCCACAACCTAAGGTAACTTTACCTAACTACCTTCATTGTATTAGAATTGTTTCAATACTGGTACCAGTATCGGAAAAGCTGCCGATATACTGCCTAAACCGCAATGCCAGTATAGGCTATACTGTATGTGCCATTCCCACCTACCATATCCCCTGGTAGCTCTGACCATGAAGGGCATTGTGCCCCGGCCTGCAAAGTCATCAGCCTGATCCACCAGGGCCTCTTTCACAGCGTCGTATCCCACCAGGACCACCGCCCGCCTGGGGCCCAGGTACACCGTCATCACCGGCCCGTAGGTCTCACTGAGCTGCACACACACACACACACACACACACACACACACACACACACACACACACACACACACACACACACACACACACACACACACACACACACACACACACACACACACACACGTAAAGTAACTTCCTAACCACATGAACTATAGCGTGACATTACAGCATCCCAATTCTGTGGGCAAACATTCAGTAAAAATAGCAGATCTACAAGCTCACAACGTGTCACGGTGCGACTCAGAAGTAGGACCCAAAATGCAGAACAGACTGGTCAAAGGCAGGAGGTCAAATGCAGAGGGATTTATTCACCCAAAACTCAGGATAACATAGAATACACAGGACTGGAAACACTACTTACAGAACACCATAACAACATCTATAATCAAGCAGGGAACATAAGGGACTGAGGGTTTAAGTAGACACAGGGATCACAATACACAGGTGAACAGAACAAACAATCAACACTGGGATTGGCTAGGAGACTAACAGGACACAGGTGGAGAAAACTAGTAATCACAAGGAGGTAAGACAAGACAGGCAAACACAACTAGGGAAAACAGGAAACACTAGGACATCACTAAACTAAACAGTAAAAGTGTGCAACAGACTGATATCGTCACGTTGCGACGCGTGCCGTGGCAAGTGGAAATGAAAAGGTGGGTACTGGGTAGAGTATAGCTAAAAACTGTACTCAAATAAAAGCATTTGGCGGCAGTGGCTCGGGAGGTACAGCAGCCGTTTGGGGATCGGAAGGTCCCGGGTTGGATTCTTGCCTCCCCTTGGAGTCAAAGTATCCTTGAGCAAGACACTGAACAGCTCCTGATGAGCAGGTTGGTGTCTTGCACGGTTTCCTCATTACAGTAATCTGATGAGGGCAGTGGTGTCCTGAAGGATGTCTCGGTTCGATTCCCTGTACTCGCATAACAAATTGGTGGGGAAGTCAATGTATGTAATGTACTGTAAGAGCGTTGTTGTACTGGTCAGTTCCCAGTACGACAGTATACTGTCAAAATGTGGTTGTACTGGTCAGTTCCCAGTGCAACAGTATACTGTCAGAAGAACGTTGGTTGTACTGGTCAGTTCAGTTCCCAGTGCAACAGTATACTGTCAGAACGTTGGTTGTACTGGTCAGTTCAGTTCCCAGTACAACAGTATACTGTCAGAACGTTGGTTGTACTGGTCAGTTCAGTTCCCAGTGCAACAGTATACTGTCAGAACGTTGGTTGTACTGGTCAGTTCAGTTCCCAGTGCAACAGTATACTGTCAGAACGTTGGTTGTACTGGTCAGTTCAGTTCCCAGTGCAACAGTATACTGTCAGAACGTTGGTTGTACTGGTCAGTTCAGTTCCCAGTACAACAGTATACTGTCAGAACGTTGGTTGTACTGGTCAGTTCAGTTCCCAGTACAACAGTATACTGTCAGAACGTTGGTTGTACTGGTCAGTTCAGTTCCCAGTACAACAGTACTGTGAGAACGTTGGTTGTACTGGTCAGTTCAGTTCCCAGTGCAACAGTATACTGTCAGAACGTTGGTTGTACTGGTCAGTTCAGTTCCCGGTACAACAGTAGAGTATACTACTGTCAGAATGTGGTTGCACTGGTTTGTGTGAATGTGAAGCAGGGCGTTGCTGCAAATATTGCTGCACAATATATAGTGCCCTAGGTTTGTGATCGGAGAAAGGGGAGAGAGAGAGAGAGAGAGAGAGAGAGAGAGAGAGAGAGAGAGAGAGAGAGAGAGAGAGAGAGAGAGAGAGACAGACAGACAGACAGACAGACAGGCACACACACACACACACACACACACACACACACAGGCGCACACACAGCATTTACAATAATATTGCCATACATTATATTATAATGTTTGGCTAATACATTCCCCAGTGCTGATTTACTGGACCTGTGTGTCTTCTCACCTTGGCCAGGGTTCTAAATGGGGCTCCTTTGTTCAGCTGATGCAGATTTCCAATGAGAGGAAGCGCCGTGGGTCCAGGAGGCAGGTGGTACTGTTTACGCTTCTTCACGGCAAACACCCAGAGCAGAGCCAAGACCAGGCCTGCTAGCAGAAATGTACCTGAGAGATGATCCATAGCTCTCTCTTTGCTGGATAATGTCAGACGTTGAGTTGTTGAGCTGACTCTAGCAGTCTTACTGTGGCTGTGTGTGTCCCACTGGCTGTTTGAACCAGACTGAACCCTGCAAGTGGCATGTTTATGCAGATCCCGGGCCGATAAGCAAGCCTGTTGGAATGCAGTCAGAGGTTAACTTGCCCTGACGTCAAAACCACGCCTGCTGGGGGCTCACACTGCTCAGTGGGTTCTCAACCTTTTAAAATTGTGAATGGTGGATTTATATAGCACCTTTATCCAAGTGTTACTTTACATATATTTGAAAGTTAAATGGTTGTGTAGATTTACATTTCATAGCACAATTCTGGAGGTAAGGCCGCTGGTAATTAATTAACTGATAATTGATCAGTTCTTGTTTTTAAGTGAAATATCCACAATTCCACATGGCTGAATGGAGGAGTGTTCCTGAGACCAGTTCACATGTTAATTTGCATAATATTTTCTACCTATTGCATTGCCAAAAAGACAAATGCTTATTGGATACACTTGCTTTCGGTTGGAAATGAGTGTACCTGTATATAAATTGAGCTTGAATTGATTCAATTTGACCGTATAGCTTCACGTGTTGACACTTTCAAATTGAACCTTTCATTGACATAATTTTCCAAATACTTTTTGAGCCCCTCCTATGCCCAGCTTTGTGTTTGTGTGTACTAAATTTGAGATGATTTGATTGGCCAGCTTTGTGTGTTTTGTACAGAATTTGAGATTGGCTGAGCAAAGAATGTGATGTATGATGATGTATGACGATAAGAGAGCTCCTCACTTCACACAATTATGATTTAAATTTTTTGTATTTAATGCTTTTTAGGGTGCAAACCAAAATCAGAACGTGAATAAAATCACATATCATGATGATGTCTGATGATCACAGAGTTATTATATGTCTATATAGGTCATATAGGTGATATGCTGAAAAAATAATATAAGGAAGGCAATGTTGCCAATGTTTTCTTGTTCGTATTAGACAACAGATCAGATCAGAATCATCTGCTGGAACTAACTTCCTGTTCCTCTACTTGACCCTACCTCCCTCCCTTTTGCATTGATGAGAACCTTAATGGCACCGGTGGAGTCGGCGGAGACAAGAACCTCTGTGTAGTCTGTTGTCTTTAGGGTCCCTGCAGGCGTAACAGTCTCAGAGTCTTCAGAGTATGTGCTCTTAGATTCTGCGTCCTGTGGGACAATGAGGCCGGGGTGTGGTGCGAAGATGGCAGAGGTGACCACTATATTGTGAGCTTTAATCCCTTCCCAGAAGTCATTGCGGTCGCGTCGCACAGAGGCGAGTTTCCTGGAGTTGTGGTAAGTGCTCCAGATGTACACGTATTTGTCCTCGGAGCCACTGACAACTAACGAGTAGTCATGGCTAAAGCTGGCCTTGATCTGGCGGGTGCTACTGTTGTTGGCATATCCCTTGTACTTCATCAACAGGGACATGTCCCGCAGGTCGTACAGGCGAATGCGTGAGTCGTTTGACGTCACCAGAATCTTATTCTCCCCCACGAGAGGCTCTATTCCAGTGATTTTAGGGCCATTGATACTATGGCCAGTGATTGTACGGCCAGTCACCAAGTTAATCTGAGTGTGGTATTTGAGGTTCTCAGAGTCATAAAAGATGCAGCGGCCGCCGATGGTGCCGACGATGGCATACTTCCCGGTTTCACAGAAGCTGACGGCGGTGATGCACTGTGATTTATTGGAGGCCTGCACTTCGTTCCACCGCTCCACCTTCTTGTCTATGATGCTCCAGAGAAGCAGCTTCCCGTCCCGAGAGCCACTGAGGAAGAGGCTTTGCTCCCTGGGATGGAAGGCAATGCCTGTGACGTCATTGTGCTTGAAGAACCACAGACAATCTCTCCTGGATATGTGCCACAGTCCAACTGTCCCATCTTTGGAGGAGGAGAGCAGGAGATAGTCCTTTGACCAGGAGAGGTCCAGGATGTCGGACGTGTGACCTTTGTACTCGCAGAAGGGGACTTGGCAGAAGGGAGCATTCCTGTCCTCCATGTCAGGGTCTTCTGGCGTACAGGCTGTAATTTCCGAGTCCGATTTAGATAAGCATGAACTTTTCTGAGAGGGCGAAGGTGACACAAAATCTTCAGTGTTGTTCTTCGGCCTCATATTGTTGAAATGGTCAAAGGCAGTCTTCAGGACCCAGATGCGCACCACTTCGTCCTGGCCGGCTGTCGCCAACAGCCTCCCACATAGAGAGAACTTCATAGACCACACAGCCCCCATGTGCTCTCCACTAAGGTCCTGGACGACCTTGATCTGATCAAATTTGAAAGGACCCTCGAAGCTGTGCGATGCCTTGAACTTGGCTGGCCCGACGTATGGCTTATCCTCATCCTCCTGGTCGGGATGGAACACTTCGTGAACACTCTTCACCTTACTGACGGCCTTCTCTCCATACTTCTCGGCCAGCTGCTTGGCGCCCTTCACAGACCTCCCCAGGAACTCCTTCAGTTGGGCCGTATTAGTGGCTGACGTCTCTCCGTACCTTTCAGCCAGGTGCTTGGCGCTGTTCACTGACTTCTCCATAAACATCTTCAGCTGAGTTTTCTTCGGTTTGAGCATTCCTCCATCTGTGTCTGTCACTGGAGCTACCGCCTTATCGTCGTCATCTAATCGCTGTTGTTCTTGTTCTTCATTGTCTCCTGACTGCAGGGAATCATCGTGAACACTTTTCAGTTCATACTCCTCAGCCAGATGCTTGCCCCCCTTCACAGACCTCCCCACAGACTTATCATCATCTGATTGTTGTTGTTCCTCTTCATGTTCTTCCTGTTCTACTTCTAGTTCTTGTTCTTGGGGTGATTGGGCTGCACCATCATGGAACCTCTTCACCTTGTTGATAGCCATCTCTCCATACTTCTCAGTCAGATGCTTGGCCTTCTTCACAGACTTTCCTATGAACTTCCTCACCGTTGTTTTCTGTTTGAGTTTCCCTCCATCTGTGTCTGTCAGTGGATCCACCACCTTGTGATCATCATCATCATCATCATCATCATCATCATCATCATCATCATCATCCTCATCCTCATCCTCATCCTCATCATCATCATCATCATCATCATCTGTATGTTTTTGGTCACGGAAACCCTTCACCTTGTTGATGGCCTTCTCTCCATACTTCTCGGTCAGATGCTTGGCCTTCTTCACAGACTTTCCTATGAACTTCTTCATCTGGGTTGTTTTCTGTTTCAGTTTTCCTCCATCCGTGTCTGTAACCGGAGATTCCACCTTGCCATCATCATCCCCTGACTGTTTTTGCTGTGATTTGTGGAGTCGCTGCGATTGGACTGCATCACTGCGAACACCCTTCATCATAGTGATGACCTTATCTCCACACTTCTCGGCCAGATGCTTGGCGCCCTTCACAGACTTCACCATGGTCTTCTTCAACTGCTGTTTCAGTTTACTTCCGTCGGTGTCTGTCTGTGACGCCTTATCGTCGTCTGACAGGTGTACGCTATTGGTGCTGTATTCCCTGGTCCTCTTCATGATGTGCCGGGTCAGTGGGTGGATTCCTGAAGGGAGATTCTCCACTGCCTGGATCAGGGGAATCTCCTCTCCGGTGTCCAGATTCTTGATCATCTCATTTGACAGAATCTCTTCATCTGTCGGCTCTCTGTCGGGGCTGGATGAGCATGGACGAGGTCCGCCTGGGGCGTCAGTCCCACTGGGAAAGGACACTTGCTCCCCATTCTCTCCCTGTGTGGTCACCACCTTCTTGTCTCTGCTGGTGGCACTGGTGAGATCCAGGGAGTGCAGGAGATCCTCTATACTGGTGGGGGGCAGCAGACCGGATGGTTCCGGTGATTCGACACCAGCGTCTCTAGGAGCGGTCTCTTCTTTCCTCCTCATCAATGGTTCCACGGATGAGACGTTCTGTTATTTTGCGTTCTGGAAATAGTTTTGAATCGACTTTGCTGGAGCTACTGTGTATTTCTATCAATCGGTTCGGCCACATTATCTTTGCCAAGGATGAGGCAGGAAGTGGTGGCTGCAATTATGCTGGGTTTTGTATGGCCGATATGATGTGTTTCCCACAAGCCCATATAAGGGAGATCGACTTTCGCAATAATGCCCCCTTTCAAGGCCAACAATTGACCTTGAAATCTAGCATCATCAGTGACATCAGCAAGGTTTACACTGCCCACAGCCGCCCACCAGATTATTCTCCACATATGGGCATGTTCTCATACCCAGACCCAGAGATGTAGAGAGGTTTGGTGTTGAGTAGAGCATATGAGAGGCACATATTGCGAGCATAGTGGGGAGCGGAGAGTCGGGATTTTGAATTGAGCGTGGAGTGGGTGTTAAAATAGGTCAGAACTAGCTGCTATCCTATTTCTCTATGTACATTTTGTGTATATATACTCTATCCTTGTATCTGTTTGCTGTCTCTGGACGGGGGGAGGGGGTAGGGGTACAGGGGGGGGGGGGGGGGGAGGGGGAAGAAAAATGAACTGTTTTGACTGAATCGCCTGTCTGCCTGTATTGACCTGTAAAATGGAATAAAAACAAAGTAAACGCAAAATAGGTCAGAACGGCTTCGGAGCGAGTACTGCTTGCTGCTCCGTTCTATAGTCCTTGCACCACATGTTTGAGCATGCCCGGTCGCATGGACAGGCAGGCACAGAGACACGTGCTGTGTGTTTGCTGCATGTTTTGGACACGCAGCAAAATACCTACTTTGTTTTTATTAGTTGTTTGGGTGCTGAGCGGATGGGTCTGAGTGGAGCGAGCGGTGCACTCCTTTTCCCCTGCTCCATGCCTCTCACATGCTCTGGTGTTGAGGGAAAAAGGAGAGGACCTTCATTTCATTTTTTTATTTTATTTTTAATGTGCACATTATTAGTGTATCACAGACAGTACTGTACAATTATATCAGAAAAGAATAATTCATTTATAATACATTTGCCTGATACACCCATGGGCCAAAAGGAGCAGGAAGAAGAATACATACTTACCTGCCCCCTTTTCACTTAAAAGTATGTTCTCCATGATTGGCTCGTACAACCATTGATGAAACAAAACAAAACAATCAACAAGTTAATTGAAAAATGACAAGCGCAAGAACAAATTATACCTCTGATGTCAAAATCATATATATTCGTCGTCTTCATATTGCCTAATTATTTTATTTTTTAGAATGTTTTTTAAATTGGTAAATATTTGTACAACCCTTTAGGTCATCGCTTAGAGAATTCCATATTCGGATTCTATACGAGTTCATTGCATGGCGAGTATACACAATGCATCAGCATTACTGTAAACCTGCATACATTACTGTAAACCTGCATGCATTAACAGTGGAAGGAATTGTCTGAAACTGTTTGAGCTCCCTCACACTTTTACCTAATTCAATCAATCAATCAATCAATCAATCAATCTTTATTTGTCACATACATATTAAAAAAGTAGTATCTTTAAAATGCAGTGAAATGTATGTAGGTCAGCCCCACAGAAGTGAACAGTAAAACATGACAAGAGGACTAAAGCTAAAAAACTACCATTTAAAAACTTCCAACCCTAAAAAGCAGACTATAATAAATAATTAAGTTAGACTACAATAATGAATAATGTCCATAGAGGTATTAAAAGACATGTCCATGTGAAGGGAGAGGGGGGGGGGGGTTGTATGTGCGCACGTGCACTCAACTGCCCCTCTCCACGCTCAAGTGCGTGGGGGGTGACCTGATCACCGACGTCTCTCAAGGTCCATGTCATCATTTAGAATCCTAATGGCCTGGGGGAAGAAACTTTTCCTCAGTCTTTCCAGGACAGCCTTGTGTATCCTGTATCTTCTCCCGGACCTCAGCAGTTCAAACAGACCATGAGCCGGGTGGGTACTGTCCTCCATGATCCGCTTGGTCTTTGTTCTGCAGCGCTTGGTGTAGATCTCCTGGAGGGCTGGGAAGCTGCCTCCTGTGATCCTCCCCGCCATCCTGACGACCCTCTGCAGGGCTTGCTGGTCTCGCACCGTACAGTTCCCATACCACGCTGTGATGTTTCCTGACAGGACGCTCTCTATGGTGCAGGTGTAGAAGTTGTGTAGTGCAAGAGGAGACACTCCAAAAGATCTCAGGCGTCTGAGATGGTACAGCCTCTGCCGTGACTTCTTCACCACAGCGTTCGTCTGGGTTGACCATGACAGGTCTTCAGTCAGGTGTACACCTAGATATTTAAAACAGGTTACCCTTTCCACCGTGGTCCCACTGATGTTTAGGGGGGCGTAGTTCTTGTTGCCCTTTAACCTGAAGTCCACTATCATCTCCTTTGTTTTGCTGGTGTTCAGGAGGAGACTGTTATCCTGACACCAGTGAGTCAGTCTCTCCACCTCCTCCAGGTAGGGGGACTCATTCCCCTCTGAAATCAGGCCAATCACAGCCGTGTCATCTGCAAACTTCACAATCGAATTTGATTCCTGGGTGGCTACACAGTCATGCGTGTACAGAGAGTACAGTAGTGGGCTCAGTACGCAGCCTTGTGGTGCACCTGTGTTGAGGGTCATGGTTGATGAGATGTGTCTTCCGGCTTTCACCGCCTGTGGTCTGCCTGTCAGGAAGTCATGGATCCATCGACACAGTGTGCTGCTGACTCCTAGGTCCCTTAGTTTGCTGATGAGCCTGGATGGAATGATGGTGTTAAAAGGGGAGCTATAATCAATAAATAATAGCCGCACGTAAGTATCCTTCTTCTTCTTGTCGTCCAAGTGGACAAGAACAGTCTCTAGGATATGCTCGATGGCATCATCAGTGGATCTATTGGGACGATAGGCAAACTGTAGGTTGTCAAATGACCCTGGCAGTAGGGAGGAAATGTGGCCTTTAATCAGCTTTTCAAAGCACTTCATCACTACTGATGTTAGCGCTACTGGGCGATAGTCATTTAGACAGCTGGGTTTTGGGATCTTGGGTACCGGTATAATAATGGACTCCTTGAAGCATGTGGGAATAATGGACTGGGCCAGAGAGTGATTGAATATTGCTGTGAATACTGGTGCAAGTTGGTCGGCACATGTTTTCAGTACTCGTCCTGCAATGCCATCTGGTCCTGCAGCCTTCCTGATGTTCACTTTACTGAACATCCTCCTCACTGAATGCTCAGATACTGTGAGAGGGCTATCCTCTGCCTCTCTGACTGTCTCTGCTCTATCTGCACTGACCTGCCTGTTACCAGGGGTATCAAAGCGTGCATAAAAGATGTTTAGTTCATTTGCCAGAGACATGTCAGCATTTTCCAAGGAGGGGGGAGGTGCCTTATAGTCTGTCATCTCCCTCAACCCTTTCCACAAACTCCTAGAGTCTCCCTGTTGAAACTGTAGATCCACCTTTTCTCCATACTGCCTTTTGGCATCCCTCACTGCTCTCCGCACGTCGTAACATGCTGCTCTATAGGCATCCTTATTGCCCGTCACCAGCCCTGACTTATGAGTGGCTGTTCTCCTATTCAGAGCCTCGCGGATATTCCTATTTATCCAGGGTTTCTGGTTTGGAAATATCCTAATGGTGGACTTGGGGATTACAGCCTCTGTTGTCTTACAAATAGTTTCTAGTACAGTTCAATCCTCCCTTACACATGCACCACGCATGCACGCAAGCACGCACTCTCTCTCACACACACGCACGCACGCGCACACACACACACACACACACACCACACACACACACACACACACACACACACACACACACACACACACACCACCATTTCCGTATGTGTCCGTGGCAAAGACTTCGCCATGTCTGTGGGACTGTGGCTAATGTTAGATCTTATTTTGATCACAAGACCGAATGTCAAGTCTCCAGGTTTTCTTCTGAATATGTATGACACTTATTTACTACGACACTAGGGCATATTAGGAGTCCACTACAGTAGCCTACTTGTGGTTCTCAAATGTGGTTATGGACCCCCATAACTTGAGTGTACAGACCGATCCATTTTTTGGTCATTCCAGGGCTATGTCTTATAGGCCTATAATATGTGTCTCTGCAAATATTATTGTCAGCTCATTTTGTATGTCTGTGGCAAAAATGGAATTTTGACAAAAATGTCCACCACATTCCAGCATTGCGATGACCCTATAGACACCCACACAGCCTGGGCCGGGTCAGCTTGTATGTCAGCTCAGCAAACACACAGAAACACACAGTCACGGTGACAGTATTTATTTACAGCTTTACCTTTGTACTGAATCACATGGTTGTGCGTGCGCGTGTTTAGGTGGTAGTATAATGTTTGAGTGTGTTGGTGTGTGCTAAGTGTGTGTGTGTGTGTGTGTGTGTGTGTGTGTGTGTGTGTGTGTGTGTGTGCGCGCGTGTGTGTGTGTGTGTGTGTGTGTGTGTGTGTGTGTGTGTGTGCGCACATGCATGCGTGCGTGCGCGTGTGTGTGTGTTTTGTGTGTGCGTGCTGGTGTGTGTGTGTTTTGGTTGTGGGTATGAAAGCGGGTCAAAGGAGAAGGGACAAAGTCTTGGCAAATTACATAATAAGAATAATTATTTAACAAAACCGTATAAAATTAACACAATATAATCAACTCAGAAAGAGCATTTTCTATTTTGCCTTTAGTGAACGTGTTCTGCTGCTTTCACACTGGCAGACATAAAGATTCAAAGATACACATAGCATTATTAACGTTGTATCTTTATAGCTTTGTAGCTGCTGTCACTTTGGTAGCTACAGTGGGGGTCGTGGCCCAGGGGCCCTTGGCTCGCAGGGGCCCTTCGGGGAAAATTGGACCGTTTGCTACCTGGGTTTGAGGTCCTGAAAAGGGCTCCAGGGGCCCTTCGTTGGCCATTGATTTTGTTCAATTTAGGTCACAAAGATGATAAACACACGGAAAAACACAAATGTTTTTGCGCGCACGCATGCTATAGGGGCCCCAAACCAATTTTCGGCCCAGGGGCCCTTGTGGGGGTTAATCCGTCGGATGTATAATCTTTGTAACTTCATGCTGCTGGCTTCCATCGAAAAATAATGGTATAAAGCCTGTATCTTTGTAGCTTTCAGCGTGAACGAAGCATTACCGGTTGTCACCCTAATTAGCCGCCATGGAAAGATTGAGTGATACGTACAGCAGCACACAGACAGTGTGTTCATCAATGATTCAGCCAAGGATCATCACGGGCCCTGAGCCAGGAAGAACTCTGATTTATTCATAGATCACGGGCCCTGAGCCAGGAAGAACTCTGATTTATTCATAGATCACGGGCCCTGAGCCAGGAAGAACTCTGATTTATTCATAGATTACAAGCAGAGATAACCAAACAGGAGTAGTCTATACGGGGCTGGGGATGGGAAGCCGCGGGCAGCGGAGGGCGATCTTTGTCAATGTGCTAGTGACTCCTACGGGCTGGGGTCGAGTGGTGCCTGTCACTGGGGAATGTTTAGCGCAGGGGGTCGGCGACCTTTTTGACATGAAGTGCCACGTTTTAATTTTCTTGATAGTTATTATTTCCAGGGAATTGTGCAACATCAGGAGACTCCTGGTTGTACAGAACAGGACAGCATGGTGGTTGGTCCTAGGCTAATATGAGCCACATGCATGAGCCACATGCCTGCCTCTCCATGGCCTACAGGAGAGAATAGGTTGTCTTTTTTGTCTGTTGTCTCCACCAGGCCAACGGCATGGGGAGAGAGTATGTTTTGCACTCCGTCCGTCCGTCCGTGTGTGTGTGTGTGTCCATCCGTCCGTCTGTCAGTCCGTGGACAGCTAATCTCTGGCAGCGTTGGCTTGATCACAGCCACACTCTGCACACACACACACACACACACACACACACACTCTCCCTGGATGCCAGAGCTGAACCTCTGCCCCAATTTTTCCACATTTCCACATTTTTTTACAATCAGCCTCATGGTTATGGTGCTATAACTGCCCCATTCCTGTTTTTACCTGCGTTTTAACTGCACTGATCAGAGTACTTTGTATGCACAATCCCTAGAGGCCAAGCTAAAACCTTTGCCCTGAATTTTCCACATCTGTTCTTTATAGCGCCACCAGGAGGCCAGTTCATGTAAAACACATTTCCTGGATATTACTCCTTCAGATTTTATCCAGTTTTCACACAAACTGGTACACATTGCGGTGAAACTGTGCACTCGTATTTCCACTATAGCCCGGGAAGAAATGTCACTTGACATTTTTCAAGTCAGTCTCATGGTGGCGCTATAACAGGCTGAGTCGCATCTTTACATATAACTGCACTGATCTGTTGTTTTTTTTTGTTTTTTTTTACAGAAGCGTTCATATCAAAATTTGGTACCGAAAGCTTCCTATCCAGTAAACCTTCAGATACAGGTCCGCGGCTTTGTTCAGAGAACTTTCCCCATGTTTCCAACTGTATCCAATAACTGTGACTGCTATAGACACTTTTTTTCCTCCATTACCACCTTTGAAGGGTGCAATTTCATGTAGGCCTATATTATGATGATTTGTTGTTTATGCCTGGAATCTTGTTCTCTATAAAACCTTGTAATTATGACACACCACACCATTCATTCATCTGAATATCTTCCGGGTATAGTGGCTACTTGCTGGCAGGTGAACCAGTATAGGGTACAACAGCAGTGGCCATAAGAAATAATACGAAAGTGAATGGGATTCTCACATTCTCTCAACTGCTTTGCAAGTTCATGAGACTTGCCAGTATCTATCAAACTAGGGAAACAGTGACACCTGGTGTCACATCATTTCCTAGGTCACTAAGATCACTGGTTCTCAATGTAATGTTGGATCTGGGGACCAACTTGGAGGTCCAAATTATAATGAATACCTACCTCTGAGAGTGTGCAAACAGAACCAAATGGACCCATAGATAACAGGGGTATATAACACAGAGGATTTCACATTGTAAAGTAATAATATGCCTAATTACCTCAAAATTACTGTAAGCCTATATCAAATGAGGGTCCTGTGGCCGCTAAGGCATCAAACTGCCGGTCCTTGAAAGAAAATAAAGGAGCTGAGGATCATTGAATTAAATGTATGTTTGGCCGAGTGCGGACCCTTAACCCATTCTGGCCGGGAACCCATTTTGGTGTTAGCATCATGTCGTGCTTTAGCTATTGAAAAATAGCAGATCTACAAGCTCATAGCGCGCCACCGAGTGGCCCGCTACAAGCTTGTAGGTCTGCTATTTTTTTAAAATCCCAAAACGACTGACATAGAAACATAGCTTTTTCAGAAAACTGTCATTTTCAAACAGACATTTTTAGAACCTGATCTCAGGTCAGAATGGGTTAAAAGGAGAACCCCCCGCAGTCGAAGGCGTCAAAGTCGGAGTCCGCCTCAAAGTCGAAGCTGTCGAAGGGCGGCGAGTCGACGTCTTGGCTGCAGCCGTGGAAGGAGGTGCCCCCCGGGGGCAGTTCGGAGAAGAAGGAGGTGCCCCCCGGGGGCAGTTCGGAGAAGCCTCCCGTCACCTGTGCTGCTGAACCCAGTCTGTAGCTAGGGTAGTGTCTGTAGGCTGTGTGCCTTAGCTGCTTAGTTTGAGGTTTCTTTATTTACTGTGCGTTTAGAGAACAGACCCAACTAGTAAGCATTGTACACAAACCGTTGTCAAAGTATCCCAAACCCCTTTCCTGTGTTAAAAGAAGGGAAGCTGTATATGGTAAGGGTGTGCTGCTATTTATTTTGGTGCCCCAGTTTTGACCCATTGTTTAATGTTTAGTCAGGGAGCCTAGATTGTAATTTTCTTTTTGGTGTAGTTTAGGATTGTTTATTTTCTAGATAGGGTTGGGGGGTGTTTTGTTTGTTATTTTTAGCATTGGCCACCCTGAAGATACAAATATATACATGCTTGCCCTGTTATTGTGAATGTTGTGAAGTTTTCTCAATAAATGTACACCTTTTTGCCTGAATTGGTTTGTGATCCTTGACATCTTTGGAGCCAAGACCCCATAGGGTCAAAGGTCGTAATACCATGTGAACAGAGTGGTGCAACTCTCCTCTTCCCCCCCCCCCCCCCCCCCCTCGCTCTCTCTCTTTAGCAGGCAACAGCGCCCCTACTGGTGGGCTTTTATTACGCATTTATTTCATATTTACATGTCTTCTGTGGACTCTAACATTACACCTAGCTACATTTGAGCATTTATTTCATATTTACATGTCTATCAGCTCTGACACTTATTTATGCTCTAGTATGTGATTAGTCTGGCTGTGCTATTCACTGTATTATGTATAAACTGTATTATGTGTAGATATAAGAAGAACAAGGATTTCATCCTGTGCTGGAAATCTTTTCAATAAGGACCCCAAACATATGCATTTGGCTAAAGTGTAACATAATGCTTAAAACAAAATATTGTAGTTCAAGGGATATTTTTACTTTAAAATAAACATGATTATTTATTTTTCTTCTTTTAACCCATTTCAACCTGAGACCACATTCTACAAATATCTTCTAAATCCTGACAGTTTTCTGAAAAACCTATGTTTCTATGTCAGTGGTGCTCAACCTTTTCCATGTCAAGGACCCCCAGATTTATCTGTATTTGGCCGCTGACACCCATCTGAAAATATGTAGTTTCAGGGACCCCCCAGAAGCAAAGGTATGAGTTAAAACGTTCATTGTGAAAGAATATATTCAAAGATTTGCTCCACATTTTTTCAAAAATAGCAGACCTACAAGCTCGTAGCGCGCCATCGAGTGGCACGCTATGAGCTTGTAGATTGGCTATTTTCAGCAAGTGTAAAATCAGTCATTACGACGGCATCAAGGCCCGACAAAATACATTTTAGTCAACTAAATCAACTGTAGATTTAGTCGACTAAAATCTTATGTTTAGTAGACTAAAACTAGACTAACACAAACATTCCAGGTGACTAAAATGTGACTAAAACTAAATTAAGTTTCATTCCAAAGACTATGACTAAACTAAAATAGAAATTTGCTGCCAAAAAAATCCACTTAACCATAGTTTTTCCAGTGTTAATTGTTAAATATGTAACAGTACATGGAGTGAGCCATCTCTCTTCCGTTACAATCTGCGGATTATTGATTATTAGCAAAATATGACAAAACAATGCAATTGTGGTGCCCTATGCCAAATCACATGGAATTGCCCAGGCCTTAACAAGAGGCCCATACTGGTAGTTGCTCAGCAAGCAGGCTACGGTCCACGTAGAGTTTATGCTTCCTATCTGAGACACTGGGATGTCAGAGTGGAAGAGTTTGTTAAATTTAATCCTACCAATTAATCTTTCTACGTGGACTCGAAGGTGCGCAATCTCCTGTGTTTTCTTCACCTGTTCCGCTGGCATCTGGCTCTGTTTTGAGAGGAAGGGTGGACGATAAAGTTTACCAGGGATACAGTCTTCTATCAGAAATCCTTTGTCTGCCATTACAGCCATATCCTCTGTCAGTAGGCGTTGGATGCCTGACTGCTTAAACAGTTCTTTGTCACTGATGGAGCCAGCATACAGGGAAGATATAAATGAGACTGCTCCATGCGGTGACATTCCAATCAGACCCTTCAGGGTGGTATGAGACTTGTAGTTGGAGTACAGTTCACTTTGCAGAGGCAGACTTTCTGGCTGTTGGCATCTCAGCTCGGTGCAGTCAACAACTACCTACCAAATCACGTAACATAAAATAATTTTACACACATCAATGTCCTACTGCAACGTTGAGTGATAAGTTAGGTTTATTTGGAATACATTACATATAACACATAGTGTATTTGAGTGATTATGTTTACCTGTGTGTCTGCATATTGGCTCTGCCTGAACTCCCTTGGCAACGCAGCTTGAACTTGCTCTTTAGTCAGCCAGATTTTCAGTGCGCCAAGTAGGAAGTACAGGTAGTGGGTCCATGTTGTGATGATCCGGCTAACTGTAGCTGTGTGGATCCCAAAGCGGTCTGCCAAGTCAGCTTCTGTGGACCCCAGGGCCAGGTACATGAGATAGAGGAACATTTCATCCATAAGAGGAAGAGAATGTCTCTGTAAGACATTGTACAAAACAGATTAGACAATTATGTCATTAATTTCTCACCCACACACACACACACACACACACACACACACACACAATTACTGAATAACTTACTGAATAATTACATGGAAACATTATTTCCTCATTTCTCTGCTGGGCTCTCCGTGCTCGAGTGACCCGGATGATGTTGGCAGTGGATGGTGCAATGAGTTGCCAAAAGGCCATCAGGTGCTCATAGCTAGCAAATCTAAGAAACATTAAGACACAGTCATAAGCAAGGTTTCAATGAATGGCATTTACAGCATCATACATTAGTGAAGTTATTCATATGAAATTGATATGCTTTGTGCAATATTACATTCACCTTGTGAAAACTTTAATTTGTGAGTCTGAGCCTTCAAATCTATGCAGCCCAAACCGAGATTTAATCGTCATGTCCTCGAGTTGCTTCCTCAATTGAAGGTTTTCATCTCTCAATTCATTTGGGCAAAAATAAAACATAGTATGACAGAGCACGTCAGAAATCCTATAAAACTTCAGAGGTTCAGGCAACAGAGCCTAACAGAGCATGGTACAAAACCTTTTGACTCTACACCAGGGGGGCAGTCCGACAGATATTTTGTGAAGCCACTAAGGAAATGAAAGTTCATATAATGGCCTGTTGTGGCGCCATCACTGGACCCAGAAAAACCCATAGCCCCATAGAAGTCCATGTATTTGGGCCCAACTTCACCTAGACTGTATTATCTTAATAAACATGGTCATGAATATTTTCTGCTTCCAGTCACTAGTTTAAAGTCTCATTTCTAATGTCATGATATTCTTTTTGCAAAATTATGGTCCCATTTATAAAAATAATGACCATAAAGTCGCGCATGATCTGAGGGACGAGGGTGTGGCTACCGTTACAGTCTATGAACGGGGTCCCCCACCCACTCGAGTCAAAATAAAAACCAACGAAGAAGAAGGGGGGGGAAGTCCCGCCTCGTTGTCTGGGCCAGCCAATGGGCCAGCTGGCCTGAGCTGGGCCAAAACGGATCTAGAAAGATGGTGACTTCCATTGCAAGGACTGACAGGCTTCATTTTACGTTCATGTTAGACCCGCGGAACGCTTTGTCCATATTTTTTACAGTCTATGCTCTACACCTACAAAACTGGAATGAGAAGATTCCCCTGCCAGCAAGCCAACAGGTGTTACTAACTGCCCCTAATCACTACTGCAGAGTGTGTGATTGGTCAGACACAAAATGGAAGGTCAAATTAATTGAGCTAGGAAAAACATGACATACTTCAAAGCACAATTAAAGCACAGGTAATTAAGACATCACATACTTCAAAGAAGTGCAAGATCAAACTAATTGGGATATCAATCAGAAGTGCAGGATCAAAGGAATTGGGCTGTCAAACAGACATGCTATCAAACAATCAACAATAAAGAATCAAGCAATCAATTACTTCAAAGCATACGGTACTTAAAGCACAGCAAATACAATAACTTAAGCTTTGCCTCCTACAGATTGAATGAATACTTTATTAGACAGAAATGCTAACAGCACGAGTAGTCATACAACTGGTAACCCAAAAATGTCCTGAGGACTTGTTTCCAAATGTGGTCCTGTGTATTCAATCCAGAGACATTTAGACACACAATAATATACAATATTATGCCCTACATCAGCACTAGTAGCAAAGATATATGTAAACAGTTGGGGTGGGGGGATGTCTGGTGTTAAGTTTAGATGTAAATCAGACCAGTTACCTTCAGCACCTCCAGGGTCATCATCGTCAGTCTGATCGGTGCAGTTATCCACTGGTCTCTCTCTCCTCTCCCAAACACTGACACGTTGGCGGACATCATAGCCATTCCATTGGAACAGCACAGGCACTGCTCCCTTTCGGATACGATGGCGTCCACCTGCAGTTGTTACCACATCTTCGGGGAGGAAATGCCTTCTGCACACCCTGCTCTTAGAAGTAACTATGAAGTCATCCCTTTTGATGTTGACAAGCCACCTTGCCCTCAGTTCAGCATCAGCTGGGATGGCATGGAAACTGACCGAACAGACTGAAGCTGATGTAGAGCAAAGAGGGACTGAGCAAAACTCTGCAGAACCACACGCCCTCTTCATATACTTTACAGTGCCTTTCTTCATCCTGGAGCAAAAAAGGAGGCGCATATAGACAATTAGATTTTTATAATGAATCATTCTTTTGTGAGAAACACAAAAATGCTGCATTCTTTAAGTACAGTGTCTTGACCAATACACATATGAGTACATAGAAGCACGGCAGGAATTCATTAAGATGTGGTATGATACAATAATACAAATTAATAAAATAAACATACCTGCCAACACTGTCCTCCTGTATCTGTCAGATGATAATACCAAGGCTACCTGGTTGTGGGTCCCTACACACAGAAACGGGGGGTTATTCAAATTTGAATACAAAAATTCTACAAGACCGCATTGCATTGTGACTTGTTGTGAGCATGTAGATAGCCCACTTTCACCTTTTGTCATGCAATAATAGTATGTAGACCTTATAATATGCAAAAATAATAAACTACAGAGTGTTTGTACAGATAAATACATTGATCTGTGATCAGATGCAGGCATTGGTGGAAAAAGCAGACATACTGAACATATTTGGCATAACATTATAAACGTTATGCTGAGGGTTGGGCACACAATCATCATCATCATCATTCATCATGATGAATTGAAAACGGTGGACCCTCTGGTAAACAAGTGTCGTCCACTCACAGTTAACAGTTGTTGTATTGAGTTGTGCTTGAATGTACTGTAATTATGCAAACTGTTAATACATATTTCAATCAATCATCATCATGTAGCCTACCATGGATGTTCACATGTATACTTTATTAAGACATATCCATGTAGCATGGCATAGCACAAGTCTACTTTAATTAGACGTGCGTACATCAGGGTCCCCCATTTAATATTGAGCATTTGAGTTAGCAGTAGTATAATGTAACTCCTAGAGTTATGAATAATGTATGTGGAGCACAGACAGGTGTAGCTGCCCTCGATGTGAAAGAATAAGAGTGGGATTGGTCTCAACGGGTGTTTTTATTTCCTTTGGAAGTATGGATTGTACACCGTGAAAACTATGGAAAGATTGAGAATAAATACAAATGTTTGAAATTAACATTTCAAACATTTCATAGTTTCATTCAACAATAAAAGCAGTGCATTTGAATAATCACGTTAGTACAATTCAACAATAAAATACTTTATAGTAGATTATAATTCAGTGATTCAGTAAGTAGCAAAGGCATTTAACATAGAAACCCAAACAGGCATAACGCAAAATGAACCAAAACAAAGCATCGTAGACCCAAACAAACAAACAAAAGCAATTAAGCCCAAAGTAAAAAATAAACGAAAACCCAAAACAAACAATCCTATACCTTGCTCCGGCTATCGAGGGGCTAACAAGTTGTTGTACAGGAAATACGTAGGCTGCGACCATGACACCGCTACG
Source organism: Protomyctophum bolini (assembly GCF_963924005.1). Lineage (NCBI taxonomy): Eukaryota > Metazoa > Chordata > Actinopteri > Myctophiformes > Myctophidae > Protomyctophum > Protomyctophum bolini. Next base: position 38,781,262 of record NC_137870.1, on the reverse strand, counting down.
GAATCGGTCTATACGTCTACGCATCTCACGCATCTCACGCATCTCACGCATCTATGCTACGCACACGCACAGGCCGTCTGTCTCAGTGTCTCTCCTGTCACTGTCTGACTGTGGACTGTGTGAATGAAATGGGCGGTGCGTGAAGCGAGCGGTTTTAGGTACGTGCCTGTGCGGTGACAGGTCACTTCAAAATAAAAGGTAAACCAAACGTACAAGAAGTGTCAAAATAAAATATATCCCAAAGCAATGTACCGGTAAATAAACAAATCAACCTCAAACCAAAATAATTGAAGTTAAACCCAGCAAGTGTCCCCGGCAGTTACAATAGGGATATATTTAATGGCCATATAGAGAGATTGGCTTCAGACGGAGCTAATCTGTGATGCTAATGATCATGATGATGATGCTAATGTTGTGTTGTGTTCTTTGTCATTATCAAACGAGTCTAGGTCTAACAAACGCGATGGTGACACAATTTAATTGATATGTCTCCTATAATGATATGCTGTATATGCACAAACAAATGTGATTAAACCAGCAAACTGTGCCTTGCTCTAACAGTAAACGTTTTTTTTATACATTAAATAAAGCCCCAAAAGCTTAAAAGACACCACTGATAAAAAACACTTAACAAACGTTAGCTTATTAAACAGATTGTAGCATAATAAAATAATGTTTACCTTAGAATTTAGCTGTGTGCATAGCCATTCGCCTGCCCTACAGTGTTGAATCCACATCAATTCTATTTGGAAATAAACACACGATAAAACAATTCCGATAAAAACGAAATGTATATTAATGAACCATACAAATAAAAGTTATTTTTAAACGTAATTAATACATTTACGAGTGACGAGAAAATAATATAATTTACCTTAGAAAACGAACGGAATCAATGCAATGTGGATAGGGCGGAAGTAAACACAGGGGCCTCTATTCCAACAGGAAGTACCCCTTAGTGTCTCGCCGCCGCCAGCGACCTACATTGTGCAAAGGGAGAAAGACGGCAGTTAGAAGAAGATGGCGGAGGCCGAAGTAGAGTCACTCAATGAGAAAGCGAAAGTTTACTTTGAAGGTAATTGCTGCGGGATACCGATACCACTTCAACCGTATAATTATACCATTATACCATTATAAACATTGCATAAACTCTACATAAAGCACGTATTAACTCTACATAAAGCACGTATTCGCTGAAACGGAATGAAACGAATATTCCCGAAAGTCACACAATTCGATAGGCCCCACATGTCTGCAATGTCTTCCTTAAGATAGAAGAAGTACGTCAACTGCATGGAACTCCAACATGAGCCACCAACGCGTGTTGTAACTTATAAAAGGATGATTTGTACAAACATCATTGTGTTCACCTGGAATGTTACGTTAATATGTCATATCCACTTAAATGGTGTGGTCAGTTTCAGCCTGAAGACTTTTAAAGGAAGACCATTTCCCACCAATGTCGTGGTGTTATGTTAAGTGTTATAGCACTTAAGTCTTAAGCCCTAATCATACATACAGCATAATGTAGCAGTTTAACTGAGAATCTAAATAAATGACTAAGTACTTACTGTATATTAGGTCACCGTTCCACACTCTCCTCGTGGATGAGGATTGGGCTATTAGTACTGGTTGAAAGGATGCTGACTTGCAGATACGGCACTTAATCCTTATATATACTGCGTTGCATGACAAATTGCTAATCTTCTAAACTAAATCTACAAGCCAATCAACAAGCTCACAGTGCATCGCAAACTACATTTTGAAATTGTTTGAATTTTTGGCTGAGCAGTTTGAAAACCAAAGTTTGTGTTTGCTGGACAGTCTCCACGAGATCAGTACCTCTGTGAGACGTCATTTCTTTTTTCACCCCTTTTTCATTCATACCGTAAGATATACTGTATGGTGAGTGACTAATATGTGCCAGTGGTAATGAACACTGAATCCGATGCAGCCGACGCAGCCGCAGTTTTTAGCCGTTTCTCCTGCTCAAAATGGTATAAAGTAGTATGATTGGGAGTTTAGAAAACATTAATCCAAGCTCACGCTTGGTTTTTTGCACATTTCACTGGCACTGGCCTTACTATCCCACCTAGGGTAATGGGAGGGAACGTTAGAAATAGAAAGGGAAAAAAAGTTAGAAATAGAGAGATGATGTTGGTCTGTCATTATTGAATAATCCACTGAAAGTTATCGAACAATCCACTGAAAGCAATTCATTAAAACGCAGGCTACCCTTTGTTAGAAAACTTGATGATTTGCTCTTTCCAACAATGATTATGACTGTTGTTTGTTTCGTTTTTTAGATAAGGACTATGACAATGCAATCAAATGCTACACGGAGGCTCTGGAGCTCAACCCAAACAATGCCAAATTCTACTGCAACCGCAGTTTTGCTTACCTGCGCAAAAAGTGCTACGAGGACGCCCTGGCCGACGCCACTAAGGCCCTGGAGGTCGACAAGAACTACATCAAAGGCCATTACCGACGCGGCACCGCCAACATGGCACTGGGCAACTGCGAGGCGGCACTAAAAGACTTCAAGACGGTAAGAAGCCCAGTTTGTGCCAGTGCGGTCCACTTGCAGTGGTAAACTAATAAACCACCATAACATAAATCACATTAGTTGTATAACCTCACAAAACATACAAAAGACCCCACATGTACTTGTCTTGAAAGTTTAGAGAAAATGATATGAAAGAGGACGTAGATAATATACATCGACAGGTGCCTGGGTGCTGGGCTAAAGATATACAATGGTCTATATATCTATTTCATTCTTCTGCAAAATATCTGCTTTGATTTTTAGACTTAGAATATGATATTGTTGCTGTTAGGCAGAAACCATATCTCCACATTTTTACTTTGTGTTTTAGTTTAGTTTTTGTAAATTAATGACCTACTTGCTCGTATTGTCAAAGCTTGTAATAAACGATTTACAAGCTCGAAAATGCATTTTGAGCTTGTTTATCCGCTATTTTAGTGATATGAGGTTTCCAGCCAACAGAGAAGATATTTTATGGTATATTTAATAGAATACTTGTATGATTGAAATGGTAAGCATAACATTGTTTACTTCAGGTTCTGTTGTAGCCTGTTAATTTGTTAGTGAGTTATTCCCTTGTTGTGGTCATCAGGTAGTGAAGTGAGTTATTCCCTTGTTGTGGTCAACAGGTATTGAACGCAAAGCCCAACGACAAGGACGCCAAGATAAAGTACCAGGAGTGCAAATCTAGCGTGGAGCGTAAGTGGTGCTATCGTATAATTATGTAGTGACTGCAGTGCATACTATGCTACTAATTGTTAATTAAGTAGCCTGAAAGTACCCAAGCTTTCCAAGGACTTGAGGGGCAGGTTCAAACTAGCGCTGGAAACTGACGCCGGCTCCCTATTGGTACACCAAGCTATAAAATGGCACATCTGTACGATTTATATTGGAATTTTGTGACAACTCAACCTAATACAATTACACAGTCAAGATAATAGTTCCAGTGTGATTGTTCCGTTTAACCACACTTTTTATTTGAGTTCACTCAATTCTAATACTGTACATTTGGCGTCGTGTTTCATGTTGCATATTATAATTCTGCATCATTACAAGAATAGTACAAAGGCTTTATGCAAGCATTCAAAACCTTTTTCAGTCTTGGAAACTACTTTTTACTACATGAACTATTTTCAGCTTCAAATGATATGGCATCATGATACTAATCCCATGTATTCTTTTTTTGGTGTGCATCTCTGTGTGTGTGATCTTGTAATGCAGCGATTGAGGAGGCTGCCAAACTGGAAGAGGGGAAGGTAACATTGACGTTCATGAAGGACATGATGACATGACCATAGTACTGATAAGCTTATTTGGAATTATAATGTCATGTCCAAAATGCAACATCTGAATACATTCAGCACTGTGGTTGTAGTTGGCAAGTTGTGTCAGAGGATGCGAGTACAGACCATTGATATGCTTGTACACTACAGACTCAATGCTGACTTACTGTATTTGTTTATTTTTGTTTAAGTTGGTGTCTTTGCAGTTAAACACGGATGCATGGAACGCTCGTACCCTTGTTGTCCTCCAAGGCCTCCCAGGCAGTTGTAAGAGCCATGTGGCCCGTGCCATAGAAAAAAAGTTCGAAGGCATTTGCCCTGTCTCTGTCTTATACGCAGAGCACCACATGAAACCTGAAAACTCAGTTGTGGAAGGGTACAAGATACTGGATGACCTTGTGGTTGCCAAATGCAGCGCAAAAGGAACCCTGGTGGTAGTGGTGGATGACGCTAATCACACCAAAAAGCGGCAGACCCACCTGGGGAAGATTGCAAAGCAACATCAGCTAATGGTCGTGTTTTTGGAGCCTCGCACCAAGTGGAAGCATGAATTACCCAGGAAGCTAGATCAGAAGAAGACCCAATTCGAAGCAATAGACGTCATATTAGAGAGAACTAGTCTTCCTCTTTTCTTTGGCTGGATTCTGCCCGACTCCGCCCAGGACATGATCAACCAAGTATTCATGGAATTACTGAAACAACTGGAAGAAAAAAGAGAAAAAAGAGAGAAAGCATGCAAATCCATTGGTGAGTGAAGTGAGTGAATTTAATAATGCACAAATTTGTTAGGGAAAAAAATGTTTAATAGCAGCCAAAGTAAATGACTGATTACAGATTACCTTGTTGCAGGTGTTTATTCGCGGGAAGTGTCAGTTTATGAGAAATATTTCCAGTCCGAAGACTCTCTCCATTGCACCACCAAATTCTGTGACTATGGCAAAGCTGAGGGAGCAAAAGAATATGCAGAACAAGAGGTAAGTGTAAAAAATAGAAACATCTTGTCCTCAATTCAAACTTTATTAAAGTTTAACATTTGAACAAGAATCTGAGTTGAGTGTGTAAATATATGGCTGGGACTTTAACAGATTCATTTAGATTATTAATTACAGAAACAATAACAATTTTTTTTAACACATTTTAATCAAGCTTCGTTTTTGCACCATGGAACCTTTCTCACTGGAGGAATTTCAGGTGTACCGATCATACCGGTGCACGCAATGAGAGAATAAGCTATTCAGACTGCTTTGCTTATCCAGTGGATAGAAAATGTGTGTGTGTGTGTGTGTGTGTGTGTGTGTGTGTGTGTGTGTGTGTGTATATATATATATATATATATATATATATATATATATATAAATATTTGTTGCGATTAATGCCTCAAATTAATTGGATTCAGTTTTTTTTAAGTCTCAGCCTATATGTGTCAATTTGTTTTGGATTTGAACTGACACTTTATCTCTGCCTCTCCATCTACTCTAGGCTGTTACAAGGCTCTATGGTTCTACATCTGAGCTGAGGATTGAGGCCCTCCATATCACACGTCGTGGTACTGTTGTAGCCAGAGTGAATCTCTCTAAACAACAGGTCACGCTCTGGCCTAAGGACAACTCCACGCTCGCCTACGTCACTCTGGGCTGTGCCAATGAAGAGGAGGAGCCAGCTGAAACGGCCAATGATCTACTTGCAATGCAGGATGCAAAGACCTGGGGGCAAATATATGCACATCAGCACCGGAATGTGATGCCGTTGGATGGCCGCAAGCACCTGCGTCCAAAGTATCCAAGTGATGATTCGGACCTGGGGTATCTGGACCATTACCCGGAAGACGGCTGGCGTCTTTGCCTGCATAATCCCATTTTTGTTCCGGTCATCTTCACTAGCGTGTACAAGACCAAGAAGTTTGACCAGGCCATAAAGAAGAAAACGGGGTTCTTCAGTTAAACGGCACAGGTGGGGTGTGTCGCTCAGGATGAATGGTGTAATAGGAATTGGGTTAATTTGGAGGGTTTGTGTTATTTTAGGGCTTCTGTTACAGCCTACCCTAAACCCACAAGGCGTGTGCCTTTTTACTGTTTATTTGCACCACAATCCAAGATGCCGTCAACCCACTTAGGTAAAAATTGATCAGTAGCTTACCACAATAAAACCTGTATCTTACCACATATAAATGTGCCACAGTTTCAATACCTTGCAATTTGCTTAGGTCTCATAAGATGCAGTGCTAAACAAAGGTAGTACAGCCTCCCTTCCTCATCTTTATAATTCCTGTCTGAGCCTAGATTTCCCCTCTATAAATGGTAGCTTGTTCAGTATTCATTTACGCGAGTGATTAGGTACTTACTATTTCATTACATGCAGCAATCTTCATTGTATTTTCGGCTTAAATGCACATTTTCTCACCTGTTAAAAGTATGTTTGCCTCACTCACAGAGATCTGTTCCTGTGGTTTTGGTGAGTTGATGTTCAGCTGTTTTGAGCAACTGTCTTGTTGTAGCATATGGGCCAAAGGTATGTAATTAAGTGTACTGGAATGAATGTTATAATATAAGTCTTTCCTTGTAAATTCTTTGCACTGTGCACTCTTGAAAGGGAGACTGCTGATGAGTTTAGCGTTTGTTTCATTACCTTGCACTTGGTACTTATCAGATGCTGTGAATCCAAGTCCACATTTTGCAATCCTACTGCGCAAAACTCATTGATCCATTTCATCCTCTTTGAACAACACTGCATTTATTGCATTTTATCCACATAAAATGACAGTCCCCCCCCCCCCCCCCTTTTTTTTTGTTTGTTTTGTTGGTAGGGCAAGTTGTGCTTGTGTAGCTCTTATGAACCACTATTTTTGTACACTTAATAAACGGTATGCTTTTCTCCAAATTGAATTAGGTGATTTGTCATTCTTGCCTGATGTCCTTTGAGTTTTTTTGCTTGGCATGCTGACCGATAAGAACATGTTGTGTTCCTCTTCAGTTTATGTTGCAAACTGAAAACACTTGTCTATACTCTATTTTGTTAAGTGGTTAAACCAGCAGATGGCACTCCTCACTGGTACACCGGTAGCCGGGGAACAGGTTTTCTACTATCTCACATGATCCTGTGAAAGTAATATATTCTATGCTATTCTATTCCATCTATTAAACCCAGGCACAACTCCTCCCAATTTATGTGGACACGTTTTACTGATTACTGCAACAGTCTAGACTGGATTCACTGTCAATACCCTTGCTGATAAGGACCTGACACATTTTATAATCCTGCATGTCATCCAGTTGGTAACTGCCAGAAATTGATATCTGGCCATGTTTGATTAAGGGACTGAACAGCTGTGCATGCTCCAACACATTTTTGAAACAATTAGTAATTTTTTGTGTGCTAGTCTAATAAGAACCAACATGTATATTTTCTATTCATAAAAACTATTCTAAATTTGATATTGGCTAATTCTCTCAATGTGCATTTTTATCCAATCTTTTTAATGGAGTCCCATACACTACAGTTCATCACTGTCATCTGTGGAGGTATGACCTTTAAGAAATAATGGCCATATGTAATATAACTGTAGGGTTCTCGATCATTAACGGGATATTCAGGTGGCAGCTTAAATATATCAAGTGAATGTGAAATTGTTAATACGGCATATGTATTAATGATTATGTTCATTCTATTAAGTCTATAAACCATGAACTTCTATTGTGTATGAATATAATATAGTACAGCGATCAACACTAATCTCTGAACGTGCATGTGTTTGGCAATGCACATCCTAATCTGTACAGTTACTAGTAATAAAATTGTAACAGTGTAGAGACTAATTAATGGCAGTGAACTTGTGCTTGGCAAAATCATACGTGCGCCGTAGAAGTTTAAAGTCATAGGGAATGGTTCAGTTCTTGGTATGATCAGGACTATTGTATAGTCATTGGTAGCTCTGGTCCATTCGATTCTGCGAATTTCTGCCCTGCAGTAAGGCTATGCGACTTACCGGTTTAAATCTCAAATCAAAATCAGATCAGCCTCTCTTTAGTGGAAATCTCACGAACGTTTGACCTACTCACCAATACAAACACGGGTTGTGTCAATAGAAAGCCTACTTTCCTTAGTAGACACACTCTGAGCCCCCCCACCACACGTATAAACGGTACTTTTTGGCCAAAAAGTGATTTTTATTTTTTGAGCGATCAAAAAAGGGTGTAACGCAGAAACCTGTGGCCTGTAGAATGATGTTTGATGACGCTGTTTGATGACGTTGCATATAGTGGGCCTAATGGTCTGCATTTATTCCTATTTGGAGGGGGGTGGGGGTGTGGGAGAGACAGAGTTTGGTTGTAAACACGCGGTACACTCAGCCTTTTATTGATTTCTTGTTCTAACCTTAAAGCCATCAGTGAGTTATAGACGTGTTGTTATGTGGCTCAGCGACCAGGTGAGTCACCGATAATCTCGCTCAGAGAAAGTGAACACTCTTCCTAATACTTGTACAAGCTAAAGAAGGTCATGATGAGTCACAGCTGGTCTGTCTAGCACCACTTTGGGATGTCCCTCTGTGAGTCAGGCCGGCCTGGGCTGGGCTGGACTCTCTCCTGTCACACGTCTGTCTATATGAACTCATTTAAATGCCCCCACAGATTAAATGAGTTATTATGTTAATGTGGTGATGAAGTTTTGTCTGGTCTTTGGTTTGGATTTCACAATCAAAATATATTGTTTGACATGCTATAAAGGCAGTGCAGTTCCATCACTTTTTTGTTTAACTCAACAAAGATTGGGCTAAATACAATATAACTCGTGTACAATTGTGGTGGTTGTATTTTGCCTCCCTGCTCTCCTATTGAGACATTTAGATTGTGTCAAAGGTCATGTCTCACCTAGAAACAGGAATTACGAATTCTGACCTGATGGTCAAGATTAAATTTATCCCCTGAGCAAGGCAGGCTCTATTAGCACTTGCCGAGTCCAGGGTAGAAGAGGGAAGTTGCATATTGCAGCTTTCATTTATACTTATTTGTGCACAGAAAATAGACGAAATAGCTCATGTTGAGAGCATATCGATTGGCTGTTTTCAAATGACTTCTTAAACAGTACTATTCAATAGCTGAAGAAGTCATTCAAAAACAGTTGATAATAAGATAACGTGAGCTATTTGGGATGTTTTCAGCGCACAAATAAGTGCACATGCCCACCATGTCAACAGCAATATAGACTATTTATAGTTGAGCTAAAGCTACAACGAGTTTGTATTGACACTGAGTGAAGCCAGATGTCAAATACATAAAATAAATGTGTTCATGACATTGGAGTGTTTGTTCTTGATTGATTGTTCCATGTTTGATTTTTTATAAAATTTTATAAAAGGAAATAAAATGCTAAAAACACAAGTTATTCAATAACATATTATAGTACAGTGTCAAAGGAATTCAAGGTCAAGGAAAATGGAACAAGTAATTATTATCCATCAATGAAACAGACGATATAACATCATACTGATGCTTGTACACAGTAAAATCCTCAGTATTAATTTAAGAGAGTTAAAATAACTCTTTCACCATTGAATCAAGATGAAACGGAATCCCTTTATAATAACATGTTATTGATTATGGGTCTAATTAGTTACCGTAGTCAAATTACTTGGGTCTTCGTTTAGGTCGACTTTACTGGCCCCCCAGACTTAGGATTGAGAAATATGATGTAATTTATACTTCATAGCATGAGGGGAAGTGTGTTTCTGGGCTATATCAAACAGGGTATATGGAATGCCAAGTGTGTGCGTGTGCCAAGTGTGCGTGTGTGTGTGTGTGACGTGTGTGTGTGTGTGTGTGTGTGTGTGTGTGTGTGTGTGTGTGTGTGTGTGTGTGTGTGTGTGCGTGCATGTGTGCGCATGCGTGTGTGTTTTGTGTGTGTGCTGGTGTGTGTTTTGGTTGTGGGTATGAAAATGGGTCAAAGGAGAAGGGACAAAGTCTTGACAAATTACATAATAAGAATAATTATTTAACAAAACCGTATAAAATGAACACAATATAATCAACTCAGAAACAGCATTTTCTATTTTGCCTTTAGTGAACGTGTTCTGCTGCTTTCACACTGGCAGACATAAAGATTCAAAGATACACATAGCATTATTAACGTTGTATGTTTATAGCTTTGTATGCTGGGTGCTCACACTGCTCAGTGGGTTCTCAACCTTTTAAAATTGGGAATGGTGGATTTATATCGCGCCTTTATGCTTTCTTTACATAGTTTGGCAGCCAACAGGCTTCTTTTGTGCAAAGTGTAAAATGTGGTAGGCCTATATCTTATTGGCCTAAAGTATTGTCTATCGCCTACAGTTCTAATTCCAAAAAGCTTATCTTATAGGTACTATTAAAGCTTTTCTACAATATTTTGTACAATTTTGGTACAATATTTGTACCTGAGAGTGAAGTAAATGGCCGGACACGCACACACGCACGCGTCCGTCTCTTTTTTTAGGTTAGTTTTTGGCTTTTCTGCCTTTATTGATTGTTTGTGTGGAGTGGAGATTGCAGGAAAGAGGGAGAGAGAGAAGGGGATAGACATGCAGCAATGGTCGTCATTAATTGAACGGGACTCGTCCACCTGTAAATGTCCCCCAACTATTATTCTATGCAAATGACAGAAAGTGGCATATATACCAAACCCTATACCAGAAGAAGTATAAGTATCACTGTCATACAGTATGTCCAAAATGTGTCCCCCCTGTTACAGTGTAAATGGATATGGGAAAAGTGGAATAATGCATTAAGCTGGACAAATGTTTTTTCTGACAGCTGAACATGCCCTCTTTAAGAAAGAAAGAAGTTCTATGTGACAGACATGCGACACATTGTGAGCTTGTACATTGGCCACTTTCAAATGGCCGAAATGGTTAGGGATGAAGTGGTTACTTTATGTCTTGTAATAATAATCTAAATCTTCAATGTAACTAATAACAAAAGATTTCAAATAAATGTAGTGGAGTAAAAATACAATATTTGGCTCTGAGATGTAGTGGAGTAGAAGTAAAAGTATTGAAAATTGGAAATACTCAAGTAAAGTACAAATACCTCAAAATTGTACTTAAGTACAGTACTTAACAGTAATTGTACGTAGTTACTTTCCACCACTGATTTTATTATTTATAATTATTTTTATTCTCATAGAACAGTATTAAATAGCTGAAATGAATATCAAATATTGTCGACATGCTAGTCTGATGAGAATTCTGATTGGCTGCCCCGTCTCTACACAAACAGACACTTTTAATGATACAGATATTTGAAAGTTAAATGGATGTGTTGATTTACATTTCATAGCACAATTCTGGAGTTAAGGCCGCTGGTAATTAACTGATAATTGATCAGTTCTTGTTTTTAAGTGAAATATCCACATGGCTGAATGGAGTGTTCCTGAGATCAGTTCACATATTATTTGCATAATATTTTTACCTAAAAACAAATGCTTATTGGATACACTTGCTTTCGGTTGGAAATGAGTGTATATAAATGTATCTTGAATTTATTTCAATTTGACCGTTATAGCTTCACATGTTTACACTTTCAACATTGAACCTTTCATTAACAGAATTTTCCAAATATTTTTTGAGCCCCTCCTATGCCCAGCTTTGTGTTTGTGTGTACCAAATTTGAGATGATTTGATTGGCCAGCTTTGTGTGTTTTTGTACCGAATTTGAGATGATTCGATTGGCTGAGCACAGAATGTGATGTATGACGATATAAGAGAGCTCCTCACTGTTTAAGTTTTTTGTATTTAATGGTTTTTTAGGGTGCAAACCAAAATCAACATGAATAAAATCACACTTGTGTGAAGTGAGCAGTGCCTTAATATCATGATGATCACAAAGTTATTATATGTCTATATACAGGTCATATAGGTAAAAAAGAATAAGGATGGCAATGTTGCCTTGTTCGTAATAGACAACAGATCAGATCAGAATCATCTGCTGGAACTAACTTCCTGTTCCTCTACTTGACCCTACCTCCCTCCCTTTTGCATTGATGAGAACCTTAATGGCACCGGTGGAGTCGGCGGAGACAAGAACCTCTGTGTAGTCTGTTGTCTTTAGGGTCCCTGCAGGCGTAACAGTCTCAGAGTCTTCAGAGTATGTGCTCTTAGATTCTGCGTCCTGTGGGACAATGAGGCCGGGGTGTGGTGCGAAGATGGCAGAGGTGACCACTATATTGTGAGCTTTAATCCCTTCCCAGAAGTCATTGCGGTCTCGTCGCACAGAGGCGAGTTTCCTGGAGTTGTGGTAAGTGCTCCAGATGTACACGTATTTGTCCTCGGAGCCACTGACAACTAACGAGTAGTCATGGCTAAAGCTGGCCTTGATCTGCCGGGTGCTACTGTTGTTGGCATATCCCTTGTACTTCATCAACAGGGACATGTCCCGCAGGTCGTACAGGCGAATGCGTGAGTCGTTTGACGTCACCAGAATCTTATTCTCCCCCACGAGAGGCTCTATTCCAGTGATTTTAGGGCCATTGATACTATGGCCAGTGATTGTACGGCCAGTCACCAAGTTAATCTGAGTGTGGTATTTGAGGTTCTCAGAGTCATAAAAGATGCAGCGGCCGCCGATGGTGCCGACGATGGCATACTTCCCGGTTTCACAGAAGCTGACGGCGGTGATGCACTGTGATTTATTGGAGGCCTGCACTTCGTTCCACCGCTCCACCTTCTTGTCTATGATGCTCCAGAGAAGCAGCTTCCCGTCCCGAGAGCCACTGAGGAAGAGGCTTTGCTCCCTGGGATGGAAGGCAATGCCTGTGACGTCATTGTGCTTGAAGAACCACAGACAATCTCTCCTGGATATGTGCCACAGTCCAACTGTCCCATCTTTGGAGGAGGAGAGCAGGAGATAGTCCTTTGACCAGGAGAGGTCCAGGATGTCGGACGTGTGACCTTTGTACTCGCAGAAGGGGACTTGGCAGAAGGGAGCATTCCTGTCCTCCATGTCAGGGTCTTCTGGCGTACAGGCTGTAATTTCCGAGTCCGATTTAGATAAGCATGAACTTTTCTGAGAGGGCGAAGGTGACACAAAATCTTCAGTGTTGTTCTTCGGCCTCATATTGTTGAAATGGTCAAAGGCAGTCTTCAGGACCCAGATGCGCACCACTTCGTCCTCGCCGGCTGTCGCCAACAGCCTCCCACATAGAGAGAACTTCATAGCCCACACAGCCCCCATGTGCTCTCCACTAAGGTCCTGGACGACCTTGATCTGATCAAATTTGAAAGGACCCTCGAAGCTGTGCGATGCCTTGAACTTGGCTGGCCCGACGTATGGCTTATCCTCATCCTCCTGGTCGGGATGGAACACTTCGTGAACACTCTTCACCTTACTGACGGCCTTCTCTCCATACTTCTCGGCCAGCTGCTTGGCCCCCTTCACAGACCTCCCCAGGAACTCCTTCAGTTGGGCCGTATTAGTGGCTGACGTCTCTCCGTACCTTTCAGCCAGGTGCTTGGCGCTGGTCACTGACTTCTCCATAAACATCTTCAGATGAGTTTTTTTCTGTTTGAGCATTCCTCCATCTGTGTCTGTCACTGGAGCTACCGCCTTATCGTCGTCATCTAATCGCTGTTGTTCTTGTTCTTCATTGTCTCCTGACTGCAGGGAATCATCGTGAACACTTTTCACGTTATTGACAGCCTTCAGTTCATACTCCTCAGCCAGATGCTTTCCCCCCTTCACAGGCCTCCCCACAGACTTATCATCATCATCTGATTGTTGTTGTTCCTCTTCATGTTCTTCCTGTTCTACTTCTAGTTCTTGTTCTTGGGGTGATTGGGCTGCACCATCATGGAACCTCTTCACCTTGTTGATAGCCATCTCTCCATACTTCTCAGTCAGATGCTTGGCCTTCTTCACAGACTTTCCTATGAATTTCCTCACCGTTGTTTTCTGTTTGAGTTTCCCTCCATCTGTGTCTGTCAGTGGATCCACCACCTTGTGATCATCATCATCATCATCATCATCATCATCATCATCATCATCATCCTCATCATCATCATCATCATCATCATCATCATCATCCTCCTCATCATCATCATCATCTGTATGTTTTTGGTCACGGAAACCCTTCACCTTGTTGATGGCCTTCTCTCCATACTTCTCGGCCAGATGCTTAGCCTTCTTCACAGACTTTCCTATGAACTTCTTCATCTGGGTTGTTTTTTGTTTCAGTTTTCCTCCATCCGTGTCTGTAACCGGAGATTCCACCTTGCCATCATCATCCCCTGACTGTTGTTGCTGAGACTGTTGGAGTCGCTGCGATTGGACTGCATCACTGCGAACACCCTTCATCATAGTGATGACCTTATCTCCACACTTCTCGGCCAGATGCTTGGCGCCCTTCACAGACTTCACCACAGTCTTCTTCAACTGCTGTTTCAGTTCACTTCCGTCGGTGTCTGTCTGTGACGCCTTATCGTCGTCTGACAGGTGTACGCTATTGGTGCTGTATTCCCTGGTCCTCTTCATGATGTGCCGGGTCAGTGGGTGGATTCCTGAAGGGAGATTCTCCACTGCCTGGATCAGGGGAATCTCCTCCCCGGTGTCCAGATTCTTGATCATCTCATTTGACAGAATCTCTTCGTCTGTCGGCTCTCTGTCGGGGCTGGATGAGCATGGACGAGGTCGGCCTGGGGCGTCAGTCCCACTGGAAAAGGACACTTGCTCCCCATTCTCTCCCTGTGTGGTCACCACCTTCTTGTCTCTGCTGGTGGCACTGGTGAGATCCAGGGAGTGCAGGAGATCCTCTATACTGGTGGGGGGCAGCAGACCGGATGGTTCCGGTGATTCGACACCAGCGTCTCTAGGAGCGGTCTCTTCTTTCCTCCTCATCAATGGTTCCACGGATGAGACGTTCTGTTATTTTGCGTTCTGGAAATAGTTTTGAATCGACTTTGCTGGAGCTACTGTGTATTTCTATCAATCGGTTCGGCCACATTATCTTTGCCAAGGATGAGGCAGGAAGTGGTGGCTGCAATTATGCTGGGTTTTGTATGGCCGATATGATGTGTTTCCCACAAGCCCATATAAGGGAGATCGACTTTCGCAATAATGCCCCCTTTCAAGGCCAACAATTGACCTTGAAATCTAGCATCATCAGTGACATCAGCAAGGTTTACACTGCCCACAGCCGCGCACCAGATTATTCTCCAGATATGGGCATGTTCTCATACCCAGACCCAGAGATGTAGAGAGGTTTGGTGTTGAGTAGAGCATATGAGAGGCACATATTGCGAGCGTAGTGGGGAGCGGAGAGTCGGGATTTTGAATTGAGCGTGGAGTGGGTGTTAAAATAGGTCAGAACTAGCTGCTATCCTATTTCTCTATGTACATTTAGTGTATATATACTCTATCCTTGTATCTGTTTGCTGTCTCTGGACGGGGGGAGGGGGTAGGGGTACAGGGGGGGGGGGGGGGGGGGGGGGAAGAAAAATGAACTGTTTTGACTGAATCGCCTGTCTGCCTGTATTGACCTGTAAAAAGGAATAAAAACAAAGTAAACACAAGATAGGTCAGAACGGCTTCGGAGCGAGTACTGCTTGCTGCTCCGTTCTAGGCCTTGCACCACATGTTTGAGCATGCCCGGTCGCATGGACAGGCAGGCACAGAGACACGTGCTGTGTGTTTGCTGCATGTTTTGGACACGCAGCAAAATACTTACTTTGTTTTTATTAGTTGTTTGGGTGCTGAGCGGATGGGTCTGTGTGGAGCGAGCGGTGCACTCCTTTTCCCCTGCATGCTCCATGCCTCTCACATGCTCTGGTGTTGAGGGAAAAAGGAGAGGACCTTCATTTCATTTTTTTATTTTATTTTTAATGTGCACATTATTAGTGTATCACAGACAGTACTGTACAATTATATCAGAAAAGAATAATTCATTTATAATACATTTGCCTGATACACCCATGGGCCAAAAGGAGCAGGAAGAAGAATACATATACTTACCTGCCCCCTTTTCACTTAAAAGTATGTTCTCCATGATTGGCTCGTACAACCATTGATGAAACAAAACAAAACAATCAACAAGTTAATTGAAAAAGAACAAATTATACCTCTGATGTCAAAATCATATATATTCGTCGTCTTCATATTGCCTAATTATTTTATTTTTTAGAATGTTTTTTAAATTGGTAAATATTTGTACAACCCTTTAGGTCATCGCTTAGAGAATTCCATATTCGGATTCTACGAGTTCATTGCATGGCGAGTATACACAATGCATCAGCATTACTGTAAACCTGCATGCATTACTGTAAACCTGCATGCATTAACAGTGGAAGGAATTGTCTGAAACTGTTTGAGCTCCCTCACACTTTTACCTAATTCAATCCTCCCTTACATATGCACCACGCATGCACGCAAGCACGCACTCTCTCTCACACACACGCACGCACGCGCACACACACACACACACACACACACACCACACACACACACACACACACACACACACACACACACACACACACACACCACCATTTCCGTATGTGTCCGTGGCAAAGACTTCGCCATGTCTGTGGGCTGTGGCTAATGTTAGATCTTATTTTGATCACAAGACCGAATGTCACGTCTCCAGGTTTTCTTCAGAATATGTATGACACTTATTTACTACGACACTAGGGCATATTAGGAGTCCACTACAGTAGCCTACTTTGGTTATTCCAGGGCTATGTCTTATAGGCCTATAATATGTGTCTCTGCAAATATTATTGTCAGCTCATTTTGTATGTCTGTGGCAAAAATGGAATTTTGACAAAAATGTCCACCACATTCCAGCATTGCGATGACCCTATAGACACCCACACAGCCTGGGCCGGGTCAGCTTGTATGTCAGCTCAGCAAACACACAGAAACACACAGTCACGGTGACAGTATTTATTTACAGCTTTACCTTTGTACTGAATCACATGGTTGTGCGTGCGCGTGTTTAGGTGGTAGTATAATGTTTGAGTGTGTTGGTGTGTGCTAAGTGTGT
Source organism: Protomyctophum bolini (assembly GCF_963924005.1). NCBI lineage: Eukaryota > Metazoa > Chordata > Actinopteri > Myctophiformes > Myctophidae > Protomyctophum > Protomyctophum bolini. The sequence continues at coordinate 38,764,432 of NC_137870.1, read as the reverse complement.
GTGTGTGTGTGTGTGTGTGTGTGTGTGTGTGTGTGTGTGTGTGTGTGTGTGTGTGTGTGTGTGTGCACATGCATGCGTGCGTGCGTGTGTGTTTTGTGTGTGCGTGCTGGTGTGTGTGTTTTGGTTGTGGGTATGAAAGCGGGTCAAAGGAGAAGGGACAAAGTCTTGACAAATTACATAATAAGAATAATTATTTAGCAAAACCGTATAAAATGAACACAATATAATCAACTCAGAAAGAGCATTTTCTATTTTGCCTTTAGTGAACGTGTTCTGCTGCTTTCACACTGGCAGACATAAAGATTCAAAGATACACATAGCATTATTAACGTTGTATCTTTATAGCTTTGTAGCTGCTGTCACTTTGGTAGCTACAGTGGGGGTCGTGGCCCAGGGGCCCTTGGCTCGCAGGGGCCCTTCGGGGAAAATTGGACCGTTTGGTACTGGGTTTGAGGCCCTGAAAAGGGCTCCTGGGGCCCTTCGTTGGCCATTGATTTTGTTCAATTTAGGTCACAAAGATGATAAACACACGGAAAAACACAAATGTTTTTGCGCGCACGCATGCTATAGGGGCCCCAAACCAATTTTCGGCCCAGGGGCCCTTGTGGGGGTTAATCCGTCGGATGTATAATCTTTGTAACTTCATGCTGCTGGCTTCCATCGAAAAATAATGGTATAAAGCCTGTATCTTTGTAGCTTTCAGCGTGAACGAAGCATTACCGGTTGTCACCCTAATTAGCCGCCATGGAAAGATTGAGTGATATACGTACAGCAGCACACAGACAGTGTTCATCAATGATTCAGCCAAGGATCATCACGGGCCCTGAGCCAGGAAGAACTCTGATTTATTCATAGATCACGGGCCCTGAGCCAGGAAGAACTCTGATTTATTCATAGATTACAAGCAGAGATAACCAAACAGGAGTAGTCTATACGGGGCTGGGGATGGGAAGCCACGGGCAGTGGAGGGCGATCTTTGTCAATGTGCTAGTGACTCCTACGGGCTGCGGTCGAGTGGTGCCTGTCACTGGGGAATGTTTAGCGCAGGGGGTCGGCGACCTTTTTGACATGAAGTGCCACGTTTTAATTTTCTTGATAGTTATTATTTCCAGGGAATTGTGCAACATCAGGAGACTCCTGGTTGTACAGAACAGGACAGCATGGTGGTTGGTCCTAGGCTAATATGAGCCACATGCATGAGCCACATGCCTGCCTCTCCATGGCCTACAGGAGAGAATAGGTTGTCTTTTTTGTCTGTTGTCTCCACCAGGCTAACGGCATGGGGAGAGAGTATGTTTTGCACTCCGTCCGTCCGTGTGTGTGTGACTGTGTGTGTGTCCATCCGTCCGTCTGTCAGTCCGTGGACAGCTAATCTCTGGCAGCATTGGCTTGATCACAGCCACACTCTGCACACACACACACTCTCCCTGGATGCCAGAGCTGAACCTCTGCCCCAATTTTTCCACATTTCCACATTTTTTTACAATCAGCCTCATGGTTATGGTGCTATAACTGCCCCATTCCTGTTTTTACCTGTTTTTACCTGTAATCCTTCAGATTTTATCCAGTTTTCACACAAACTGGTACACATTGCGGTGAAACTTGTGCACTCATATTTCCACTAGCCCGGGAAGAAATGTCACTTGACATTTTTCAAGTCAGTCTCATGGTGGCGCTATAACAGGCTGAGTCGCATCTTTACATATAACTGCACTGATCTGTTGTTGTTTTTTTTTGTTTTTTTACAGAAGCGTTCATATCAAAATTTGGTACCGAAAGCTTCCTATCCAGTAAACCTTCAGATACAGGTCCGCGGCTTTGTTCAGAGAACTTTCCCCATGTTTCCAACTGTATCCAATAACTGTGACTGCTATAGACACTTTTTTTCCTCCATTACCACCTTTGAAGGGTGCAATTTCATGTAGGCCTATATTATGATGATTTGTTGTTTATGCCTGGAATCTTGTTCTCTATAAAACCTTGTAATTATGACACACCACGCCATTCATTCATCTGAATATCTTCCGGGTGGTGGTGGCTACTTGCTGGCAGGTGAACCAGTATAGGGTACAACAGCAGTGGCCATAAGAAATAATACGAAAGTGAATGGGATTCTCACATTCTCTCAACTGCTTTGCAAGTTCATGAGACTTGCCAGTATCTATCAAACTAGGGAAACAGTGACACCTGGTGTCACATAATTTCCTAGGTCACTAAGATCACTGGCTCTCAATGTAATGTTGGATCTGGGGACCAACTTGGAGGTCCAAATTATAATGAATACCTACCTCTGAGAGTGTGCAAACAGAACCAAATGGACCCATAGATAACAGGGGTATATAACACAGAGGATTTCACATTGTAAAGTAATAATATGCCTAATTACCTCAAAATTACTGTAAGCCTATATCAAATGAGGTGTCCTGTGGCCTAAGGCATCAAACTGCCGGTCCTTGAAAAAAAAAATAAAGGAGCTGAGGATCATTGAATTAAATGTATTTAGTTTGGCCGAGTGCGGACCCTTAAAAGGAGAACCCCCCGCAGTCGAAGGCGTCAAAGTCGGAGTCCGCCTCAAAGTCGAAGCTGTCGAAGGGCGGCGAGTCGACGTCTTGGCTGCAGCCGTGGAAGGAGGCGCCGCCCCCCGGGGGCAGTTCGGAGAAGAAGGAGGTGCCCCCCCCCGGGGGCAGTTCGGAGAAGAAGGAGGTGCCCCCCCCCGGGGGCAGTTCGGAGAAGCCGCCCACGCCGTGAGTGGGCATCTCCGCCGCCATCGCCCTGCTGGCGGCCAGCGGAGAGGAGGCGGAGCAGGAGCCCAGGTAGGAGGAGGCGGCGGCTCCGCCCATCAGCAGACACACCGCCCGCACCGCCCGGGCGTCGCTGCTGTTGCCGTGGCGGAGGCAGTCCGACATGCGGCGAGGGCCTGCAGGGCTCAGGGACGTGCTCCGCAGTGACCGCCTCGACGTGCCGCCTGAAGGAACAGGGAACGTGATATTACAATATGTTGGTCACCCTGTGGGCAGTATAGTGGAGAGGACTCATGTCATAGGAGGGCTGTGGGGCAGTTCAGAAACCCGGCCACCTGTGACGTCATCGATGCGGGAATCCAAGCTAATAGGAACGGCAGGCTTTCAATTCGTGTCACTGGTGGACAGATTTCTGAACCTCCTATGAGAGTGAGACACAGACCAAGTAGAACAAAATTGTGATATTTTATCATGAACATTAGCGAGGACCAATTATTGAAGATAGGTTGAAAAATGTGGTCCTTGAGGCTTGAACAAAAGAAAAATAAATAATCTAGCGACCTGGTACAGTCCCATTCTGTTGGTCTGTTCCAGGCTGACTTCTATAGGTACCTTTCAAAACCTTTCAGGTGAAAGGTACCTCTGGAAGCACACATTGGAAAGGTGGAGATGAGGGTAATGTGATGACTTAACCTGAGCCTTGTCCTCCTCGGTCCCTCAACGATCCTCCCCTCATGGAGAGATGGGTGCTGTCGTTCACGCTGGGCCTGGGTGAGCCCGGGTCCTTGTCACTGGATGAGTCCCCGAGTGGCTCTCTGTCACTGGTACAACGAGACACGATGCTTTTCTGTCTCTGAAGGGTCTCTCTGTTCTCACTGATGCAGGGACTCATGATGCTCTGCTGCCTCTGAAGGGTCTCCCTGTCACTGATGCAGGGACTCACAATGCTCTGCTGCCTCTGAAGGGTCTCCCTGTCACTGATGCAGGGACTCACGATGCTCTGCCGTCTCTGAAGGGACTCCCTGTCACTGATGCAGGGACTCGTGATGCTCTGCCGCCTCTGAAGGGTCTCCCTGTCACTGATGCAGGGACTCACGATGCTCTGCCGTCTCTGAAGGGTCTCCCTGTCACTGATGCAGGGACTCACGATGCTCTGCTGTCTCTGAAGGGTCAGCTGCAATGATGACATGGATGACACACCCTGCAGGACACAAACACATTTCTCCTCGTTCACCGTGTCACGTTGTTATATTGATGCTAATGATAATATCTCTGATTTATATAGGCTAGCACTTTTCTAGAGAGAAAACAAAAAATATAAATAAATAATCAACTTTATTTGGGGACAGAAAGAAACAGCTATAAACGTCACAGCTAAACCCCTTATCCCTAAACTTCTTTGCCTTTTTTTACTATTTTGCTAAACATTTTTGAATAGTTCAGTCTACAAGCTCACAACGTGTCAATGTAGATTGGCTAGTTGAACTATTCAAATGTTTTTTTTTTTCAAAATAGTAAGAAAAAGGCAAAGAAGTTTAGGGATAAGGGGTTTCGCGGTGACGAAAATGGAGCCCTATGTCTCATAGGTGGGGTTCTGAAGGATGGAAGGGCTACTTGTGGATGTGGTTGGGAGGATTGAGCGCATTCCACAGGGATGGGGTAGCCCCATGTTCGGTGCTTGGTCCTTGGGACCACCGGGAGAACAATTACAGAACAGTCAGCTAGCATGAAGACTGAGGACAGAGTAGTGACTGCTTAAAAATAATACCTGATTACAGATTACTGATAGAGAATGAAGGGGGATTATATAATAAACCTTCTGCCTTCCGTGTCTCTCAATGAACTATCTATGAGAGCCTCCGTCTCTCGAGGTGTTGATCCCGTGGTTGGACCTAGCTGACGCGCTGATGTTAGACTTGTACTGTTCGCTCCAATGATAAACACAGGCAGCTCTTCGTGCTTTTAGATATTTATTGCTTGCTTCACCTGTTCACCATAGTCAGTACAGCATCTGCGTTTTCATAAAACAACCCATAATTAGAGACAGAAAATAAACATTTCAGACAAAACAAACATTTCGCTCCAGTGTTTAAACAACACAGTGACGTACCTGCGGTCAAAAACCATTGCCCTTCCGGGTCAATCCTCCCTACCAGTTCCAGAGAACCAGACGCTTATAAAGCCAACAGCGCCACCCCATGGTCACAAATTCACTTGATAATTGTACTCATTTGCCTTACACTATCGCTGCGCTGGATTCCGTGCGCTGGATTCCGTGCGCTGTCTCCGTTGTCCCCCTTTTTGTCTTTGTTTTCCCCCCATATTATTATTATTATGCTTTTATAGTAACATGTTTCTCTGGCGCAACCTCGCGGCTGTTGTCTGTGTTCGTTTCCGACGTTCTGTGCGTGGTTCAATGTTTTGTTGTGGCTTTCCTGCTGTCCAGCTCATAACATTAGCAGCTGTTGTCACTTCGAGGCTGCGGTCGTACAGCTTGCTCGCTGCGGCGCGGAAGTCAGCCCTAACGTCGTGCGTCACGTGTCGCATAGCTTAGGAGACAGGCAATCATACTACACTCCCATTGGCTTGGGGAGCGTGTGTGGCAGCCAATCAGGCTGTCAGTATATGACAGCTAGGTCATCTACATTTCATAAACTTTCATTAGTCAGGTTTCAAAAACAGTCACACCCAGGTAGTCAACCAGGCTAAGACCATTGGAGACAAACAATTGCAACTTCAGGACTACACAACCGCTCCATAACCAAAAAGCCAATTCACAATCTACAATCAGGGCCAAATTAGCCATTGGGCCATGCCAATGCATTTTCAATAGTATTTTAATGCATTTTTGTGTAGTGTTTGTAATGATGATGTTATTGTTGTTAAGATGATCCACACGGGAGACCCTGTCTCACCTGGAAACATACAGTGAATAGTGCGGTATTGTATGTCATATCAAAACAAACATGAGAACAATGGGCGGCTGTTGATTAAAATGAATGACTCACCTCTCTGACTTTTCTCAGCAAATGCAACCACAGACTGAAAAGGAAAACATGAACAGTCATTGACCTTTCCAATAAACACAGCTTATGTGTATATATATGTGTATATGTATGTATGTATGTATGTGTGTGTACTGTGTGTGTGTGTGTGTGTGTGTGTGTGTGTGTGTGTGTGTGTGTGTGTGTGTGTGTGTGTGTGTGTGTGTGTGTGCGCGAGCGTGTGCTCTCACGTGCAGTCGTCAGGGTTGTCGGTGAGCAGCAGTAGGAACTTGTATTGAGGCAGGATGAGGGCGAAGCAGCAGTCTCTCCTGCCCCCTGCTGGCAGCTTGGGGAGGTCCAGGATCTCTCTGCCCTCCACGATGGACTCACAGCCGCTCTGCAGCGACACCACCTGGTCAGGAGGAGTAGCTGCGTCGCGGCACACCACCAGGCTGCCATCTAGGGTCAGGACCAGGTACTTCTCCTTCCACTGCTTGAACATGAACCCCCCTGGAAAGAAAGAAAATCAATAAATATAAGAGAGTCTGAGAGTGTCCTGGACTCAGCGGTCCAGGCACCTTGGCCGGTAGTCCGAGTCCGAGTCCCATTTCCTGTCAGCTTACTGTCTGTCCCGGGGGAAAATAATTAGAGAGAGAGAGAGAGAGAGAGAGAGAGAGAGAGAGAGAGAGAGAAAAGCTGAGAGGGGTACAGTGTAAGAGTCACTAGGGACATTGATCTTCTTCCAAAACGTGGAAGAAACTAAGGTAAAGGATGCACGTGCTCCAGTGGTCGATAGTGGTTAGGGTATACATATAGGCTCCGATACCTGGGACTCTGGGAGGCATACCATTTTGGGGTTTCTGATCGGGTCGGGAGCGGAAAGGACCTATACGTTATGTTGTAGTCACTATAGTTTGTAGTCATCAGGCCGGAACCACCAAAATAATTCCCTGCGTCATAATTTTCCCACCTCAAATTTTAGGGCCTATACCCAGTACCCAATGATAAAACCGTTGATTGAGGTATCGATTGTTTGTTTCGTATATCCATCTTCTATTCCAACTCATAGCGACTGGCAAGACTAAACTATACTCGATCCAGCATTTAAATGCAGATTGGGGAAACCAAAACAAAGTTGGAACCATAATGTTTCTCTCTGTTATATTTCCTTTTTCATATCCGTGGCCTAATAGACTGGATCACACGCAGACTAGACTGTCCTCCGAGGTGGAAAGTCTGGTGACGCGAGGTTAGCAACGGTGAGTCTGGGGCGTAGAAAATAAGGATGCAAGAAGACCCATTGGTTTCTTTTTTTATATATATTTTTTTATCCCACGATTTTGTAACCCATTTTTCACCCCTGTGTCAATTATCTAATGTGATCCTGGGCTCTACACACCCTCCGCCAACCTAGTCCGCATATATGGGGGACATGGGGAGAGCAACGGAATTGAACTCATGCTTCCTTCATGCCTGAGTGTCCTGACACAAGATGAATAGTTTAACTCCTGCTTCTCAACTGTGCCGTATTAAGAAACTCTGTTGTTTCAGTGTGACCTCCAGTCCTCCATTCAATTCACCAGAACCTTTATAGATGTACAAATACACTTCTATGAAGAAAATCATCATATATACATGAAGAAAGTAAACAAAGGGGAAAACGTGTATGGTTTTTGTGGCATAGGAGTGAAATTAATTTAACCCCTTGTTTGAGCCGTGGACTTTTGACAGGTACATGGCTACCTTTGGTGCATGCATCTCTCTCTGCTTGTTTCCTGTTTCTCTAGCGGCATATTTTTGTGTATAGGCTAGAGTCTAGCTATCTTATCATCATACAGTACATCATATATCATCTCATTCCATACAGCCAATCACAATGTGCGTCCTCAGTTTTTTCTTCAATGTTTGTGTTTATGTAATGTTTGTGTTTACACAAACACTCAAAACTGGCCATTCATTAACACTGGCATTCAATGTTTGTGTTAGGGCAATGTTTGTGTTAGGGCAATGTTTTGTGTTAGGGCAATGTTTGTGTTAGGGCAATGTTTTGTGTTAGGGCAATGTTTGTGGACAGGATATGATATGCAGTTATGCACGTTCCCACAGTTATTTAACAACAGTGCTGGACAAATAATACTTAAATGATAGAGACCTACAGTCTGTCTGTCTGTCTGTCTGTCTGTCTGTCTGTCTGTCTGTCTGTCTGTCTGTCTGTCTGTCTGTCTGTCTGTCTGTCTGTCTGTCTGTCTGTCTGTCTGTCTGTCTGTCTGTCTGTCTGTCTGTCTGTCCGTCCGTCCGTCCGTCCGTCCGTCCGTCCGTCCGTCCGTCCGTCCGTCCGTCCGTCCGTCCGTCCGTCCGTCCGTCCGTCCGTCCGTCCGTCCGTCCGTCCGTCCGTCCGTCCGTCCGTCCGTCCGTCCTGCCTGCCTGCCTGCCTGCCTGTCTGTCTGTAGAGGCTGCTAGATGGACAGATGTTCCCTTCTGTAATAATGATAATAGACACAGAGTGTCTGATCTAGTTCGACATGCAGGGATTATAGAGAAGGACAAGTGGATTTATCTGATACAGAGAGAGAGAGAGAGAGAGAGAGAGAGAGAGAGAGAGAGAGAGAGAGAGAGAGAGAGAGAGAGAGAGAGAGAGAGAGAGAGAGAGAGAGAGAGAGGGAGGGAGGGAGGGAGGGGGAGAGAGAGAGAGAGAGAGAGGGAGGGGGAGAGAGAGGTGGGGGTCCAGTTCAGGTATACGTACAGTAGGTTGCATGACTACCATAGTAATATATACATTTCTGTAGTTGGATTGGAACTAATTGACAGGTGTTAGATACTTTTATGAACACAGTGG